>NC_092166.1:44663253-44971586 GCF_045791955.1 Oncorhynchus clarkii lewisi
CCGATAGACTATGTACAGCTGCAGCGATCGGTTAGCTGCTCAGATAGCAGATGTTTGAAGTTGGTGAGGGAGATAAAAGTCTCCAACTTCAGCAATTTTTGCAATTTGGCCAAATGAGGTGTTGGCTTTAGGGATGATCAGTGAGATACACCTGCTGGAGCGCGTGCTACGGGTGGGTGTTGCCATCGTGACCAGTGAACTGAGATAAGGCGGAGCTTTACCTAGCATGGACTTGTAGATGACCTGGAGCCAGTGGGTCTGGCGACGAATATGTAGCCGACTAGAGCATACAGGTCACAGTGGTGGGTGGTATAAGGTGCTTTAGTAACAAAACGGATGGCACTGTGATAAACTGCATCCAGTTTGCTGAGTAGAGTATTGGAAGCTATTTTGTAGATGACATCGCCGAAGTCGAGGATCGGTAGGATAGTCAGTTTTACTAGGGTAAGTTTGGCGGCGTGAGTGAAGGAGGCTTTGTTGCGGAATAGAAAGCCGATTATAGATTTGATTTTTAGATTGGAGATGTTTGATATGAGTCTGGAAGGAGAGTTTACAGTCTAGCCAGACACCTAGGTACTTATAGATGTCCACATATACTAGGTCGGAACCATCCAGGGTGGTGATGCTAGTCGGGGGTGCAGGCAGCGAACGGTTGAAAAGCATGCATTTGGTTTTACTAGCGTTTAAGAGCAGTTGGAAGCCACGGAAGGAGTGTTGTATGGCATTGAAGCTCGTTTGGAGGTTAGATAGCGCAGTGTCCAAGGACGGGCCGGAAGTATACAGAATGGTGTCATCTGCGTAGAGGTGGATCAGGGAATCGCCCGCAGTAAGAGCAACATCATTGATATATACAGAGAAAAGAGTCGGCCTGAGAATTGAACCCTGTGGCACCCCCATAGAGACTGCCAGAGGACCGGACAGCATGCCCTCCGATTTGACACACTGAACTCTGTCTGCAAAGTAATTGGTGAACCAGGCAAGGCAGTCATCAGAAAAACCGAGGCTACTGAGTCTGGCGATAAGAATATGGTGATTGACAGAGTCGAAAGCCTTGGCAAGGTCGATGAAGACGGCTGCACAGTACTGTCTTTTATCGATGGCGGTTATGATATCGTTTAGTACCTTGAGGGTGGCTGAGGTGCACCCGTGACCGGCTCGGAAACCAGATTGCACAGCGGAGAAGGTACGGTGGGATTCGAGATGGTCGGTGACCTGTTTGTTGACTTGACTTTCGAAGACCTTAGATAGGCAGGGCAGGATGGATATAGGTCTGTAACAGTTTGGGTCCAGGGTGTCTCCCCCTTTGAAGAGGGGGATGACTGCGGCAGCTTTCCAATCCTTGGGGATCTCAGACGATATGAAAGAGAGGTTGAACAGGCTGGTAATAGGGGCTGCGAAAATGGCGCCGGATAGTTTCAGAAATAGAGGGTCCAGATTGTCAAACCCAGCAGATTTGTACGGTTCCAGGTTTTGCAGCTCTTTCAGAACATCTGCTATCTGGATTTGGGTAAAGGAGAACCTGGAGAGGCTTGGGCGAGTAGCTGCGGGGGGGGCGGAGCTGTTGTCCGAGGTTGGAGTAGCCAGGAGGAAGGCATGGCCAGCCGTTGAGAAATGCTTGTTAAAGATTTCGATAATCATGGATTTATCAGTGGTGACCGTGTTACCTAGCCTCAGTGCAGTGGGCAGCTTGGAGGAGGTGCTCTTGTTCTCCATGGACTTCACAGTGTCCCAGAACTTTTTGGAGTTAGAGCTACAGGATGCAAATTTCTGCCTGAAGAAGCTGGCCTTTGCTTTCCTGACTGACTGCGTGTATTGGTTCCTGACTTCCCTGAACAGTTGCATATCGCGGGGACTATTTGATGCTATTGCAGGATGTTTTTGTGTTTGTCGAGGGCAGTCTGATCTGGAGTGAACCAAGGGCTATATCGGTTCTTAGTTCTGCATTTTTTGAACGGAGCATGCTTATCTAAAATGGTGAGGAAGTTACTTTTAAAGAATGACCAGGCATCCTCAACTGACGGGATGAGGTCAATATCCTTCCAGGATACCCGGGCCAGGTCGATTAGAAAGGCCTGCTCACAGAAGTGTTTTAGGGAGCGTTTGACAGTGATGAGGGGTGGTCGTTTGACTGCAGATCCGTAGCGGATACAGGCAATGAGGCAGTGATCGCTGAGATCCTGGTTGAAGACAGCGGAGGTGTATTTGGAAGGCCAGTTGGTCAGGATGACGTCTATGAGGGTGCCCTTGTTTACAGATTTAGGGTTGTACCTGGTGGGTTCCTTGATGATTTGTGTGAGATTGAGGGCATCTAGCTTAGATTGTAGGACTGCTAAGCATATCCCAGTTTAGGTCACCTAACAGAACAAACTCTGAAGCTAGATGGGGGGCGATCAATTCACAAATGGTGTCCAGGGCACAGCTGGGAGCTGAGGGGGGTCGGTAGCAGGCGGCAACAGTGAGAGACTTATTTCTGGAGATAGTAATTTTTAAAAATTAGTAGTTCGAACTGTTTGGGTATGGACCTGGAAAGTATGACATTACTTTGCAGGCTATCTCTGCAGTAGACTGCAACTCCTCCCCCTTTGGCAGTTCTATCTTGACGGAAAATGTTATAGTTGGGTATGGAAATCTCTGAATTTTTGGTGGCCTTCCTGAGCCAGGATTCAGACACGGCAAGGACATCAGGGTTAGCAGATGTTAGCAGAAGTCCTTGGGATAATGGTGTTAATGTGAGCCATTACCAGCCTTTCAAAGCACTTCATGGCTACGGACGTGAGTGCTACGGGTCTGTAGTCATTTAGGCAGGTTACCTTAGTGTTCTTTGGCACAGAGACTATGGTGGTCTGCTTAGAACATGTTGGTATTACAGACTCAATCAGGGATATATTGAAAATGTCAGTTGGTCAGCACGTGCCAGGAGCACACATCCTGGTAATCCGTCTGGCCCTGCGGCCTTGTAAATGTTGACCTGTTTAAAGGTCTTACTCACATCGGCTACGGAGAGCGTGATCACACAGTCATCCGGAACACTGCATGCCTCAGTGTTGCTTGCCTCGAAGTGAGCATAGAAGTGATTTAGCTCGTCTGGTAGGCTTGTGTCACTGGGCAGGTTGCGGCTCGCAGGTCACAGCTCTACCCTTTAGCCCAGTGCCAATGTTGCCTGTAATCAAATCAAATCAAATGTATTTATATAGCCCTTCGTACATCAGCTGATATCTCAAAGTGCTGTACAGAAACCCAGCCTAAAACCCCAAACAGCAAGCAATGCAGGTGTAGAAGCACCTGTGGCTAGGAAAAACTCCCTAGAAAGGCCAAAACCTAGGAAGAAACCTAGAGAGGAACCAGGCTATGTGGGGTGGCCAGTCCTCTTCTGGCTGTGCCGGGTGGAGATTATAACAGAACATGGCCAAGATGTTCAAATGTTCATAAATGACCAGCATGGTCCAATAATAATAAGGCAGAACAGTTGAAACTGGAGCAGCAGCACGGCCAGGTGGACTGGGGACAGCAAGGAGTCATCATGTCAGGTAGTCCTGAGGCATGGTCCTAGGGCTCAAGTCCTCCGAGAGAGAGAAAGAAAGAGAGAATTAGAGAGAGCACACTTAAATTCACACAGGACACCGAATAGGACAGGAGAAGTACTCCAGATATAACAAACTGACCCTAGCCCCCCGACACATAAACTACTGCAGCATAAATACTGGAGGCTGAGACAGGATGGGTCAGGAGACACTGTGGCCCCATCCGAGGACACCCCCGGTCAGGGCCAAACAGGAAGGATATAACCCCACCCACTTTGCCAAAGCACAGCCCCCACACCACTAGAGGGATATCTTCAACCACCAACTTACCATCCTGAGACAAGGCTGAGTATAGCCCACAAAGATCTCTGCCACGGCACAAATTAGGGGGGGGGCACCAACCCAGAAAGGACGATCACATCAGTGACTCAACCCACTCAGGTGACGCACCCCTCCCAGGGACGGTATGAGAGAGCCCCAGTAAGCCTGTGACTCAGCCCCTGTAATAGGGTTAGAGGCAGAGAATCCCAGTGGAAAGAGGGGAACCGGCCAGGCAGAGACAGCAAGGGCGGTTCGTTGCTCCAGAGCCTTTCCGTTCACCTTCCCACTCCTGGGCCAGACTACACTATATGACCCACTGAAGAGATGAGTCTTCAGTAAAGACTTAAAGGTTGAGACCGAGTTTGCGTCTCTGACATGGGTAGGCAGACCATTCCATAAAAATTAAGCTCTATAGGAGAAAGCCCTGCCTCCAGCTGTTTGCTTAGAAATTCTAGGGACAATTAGGAGGCCTGCGTCTTGTGACCGTAGCGTACGTGTAGGTATGTACAGCAGGACCAAATCAGAGAGATAGGTAGGAGCAAGCCCATGTAATGCTTTGTAGGTTAGCAGTAAAACCTTGAAATCAGCCCTTGCTTGGACAGGAAGCCAGTGTAGGGAGGCTAGCACTGGAGTAATATGATAAAAAAATGTGGTTCTAGTCAGGATTCTAGCACTAACTGAAGTTTATTTAGTGCTTTATCCGGGTAGCCGGAAAGTAGAGCATTGCAGTAGTCTAACCTATAAGTGACAAAAGCATGGATTAATTTTTCTGCATCATTTTTGGGCAGAAAGTTTCTGATTTTTGCAATGTTACGTAGATGGAAAAAAGCTGTCCTTGAAATGGTATTGATATGTTCTTCAAAAGAGAGATCAGGGTCCAGAGTAACGCCGAGGTCCTTCACAGTTTTATTTGAGACGACTGTACAACCATTAAGATTAATTGTCAGATTCAACAGAAGATATCTTTGTTTCTTGGGACCTAGAACAAGCATCTCTGTTTTGTCCGAGTTTAAAAGTAGAAAGTTTGCAGCCATCCACTTCCTTATGTCTGAAACACATGCTTCTAGCGAGGGCAATTTTGGGGCTTCACCATGTTTCATTGAAATGTACAGCTGTGTGTTATCCGCATAGCAGTGAAAGTTAACATTATGTTTTCGAATGACATCCCCAAGAGGTAAAATATATAGTGAAAACAATAGTGGTCCTAAAACGGAACCTTGAGGAACACCGAAATTTACAGTTGATTTGTCAGAGGACAAACCATTCACAGAGACAAACTGATATCTTTCCGACAGATAAGATCTAAACCAGGCCAGAACCTGTCTGTGTAGACCAATTTGGGTTTCCAATCTCTCCAAAAGAATGTGGTGATCGATGGTATCAAAAGCAGCACTAAGGTCTAGGAGCACGAGGACAGATGCAGAGCCTCGGTCTGATGCCATTAAAAGGTCATTTACCACCTTCACAAGTGCAGTCTCAGTGCTATGATGGGGTCTAAAACCAGACTGAAGCATTTTGTATACATTGTTTGTCTTCAGGAAGGCAGTGTGGAAGGCAGCCTTTTCTAAAATTTTTGAGAGGAATGGAAGATTCGATATAGGCCGATAGTTTTTTTATATTTTCTAGGTCAAGGTTTGGCTTTTTCAAGAGAGGCTTTATTACTGCCTCTTTTAGTGAGTTTGGTACACATCCGGTGGATAGAGAGCCGTTTATTCTGTTCAACATAGGAGGGCCAAGCACAGGAAGCAGCTCTTTCAGTAGTTTAGTTGGAATAGGGTCCAGTATGCAGCTTGAAGGTTTAGAGGCCATGATTATTTTAATCATTGTGTCAAAAGATATAGTACTAAAACACTTGAGCGTCTCTCTTGATCCTAGGTCCTGGCAGAGTTGTGCAGACTCAGGACAACTGAGCTTTGAAGGAATACGCAGATTTAAAGAGGAGTCCGTAATTTGCTTTCTAATAATCATGATCTTTTCCTCAAAGAAGTTCATGCATTTATCACTGCTAAAGTGAAAGCCATCCTCTCTTGGGGAATGCTGCTTTTTGTTAGCTTTGCGACAGTATCAAAAAGGAATTTCGGATTGTTCTTATTTTCCTCAATTAAGTACTGTAAACAGTAGCTATAAAAAGTGATTGAGTAGGCTGCATAGATTTCATGACTAGAAGCTCAAAAGACGAAAACGTCATTTTTTTTGTAAATTGAAATTTGCTATCGTAAATGTTAGCAACACCTCCGCCTTTGCGGGATGCACGGGGGATATGGTCACTAGTGTAGCCAGGAGGTGAGGCCTCATTTAACACAGTAAATTCATCAGGCTTAAGCCATGTTTCAGTCAGGTCAATCACATCAAGATTATGATCAGTGATTAGTTCATTGACTATAATTGCCTTTGAAGTAAGGGATCTAACATTAAGTAGCCCTATTTTGAGATGTGAGGTATCATGATCTCTTTCAATAATGACAGGAATGGAGTAGGTCTTTATCCTAGTGAGATTGCTAAGGAGAACACCGCCATGTTTAGTTTTGCCCAACCTAGGTCGAGGCACAGACAGGGTCTCAATGGTGATAACTGAGCTGACTACACTGACTGTGCTAGTGGCAGAATCCACTATGCTGGCAGGCTGGCTAACAGCCTGCTGCCTGGCCTGCACCCTATTTCATTGTGGAGCTAGAGGAGTTAGAGCCCTGTCTATGTTGGTAGATAAGATGAGAGCACCCCTCCAGCTAGGATGGAGTCCGTCACTCCTCAGCAGGTCAGGCTTGGTCCTGTTTGTGGCTGAGTCCCAGAAAGAGGGCCAATTATCTACAAATTCTATCTTTTTGGAGGGGCAGAAAACAGTTTTCAACCAGCGATTGAGTTGTGAGACTGCTGTAGAGCTCATCACTCCCCCTAACTGGGAGGGGGCCAGGTGCAATTACTCGATGCCGACACATCTTTCTAGCTGATTTACACGCAGTAGCTATGTTGCGCTTGGTGATCTCTGACTGTTTCATCCTAACATCGTTGGTGTAATCAATGGAAAACCAACAGGTTAATGACAGGTCAATGAGAGATGAATAGGCAGCGGTCAGCAGACAGACATGAAACTGTGGTAAAGGCCTTAATTGTCTTTAAATTTAGATTATATGATTTATTTGTTGTAATAAAAATGCAATTCTCTCTCAGCAGACCTATAGCTGTTATGGTAGTTAAATGAAAAGTTGGGGGATGTCTAATCAACAAATTGTGAATGGGATAATATCTCAATAATGTGATGACCTCACCAAGCATAACTAGCCCTTCCAGAGATGCCACCTCTCTTATCATCACTCGGTGCCTGGGTTTACCTCCACTGTACCCGCACCCCACCATACCCCTGTCTGTACATTATGCCCTGAATCTATTATACCACGCCCAGAAATCTGCTCCTTTTATTCTCTGTCCCCAACGCACTAGACGACCAGTTTTGATAGCCTTTTAGCAGTACCCTCATCCTACTCGTCCTCTGTTCCTCGGGTGATGTGGAGGTTAACCCAGGCCCTGCGTGTCCCCAGGCACTCTCATTTGTTGACTTCTGTAGCCAAAAAAGCCTTTGTTTCATGCATGTTAACATCAGAAGCCTCCTCCCTAAGTTTGTTTTACTCACTGCTTTAGCACACTCCGACAACCTTGCCGTGTCTGAATCCTGGCTAAGAAAGGCCACCAAAAATTCTGAGATTTCCATCCCCAACTACAACATTTTCTGTCAAGATAGAAATGCTAACGGGTTGAGGAGTTGCAATCTACTGCAGAGATAGCCTGCAAAGTTCTGTCATACTTTCCTGGTCTATGCCCAAACAGTTCGAGCTTCTAATTTTAAAAATGAATCTCTCCAGAAATAAGTCTCTCATTGTTGCCACCTGTTGTAGACCCCACCTCAGCTCCCAGCTGTGCCCTGGACACCATATGTGAAATGATTGCACCCCATCTATCTTCAGAGTTCGTTCTGCTAGGTGACCTAAACCGGGATATGCTTAACACCCCGGCAGTCCTATAATCTTAAACTAGATGCCCTCAATCTCATACAAATTATCAAGAAACCCACCAGGTACAACCCTAAATCTGTAAACATGGGCACCCTCATAGATATTATCCTGACCAACTCGCCCTCCAAATACACCTCTGCTGTTTTCAATCAGGATCTCGGCGATCACTGCCTCATTGCCTCCATCCGCTATGGGTCCGCGGTCAAACGACCACCCCTCATCACTGTCAAACGCTCCCTAAAACACTTCTGCGAGCAGGCCTTTCTAATCGACCTGGCCCAGGTATCCTGGAAGAATATTGACCTCATCCCGTCAGTCGAGGATGCCTGGTCGTTCTTTAAAAATAATTTCCTCACCATCTTAAATAAGCATGCCCCTTTTTCCTCCTGGCTTCCCCAACCCCGGCCAACAGCCCCGCAACCCCCGCAGCTACTTGCCAAAGCCTCCCCAGCTTCTCCTTCACCCAAATCCAGATAGCAGGTGTTCGGAAAGAGCTGCAAAACCTGGACCCATACAAATCAGCTGGGCTAGACAATCTGGACCCTCTCTTTCTAAAATGATCTGCCGCCATTGTTGCAACCCCTATTACCAGTCTATTCAACCTCTCTTTCGTATAGTCCGAGATCCCTAAAGATTGGAAAGCTGTCGCGGTCATCTGCCTCTTCAAAGGGGGTGACACTCTAGACACAACCTGTATCCATCCTGCCCTGCCTTTCTAAAGTCTTCGAAAGCCCAGTTAATAAACAGATCACGGACCATTTCGAATCCCACTGTACCCTCTCCGCTGTGCAATCCGGTTTCCGAGCTGGTCATGGGTGCACCTCAGCCACGCTCAAGGTACTAAACGATATCATAACCCGCCATCGATAAAAGACAGTACTGTGCAGCTGTCTTCATCGACCTGGCCAAGGCTTTCGACTCTGTCAATCACCGTATCCTTATCGGCAGACTCAACTGACTCAAATGACTGCCTCGCCTGGTTCACCAACTACTTCTCAAATAGCGTTCAGTGTGTCAAATCGGAGGGCCTGTTGTCCGGACCTCAGGCAGTCTCTATAGGGTACCACAGGGTTCAATTCTCGGGCCGACTCATTTCTCTGTATATATCAACGATGTCTCTCTTGCTGCGGGTGATTCCCCGATCCACCTCTACTCAGATGACACCATTCTGTATACATCTGGCCCTTCTTTGGACGGTGTTAATTAACCTCCAAATGAGCTTCAATGCCATACAACACTCCTTCCGTGGCTTCCAACTGCTCTTAAACGCTAGTGAAACCAAATGCATGCTTTTCAACCGCTCGCTGCCCGCACCCGCCCACCTGACTAGCATTACTACTCTGGACGGTTCTGACTTAGAATATGTGGACAACTACAAATACCTAGGTGTCTGGCTAGACTGTAAACTCTCCTTCCAGACTCATATTAAACATCTCCAATCCAAAATGAAATCTAGAATCGGCTTCCTATTTCGCAAACAAAGCCTCCTTCACTCACGCTGCCAAACATACCCTCGTAAAACAGACTATCCTACCGATCTGTCACGTTCTGACCTTAGTTCCTTAGTTATGTCTTTGTTTTAGTTTGGTCAGGGCGTGAGTTGGGGTGGGTAGTCTATGTTCTTTTTTCTATGTTGTGTTTATGTGTTTGGCCTGGTATGGTTCTTAATCAGAGGCAGGTGTCGTTCATTGTCTCTGATTGAGAATCATACTTAGGAAAACCGTTACACGATCCTTGACTTCGGCGATGTAATTTACAAAATAGCTTCCAATACTCTACTCAGCAAACTGGATGCAGTCTATCACAGTGCCATCCGTTTTGTCACCAAAGCCCCTTATACCACCCACCACTGCGACCTGTATGCTCTAGTCAGCTGGCCCTCGCTACATATTCGTCGCCAGACCCACTGGCTCCAGGTCATCTATAAGTCTATGCTAGGTAAAGCACCGCCTTATCTCAGCTCACTGGTCACGCGCTCCAGCAGGTGTATCTCACTGGTCGTCCCCAAAGCCAACTGCTGCTTTGGCCGCCTTTCCTTCCAGTTCTCTGCTGCCAATGACTGAAACGAATTGCAAAAATAGCTGAAACTTGAGACTTATATTTACCTCACTAACTTTAAACATCAGCTATCTGAGCAACTAACCGATCGCTGCAGCTGTACATAGCCCATCTGTAAATAGCCCTCCCAATCAACCTACTTCATCCCCATCTTGTTTTTAATTACTTTTCTGCTCTTTTGCACACCAGTATTTCTACTTGCACATCATCATCTGCTCATCTATCACTCCAGCATTAATTTGCTAAACTGTATTTACTTCGCCACTATGGCCTATTTATTGCCATACCTTCTCACGCCATGTGTAACTGTGTTGTTGTTTGTGTCGCACTGCTTTGCTTTATCTTGGCCAGGTCGCAGTTGTAAATGAGAACTTGTTCTCAACTGGCTTACCTGGTTAAATAAAGGTTAAATCAATTTTTTTTAAAGAATGTAATAATATGGTCCAATATTACACATATAAATGTTATTGCCAAACCCTGTATTGCTTCAATAAACACAAGAAAACACATGTTATAGCCTAACTTACAATAGGTGTAAGCTGACTTTGAAAATTGAAAATAAGTGGGTCAAGATGAAGGATCAAAGGCCTACAGTTGCTTAGTTGCCTGACGACTCATCCTGAATTGAATTCCGCTGCTATATCGATCGCTCCATACATCGTGAAGAATGATTATTATTAATAGTAGATGGTCATTTTCCATGATGAAAGATTGTATGACTTGCTTCATCTCTTTAAAATTTGCCTGAATATGTGAAAGTTGGTTTGGCGTCTCTAGCTTGAACGGTTCAAGAGTTACTGTTGATGGGTTATTTTATGACAACTTATATAGCTATAGTTTATAAAAGTTTTAACGGATGTTAAATTAGAATAGCCTGAACATGCCAAAGTTGATTTGGTGTCTCTAGCTTGAACGTTTCAATAGTTAATGTTGGTGGGTTATGTTATGCTAATTTCTGCTAATTTGTTTAATTTCTTTAGGCCAAGGAGCAGGACCATTTTGAATAGCTACCTCTTGGGGCCGTAGGTAGCCTAGCAGTTAAGAGTGTTGGGCCAGTAACCGATAGGCTATTGGCTCGAATCCTCGAGCTGACTAGGTGAAAAATATGTTAATGTGCTGTTGTAAGTCCCTCTGGATAAGAGCATCAGTTGAGTGACAGACATTTGTAAATATGTATTCTTATGGATTTCTTTCAAAACCATGTTAATTTATGCAAATTGTAAGTGGTTATAGTTAAAAAAGTATATACAGTCCATTCGGAAACTACTCAGACCCCTTGACTTTTTTCACATTTTGTTACATTACAGCCTTTTTCTAAAATGGATGAAATAGTTTTTTCCCCTCATCAATCTACACACAATACCCCATAATGACAAAGCAAAAACTGCTTTTTGGCTGAAACCGTGGTATATCAGATTGTATACCATGGGTATGACAAAAATGTACTTTTTACTAATTTAGTTATGTTGGTAAGCAGTTAATAATAGCAATAATACACCTTTGGGGTTTGTTGTATATGGCCAATATACCACGGCTAAGGGCTGTATCCAGGCTCTCTGCGTTGCGTCGTGCGTAAGAACAGCCCTTAGCCGTAGTATATTGGCCATATACCACACCTTATCGGGCCTTATTGCTTAATTAAACCTCAGTTGCTTCAAACACACTGCACCCTATCAGTCATCTAGTATATATATATATATATATATATATATATATATATAAATCATTGGATGTAGATGGGTAGCCAGGCAACTAGCCCAAAGTAGGCTTTTATCATAATCTCTCCATAGCAGAGCTATGTATGTATGTACTGGCTATTTACAGTAGTGCTAATGCTCCCTGCTAGCAATATGGATTACAAACCGGAAAGGGACCTGAGGAAGCGAGGACGTTTCAGTGATAGTTTTTTTGGTTGGTGTTTTCTTATAAATATAGGATAATTAACATTTGGTCGGAAGGCACGTGAAGCTATTCAGCAATTTAGTTACTGATTTAAAAAGCTGCACTTACTTTGCCTCCATTGCGTAGTATGGCGAACATCTCTTATTTTACGGCGAGATACAGCAGCTCACGAGCCAAATTATCATTTGACCTGTGCTGCCCCAGGTGTAGATAACCTCCCCTGCAGGTAGGCCAAACAGATTGTTTCATGTCATAACCGGACATAGCGGTTTCTGGGTAAAAATGTGTTGTATTGAGCACTAGTTACCTACACATTAGCCTATAGTACAGTGTTTGGTGGAAGGATGTCCACTCAGCAGGCCTATAGTAGGCCTTAACAATGTTGAATGAGACATTCCATCGGAAACATAGAGACATATTTCTACATTTGATGTAGGGTAGCCTATTTACTCTGTGAAAATAATCTCTGCAAGTGGCTGTCATGAGTGTAGACTTTATTATCCACGTATTTTACTCATGTTATGAGCATGCATTAATCTCAGTTAGCTAAAGAGTAGACCTGAGCAATTAAATAGAGTCAACTGTTACCAAAACATCACCAGTTATCAATAGCCTGAGTGACAGTCTTTCTCTTTTAACCAAGTATTTTATTGTGGTCCAGAAAACAAGGTGTATCGATGATAAAACAAAGGAGTTGGCTAAACCAGATTCTTCCACCCATGCTACCCGGTGTCACCATATTAACTGGACTCTAATAGACATACTTGAGGTTGGATGCATACAGCCAGGGACTTTGAATAAGCTGATGTGACATATGATATAACAACTGAAGAACACCATTCAAAGGAAGCTTTTAGTCACCTCATGCTCCGCCCCATTTTTGTAAATATGGCTTGTTATATGTCACATCAGCTATTCAAAGTCCCTGGCTGTATGCACACACGGAAATAGTTTTGGTTTGAGAATAGTAGGGTACAGGTGCTGTGTGAGTGTATGAATGTAGTGTGTGAGTATTCACAGGCTTTCATTTCAAGCAGTGAGCTGTTACAGTGTGACGGGTCAGGTCTACACAGATACTATAACCTTTCACCAAAGTATAGCTCTGATTTACCGTATCAAAATTAAAATTGCCTGAAAATTCTTCTGGAACTTTGAGAGAAGGATGGGGACAGTCTCTGATGACATTAGGAGGCTTTTGGAGGGTAAAGTTTTATATATATATACAGTATATATTGTTTATTTTAAGCAGTGTGATGTAATGTACAATTATTGTCATAAAGATGTAGTACTCAATCATATACTTAGTGAGCTTTTCGATATCGTTGACATTCTTACGTATAACTAGAAACATTGTTCATAAGAGCAGTGGTAGAAAAAGTACCCAATTTTCATACTTGAGTAAAAGTAAAGATACCTTAAAAGAAAATGTAAAAGTAAAAGTCACCCAGCAAAATACTACTTGAGTAAAAGTCTAAAAGTATTTGGTTTTAAATATACATAAGTATCAAAAGTACAAGTATAAATCATTTAAAATGTCTTATATTAAGCAAACCGGACGACACAATTTTCTTGTTCTTAACATTTACAGATAGCTAGGGTCACTCTGACATAATTTACAAACTAAGCATTAGTGTTTAGTGAGTCTGCCAGATATGAGGTAGCCGGGATGACCAGGGATGTTCTCTTGATAAGTGTGTGAATTAGGCAATTTTCCTGTCCTGCTAAGCATTCAAAATGTAATGAGTACTTTTGGGTGTCAGGGAAAATGTAAGGAGTAAAAAGTACATGACTTTATTTAGGAATGTAGTGGGGTAAAATGAAAAGTTGTCAAAAATATAAATAGTAAAGTAAAGTACAGATACCCAAAAAAACAACTTAAGTAGTACTTAAAAGTATTTTTTACTTAAGTACTTTACACCACTGCAAAAGAGGACCTATTGTATAACCTTGCTGCTATATGTAGGCCTACTGAGTGTTTTGAATTGTTAAAACAATGCCTGTTAACATTATGATGTGCAGCAGAATTCAGTGATCTGTGTTAAAACTCATCAAACTGTCTGGATTTATATTACACTATTATCTACAGTGGCGCTGTGAACTACTATACGTGTGCCTTACTGTATTTCACATTCTATGGTCTTTATGACAAAAGAATGTTGCAAGTTCCTTATGGTTATCCATCATAGATTTCAATCTGATTCACCCTGTAGTGACTGACAACTGTCAATGTTCCCAAACAGGAATACTGGCGTTTGTCATATTTGCATGTACTAGCAACCAGAGCAACCTGACTTGGCCCTCTGACCAACATTTGCATATGTTAACGCCTTTATGTAATATTACAATGAAAGGAATAAAGAAATCTGAAGTTCAACTTGTTTTTCCTGTGTGAACATGAAAGATAACATTATTTCTGATATGCTCGTGACTTGGCATACAGTTTGTGATTAAATGTGCCGGTGGAAATTGTAACAGAAAAGATCATTGCATGGTTTTGAGGCACTTAAAATGGTGTACATTTTCAGGAAGAGTTGATGCTCTAGGTAATGAGACACAAAATATCTGAATTGGCTACTTAGATTATGATGATATTTTCTTGAATGTCTTTTCAGGATTGTGATGTACAGGTAAAACATCTTTCCTCCTCTTATGAAATGTGTGACTTGTCTGACTTGTCTTTCAGACTGTGAGCTCTTTGTATCAGATATCCTACAGGATGAGAACCTCAGTAAACATGCCAGAGAAACACGGGACGTCCTACTTAATAACTTTAGGGTGGTCCACTCCAGGTACGTGGACATGCTGTTCCTCCCAATTGGCCCCCTTTATCTCCCAATAAGAAACTTGTGTCACTTAAATCTTACATTAGATGTTCACATTTCCTGAGGCTTTTTGGATGATAGGAAATATAGATTTTAGAGTCTTGTTTGTAGCTAGGTTTCCACCCAATTGGCGACACATTTTCATATGAATATTCTAAAATCTGTAGAAAGAAAATATCCACATTTTCCAACCAGTGGTGTTTCCGCTAAACGAACTTGTTGAGGATAAACATCTGTTTGTGATTATGTAGTGCACACAAAATGTACTTTTTAGCTTAAGTTTTCTTGTACCGAATAAAAATCAAAAGTTCAATGTGTTTCCATCGCATTTTCAAATCTAACGATAGTTTTGTCACAAAAACTGTTGCGTTAAATAGCGAATCTACTCTGTATACTCTGGTTTTGGCATGCATGCGCTAGCCAACAGCTTGCAGATACTGTCAATAGTGCGCACCTGCAGCCCGCAATTCGGTGCATTCCTGCATGTGGGCATTCCTGTATCTCATTGTTTCCTGCATGAAACCCCCCTTGAGCACCCTATTGGTTCCTGTATAACATTTTTTATGTGGGTCAAAAGGGAAATAAAAGTATTAACTGAGTTTCTAGCGGGAGCCGTTAGACAGTGTCCTTCGCTCCAGCCGAACACCTGCCCTCACCGGTGTTAACAGAACTGAGGGAAAACAGTGCCCGACAGGCAGGGGCGAAGGACACTGTCTACCGGTGTAAGGCTAGCTAGCTACCGTTGTTGCCCCTTCTGTGAGTTTTATCGGCGGCTGACATCCAACGTTATCGTGCATTAACACCGCCTTCTGTGCTACCGGTTGTCCCCACTAGCACAGTAGACGGAAGGCTAGAGTGACACTGTGTACTAGCTAGCTTGCTAGTTAGCTAGCACATGGTGTCGCCCCACCTCCCACATATCCTGTGTACCAGAGTCCTCCTTAGGCCTAGCTGGCTAAGCTAGAAAACAGTGTCCTTCGCTCCCGCCTCCCGAACACCTGCCCTTTGCCGCCATTAACAGAAATATGGGAAAACAGTGGCCGACAGGCGGGGGCGAAGGACACTGTCTACCGGTGTAAGGCTAGCTAGCTACCGTTGTTGCCCCTTCTGTGAGTTTTATCGGCGGCTGACATCCAACGTTATCGTGCATTAACACCGCCTTCTGTGCTGGAGTCCTAAATTAAATTGACCAACAGAAGTATAAAGAGTGTTTCATGCAGATGCAGGAATGCCCACATGCAGGAACACCCCGAATTGCAGGCTGCAATTGCACCCTACTCAATACAGTCTATTTGATGAGATTATTATCCATAAGAGAGAGATTTTTTTTTTTTTTAAACGGCAGTCAAGCATCGATCATCATGTCACCAGAATCCGCCCCTCTGTATTTATTGGAACGGAGCATCAAGATCACCTCATGAAGTTCATTATAAGTTATTTCATCTGTAGCCTAATACACTGCATGGTTTCCTGAGTCGTAGTGGGAGGACAACACACACCATATCATCTCGTGACTCCAAGTTTACTTCGATATGATGGTTATTACATCAATATTTGCGCACCTCCTTTCTCACATAATTCATTTTTAAAAAGAAAAAAATAAGAGATCCCACCATGACAAACAAACAAATGACTTGTCCGCGTTTATAAAATTGTACCTAAACTTCGGTCGCAACTGTTGTGATTTTTTTTCTACAGTATGACTTTACTCGCATAAAAACTGTGGATGGAAATGTGGTTTGTGAAACAAAAATATGTGTGAAAGCAAGCACGAGAGGAAATTAATAGATAACTGCAATCTGAAATATCTGCACTACTCTGTGCACGTTGCACTTGTTTGCAAGAGGTTGTCTTGTGGTCTGTGAAGCAGGAAGCCAAAGTAGAGTGTTGGAAGCAATTTAAAGAACTATCAACATCCAAAAAACCTTACAACCTATTTGTGTTTAAATGAATTTGCAGTCTAAATTTAACTCATGTCCAACTTTTATTTTGCAGAAATCCTCAGGAGTTTCCTTTCAGATGTAAGTGACTGCATATTTTACATTATAAAACGGTTAAATCCTTACTTGAGGTGTAACTTAGGCTATTTTGTGTGCACTGACATGAATTCAAGCATCTAATACTTTTGGCCATATTATTTTTCTTTCTTTCTTTTTATTTAACCTTTATTTAACTAGGCAAGTCAGTTAAAAACACATTTTTATTTACAATGACGGCCTAACAAAAGGCAAAAGACCTCCTGCAGGGACTGGGGTCTGGGATTAAAAATAAAAAATAAATACAATATAAATATAGGAAAAAACACACATTACAACAAGAGAGACAACACAACACTACATAATATTAGGGCATTTCCTGTTTGCTTTTGAAAGTTCTCCCACTGGCTTCCTGACCCTGATATTGTGTTGGTGCCTTTCTAGCTGAGTCCAGACAGGAGGACAGTTCAGATGACAACCAGAGCTCAAGTCTGGGCCGCTCGGCCCCCTCAGACGACCTGTCTGTGGCCTCTGACTACCAGGACGAGGGCTCTCCTGAGTGTGAGTAAAGGCTTGGTTTGTGTGTGTGTGTGTGTGTGTGTGTGTGTGTGTGTGTGTGTGTGTGTGTGTGTGTGTGTGTGTGTGTGTGTGTGTGTGTGTGTGTGTGTGTGTGTGTGTGTGTGTGTGTGCAACGTGCATATGTGTTTAAGGCCCAGTGCAGTCAAAATGCTGTTTTTCCTGTGTTTCAAATCATTTTGTACAGCAGCTGATGAAACTAACACTGTACAAGTGTGAAACAATGTGATTAGATTTATTTCCTGATAGTTTCTGGTTGAAAATGCAAGTTACACAGGACCTTCCAATCAGCAGGTTTTGCATGGGTGGAGTTTTGGCTTGCCTGGAGACATCACCAGGCAGTATAAGTTAATAGACCAATAACAAAGAGAATTTCAAACCTCTCTGCCAACATCAGCTAGTTTTCAGTTTACTTATCCATCCTATTAGGTCCCTCACTCAGACCACTCCCAGACAGTCCTAGAAAAAATCATGCTTGAGAAATAGATTTTTGCAGAAAATCTATTTATTTTTATTTTTGACAATTTTAATGGGAAACTATTTACAGTAAGGTACTTAATTGTTACCCACAAATTATTTGATATTGAGATTAAAAAAAACAGCTGCATTGGGCATGTCAAGAGGGTGTTTGCTACATTATATTTGCGATTTGTAAGGGGAACATAAAGTTAAAACAAAATAAATAAAATAAAGCATAGGAACTCTTGCCGTGCACTTTACCTAAATTATGTCAGGACATAAAATGGGTGTCAAGTAACAGCTTGCCCTCTAGTGGTTGGCTCTGCTGCACGAATGGGGTGTTGGTGGGAATACTAAGGGTGTGGGGATTGTTCACACAGAACTGATACGTGACCAAGAGCTCTCAGGGGTGAGAGTAGTCTGGAGCCCTCAGTGTATCCATCCGTGTGTACCGGGGGAGGCAGAGGTGTTAAGTCAGTTTCTCTAAGATCAGCCCACACGAAGTGCGCTCTGTAGCTCAAGGCGATTGAGGTGATTGATTAACCCTTACCCTGCTCTCCATTCCCAACTCAGTTTGAAATACAACACTGTAGCTGAGAAGCCATGTGTGTTCCATCTCTCTTCCCTTTGTCAGTCTTGCTCTCCATCTTCCTCTCTCTAGTTTCTCTATCTGTCTCTCTCTCTCTCTGTCTCTCTATCTTTAGTTATATGAGACATGGTAGTACTTGACTGGTTATTCAGAAGTGGCACAGTGACTCACCTAGAGCCTTGGGTGCCTCATGCACTCAGTGGGTGTTATGCCATGACATAGATGATGGGCATCTGTTTCTGTAACTTCCTACGTATAACTTCTCTATTTAGGTTATACAGGCCTGTGCCTTTTCCTCCAGGGCTGCTGGAGTTCATAGTTCACTGTCTGTTCACTACCCAGAGTAAATGACAGATATGGCTTTACTCGCTTTGCAGAGTGGGGCATTTCAAAGGAAGAGGGTGTGTGTGAAAATAATGAAATGATGAGCCAATGGAACATTTTAGAAAGAACATTTATTCATGGTTTAATTACAAAAGCTGGATATGCGGTGTTGGAGTGTAGTGAACTACATGTAGTTCAACTAGAAATGTAACTACGTTTCGCAGTAGCTTGGTGGTAGTTCAACTAAATTCACATCTGGGTAGTGTTTTTAGTAGTTAATTACTTTTTTTTGCCATGTAGGGGTGTTTAGCTAACTATTGGAACAACACAACCTTTTTTTTAGAAAAAATCAAATATGGGTGAAGTAGGCAATCATTTCCTTTCTTTTTCGGTGTCAGCCCTGCATAATTCTCACTTGAAACATTGTTCCTGTGTTTAATAGGCTACGTTACACAATCTCTTAACATATGATTCTCTTAACATATGATTCTCTTAACATATGATTCTCTTAACATATGATTCTCTTAACATATGACCTCAAAGTTCTTGCAGTTCTTTCAATTCATGGTCTATGACATTTCAGATTTCCATATGACAACTTTTCACGAAGTGGTATGGATGTAGTGAACTACTTCTTTAAAGTAACTTTAGTTAAGTCAACTATATTTTTCGTCAGGGTAGCTTTAGTGCAACTTAACTTCTTTCTGTGTGAAATAATTGGTTGATAATTGGTTGTTTCGTAAAATATACTTTCAGAGTAGATTCCCCGACACTGGATATGCGTCACTGTTTTTAGTAGCACGGCACTTCCAGTGCCCCAAACCACAAAGGCCTATATGAGCTCAACTTTTAACTCAGTAAAAATCCTAAAGGCAATCGCACGTCTGAGCTATCTTTGTTGCAGGTGCATGGTAACAGTTGAATAAGATGAGAAAAAAGAAGAAACCCGCACACCGCTCTTGCTAGTATCACTGCTCTTTATTAAGCTTTACGTATCGGCCTCAATCCCTTTGTCAGAGCTCTTGTGAGTGTTTTTAATTTGCACCCTTATGTCGACATTGCATTGAATGGATGTGGGTGGAGCAATGTCTATGGCCTTGAGGCCGATATGTAAAGCTTATTAAAGAGCAGTGATACTAGCAAGAGCGGTGTGTGTGCTTCTTCTTTTTTCTCAACTCAGTAAAAATCCCAAATTCTTTTAATGTATTTAGCCTTATGAGAATAATAAACAATATCATTTCTAAAGATAACCTAGCAAAAAAAGAAACATCCCTTTTTCAGGACCCTGTCTTTCAAAGATAATTCGTAAAAATCCAAATAACTTCACAGATCTTCATTGTAAAGGATTTAAACACTGTTTCCCATGCTTGTTCAAGGAACCATAAACAATTAATGAACATGCACCTGTGGAACGGTTGTTAAGACACTAATAGCTTACAGACGGTAGGCAATTAAGGTCACAGTTATGAAAACTTAGGACACTAAAGAGTTCTTTCTACTGAGTCTGAAAAACACAAAAGAAAGATGCCCAGGGACCCTGCTCATCTGCATGAACGTGCATTAGGCATGCTGCAAGGAGGCATGAGGACTGCAGATGTGGTCAGGGCAATAAATTGCAATATCCGTACTGTGAGACGCCCAAGACAGCGCTACAGGGAGACAGGATGGACAGATGATCGTCCTCGCAGTGGCAGACCACGTGTAACAACACCTGCACAGGATCTGTACATCCGGACATCACACCTGCGGGACAGGTACAGGATGGCAACAACAACTGCCCGAGTTACACCAGGAACGCACAATCCCTCCATCAGTGCTCAGACTGTCCGCAATAGGCTGACTGAGGGTGGACTGAGGGCTTATAGGCCTGTTCACCAGACATCACCGGAAATAAAGTCACCTATGGGCACAAACCCACCGTTGCTGGACCAAACAGGACTGGCAAAAAGTGCTCTTCACTGACGAGTCGCGATTTTGTCTCACCAGGGGTGATGGTCGGATTTGCGTTTATCGTCGAAGGAATGAGCGTTACACCGAGGCCTGTACTCTGGAGCGGGATCGATTTGGAGGTGGAGGGTCCGTCATGGTGTGGGGGGCAGTGTGTCACAGCATCATCGGACTGAGCTTGTTGTCATTGCAGGCAATCTCAACGCTTTGGGTTACAGGGAAGACCACACCAGATACTGACTGTTACTTTTGATTTTGACCCCCCCCCTTTGTTTATTACCAGCCTGTTCAACCTCTCTTTCATATCGTCTGAGATCCCCAAGGATTGGAAAGCTGCCGCAGTCATCCCCCTCTTCAAAGGGGGCGACACCCTGGACCCAAACTGCTACAGACCTATATCCATCCTGCCCTGCCTATCTAAGGTCTTCGAAAGCCAAGTCAACAAACAGGTCACTGACCATCTCGAATCCCACCGTACCTTCTCCGCTGTGCAATCTGGTTTCCGAGCCGGTCACGGGTGTACCTCAGCCACGCTCAAGGTACTAAACGATATCATAACCGCCATCGATAAAAGACAGTACTGTGCAGCCGTCTTCATAGACCTTGCCAAGGCTTTCGACTCTGTCAATCACCGTATTCTTATCGGCAGACTCAGTAGCCTCGGTTTCTCGGATGACTGCCTTGCCTGGTTCACCAATTACTTTGCAGACAGAGTTCAGTGTGTCAAATCGGAGGGCATGCTGTCCGGTCCTCTGGCAGTCTCTATGGGGGTGCCACAGGGTTCAATTCTCGGGCCGACTCTTTTCTCTGTATATATCAATGATGTTTCTCATGCTGTGGGCGATTCCCTGATCCACCTCTACGCAGACGACACCATTCTATATACTTCCGGCCCGTCCTTGGACACTGTGCTATCTAACCTCCAAACGAGCTTCAATGCCATACAGCACTCCTTCCGTGGCCTCCAACTGCTCTTAAACGCTAGTAAAACCAAATGCATGCTTTTCAATCGTTCGCTGCCTGCACCCGCACGCCTGACCAGCATCACCACCCTGGATGGTTCCGACCTTGAATATGTGGGCATCTATAAGTACCTAGGTGTCTGGCTAGACTCTAAACTCTCCTTCCAGACCCATATCAAACATCTCCAATCGAAAATCAAATCAAGAGTCGGCTTTCTATTCCGCAACAAAGCCTCCTTCACTCACGCCGCCAAACTTACCCTAGTAAAACTGACTATCCTACCGATCCTCGACTTCGGCGATGTCATCTACAAAATTGCTTCCAACACTCTACTCAGCAAACTGGATGCAGTTTATCACAGTGCCATCCGGCCCGTCCTTGGACACTGTGCTATCTAACCTCCAAACGAGCTTCAATGCCATACAACACTCCTTCCGTGGCTTCCAACTGCTCTTAAACGCTAGTAAAACCAAATGCATGCTTTTCAACCGTTCGCTGCCTGCACCCCCGACTAGCATCACCACCCTGGATGGTTCCGACCTAGTATATGTGGACATCTATAAGTACCTAGGTGTCTGGCTAGACTGTAAACTCTCCTTCCAGACTCATATCAAACATCTCCAATCTAAAAATCAAATCTATAATCGGCTTTCTATTCCGCAACAAAGCCTCCTTCACTCACGCCGCCAAACTTACCCTAGTAAAACTGACTATCCTACCGATCCTCGACTTCGGCGATGTCATCTACAAAATTGCTTCCAACACTCTACTCAGCAAACTGGATGCAGTTTATCACAGTGCCATCCGTTTTGTCACTAAAGCACCTTATACCACCCACCACTGCGACTTGTATGCTCTAGTCGGCTGGCCCTCGCTACATATTCGTCGCCAGACCCACTGGCTCCAGGTCATCTACAAGTCCATGCTAGGTAAAGCTCCGCCTTATCTCAGTTCACTGGTTACGATGGCAACACCCATCCGTAGCACGCGCTCCAGCAGGTGTATCTCACTGATCATCCCTAAAGCCAACACCTCATTTGGCCGCCTTTCGTTCCAGTTCTCTGCTGCCTGTGACTGGAACGAATTGCAAAAATCGCTGAAGTTGGAGACTTTTATCTCCCTCACCAACTTCAAACATCTGCTATCTGAGCAGCTAACCGATCGCTGCAGCTGTACATAGTCTATTGGTAAATAGCCCACCCATTTTCACCTACCTCATCCCCATACTGTTTTTATTTATTTATTTTTCTGCTCTTTTGCACACCAATATCTCTACCTGTACATAACCATCTGATCATTTATCACTCCAGTGTTAATCTGCATAATTGTAATTATTCGCCTACCTTCTCATGCCTTTTGCACACAATGTATATAGACTCCCCTTTTTTCTACTGTGTTATTGACTTGTTAATTGTGTTGTCTGTTCACACTGCTATGCCTTATCTTGGCCAGGTCGCAGTTGCAAATGAGAACTTGTTCTCAACTAGCCTACCTGGTTAAATAAAGGTGAAATAAAAATTTAAAAAAAGGGACACATTATTAAATTTCTGTTAGTCACATGTCTGTGGAACTTGTTCAGTTTATGTCTCAGTTGTTGAATCTTGTTATGTTTATACAAATATTTACACATGTTAAGTTTGCTGAAATTAAACGCAGTTGACAGTGAGAGGACGTTTCTTTTTTTGCTGAGTTTACAAGGGCTTGAAAGAACTGCAGGAAGTAAGTATAGGAAAATGGATGTTATGGGTTCAGTTGGTTGCCCTATGTAGAGGAGACCCATGACACTCAGTAGGTATTTGACATGGGAATTTGACTGCCTCTATTTCTCTGCTTCCTAACCTGAGTGTTGAATAAGTGTATTCGATGTAGTCACCGACACAGTGTTGTTTCACTAATTGGCCTGGCCTGTTGTCTCCAGTGACACCAGATTTGTAATGGCTGACAGGAACAGATGGACCCTCTATTGTTTCCCTATGTGTCTGCATGGTAATTTGAACTGCGTTTCACCCGCCGACCACACAGTTGACCTGACCGTGCCAGCAGTCTCACCCCAGCCTGGTTGACAACAGCCCCCATCACCACCCAGCACTCCCTCCAGTGTGAGGAGGACTTGGGAAGCGGAGGGAGGGAAGTAGGGAAGTAGTAGTAGATGGGGGTCAAAGTACAATGAGTCTTGGCATGCCATTTTGCAGGGTCAAGTTTACGATCTGTCTTAAAAGAATATTGTGATATTGGTTGGCAGCCGAGGCAATGAAAGTATTTGCATCAGACCATTGTATCAGGAGCGGCCAGAGGAGATTGGGTTTTGATACTGTATCTCTTCTTCTGCAACATTTTTGTAGTCATAATGATTGTGCTCATATATTGTTATCTCCTATATTTGTTCAGGTGTGTAGAAAAGGTGTGATTATTGATTTAGTAAAACATCTAACAATATGTTTCATAGTGGACATATTTGTTATTGAACACATGCAGGACATGTTAAAGCTGAAACAGGCACCAACTCTCAAACTGATATCTCAGATGATTAGTGTCTCTTTATTGATCCCATTGATTGCTATGATCTATTGACGAACATGTCTGAGTGGTGAGAAAGATCTGTTCGTTAGAAGCAGGGGTAGGCAGAGCTACTGTGTGGTATCAGAGAATTGCAGGTAGCCTGGGCCCTTGTGTCTGCTGACTGATAGATATCGGAGACAATGGGCAGCAGGCTCCAGCTCTGACAGTGCCAACACTATTTCCTGCATCAATTTCGGCCAATTAGAAAAAGGCCAAGATAAATATTTTGAATTTGAAATAGTCATTTTAGATAAATTGTATCACATTTTTCTTACATTGGGTCAATATAATGTAAGTCTAGAATTTAAATTGCCAAAGAGTGTGCTAACGTAACATTTTTGTGTTTTGATTGGTATAATTTAGTTCGGAAAGAGTTTGCTTTCAATTATATTATGCTATCAGTTATAACTATGCTATCGAGAACAAAATTGCATAGAGGAAAAAGGTTAGTGGGTAGTATAAAGTATCTAAAGATGCACCTGCCCCAGTCAAAGATAACGCAGGACTAAATAAATAAAGAGATTTGTGTGGTTGTGGCTAGACTTTGAATGGCCTCTGTATAGTAAGTGGTTTTAGTGGAGGAAGCTGTTAAACCTCAACTTGGATGGAAAATTACTGAGGATAATAGCAGATGATATTGCCACTCCTATTTGCCATATCTTCAATTTAAGCCTACTAGAAAGTGTGTGCCCTCTGGCCTGGAGGGAAAAAAGTAATTCCGCTACCTAAGAATAGTAAAGCCCCCTTTACTGGCTCAAATAGCTGACCAATCAGCCTGTTACCAACCTTTAGTAAATTTTGGAGAAAAATGGTGCTTGACCAGATACAATGCTATTTTACAGTAAACAAATTGACAACAGCTTTCAGCATGCTTATAGGGAAGTACTTTCAACAAGCACAGCACTTACACAAATTACTGATGATTGGCTGAGAGAAATTGATGATAAAAATATTTGTGGGGGCTGTTTTGTTAGACTTCAGTGCGGCTTTTGACATTATTGATCATAGTCTGCTGTTGGAAAAACATACGTGTTATGGCTTTACACCTCCTGCTGTATTGTGGATAAAGAGTTACCTGTCTAACAGGACACATAGGGTGTTCTTTATTGGAAGCCTCTCCAACATACTCCAGGTAGAATCAGGAATTCCCCAGGGCAGATGTCTAGGCCATCTAACTTTTTTCTATCTTTACTAACGACATGCCACTGGCTTTGAGTAATGACTCAACTCTATACACGTCAACGACTACAGCGACTGAAATGACTGCAACACTTAACAAAGAGCTGCAGTTAGTTTCAGAATGGGTGGCAAGGAGTAAGTTAGTCCTAAATATTTCAAAAACTGAAAACATTGTATTTGGGACAAATCATTCACTAAACCCTAAACCTCAACTAAATCTTGTAATGAATAATGTGGAAATTGAGCAAATTGAGGTGACTAAACTACTTGGAGTAACCCTGGATTGTAAAACTCTCATGGTCAAAACATATTGATACAACAGAAGCTAAGATGGGGAGAAATCTGTCCATAAACCTACTTACTTACTCTGCCTACTTACTGTAACAACACTATCAACAAGGCAGGTCCTACAGGCCTTAGTTTTGCCGCACCTGGATTACTGTTCAGTCGTGTGGTAAGGTGCCACAAAGAGGGATTTAGGAGGATGACAATTGGCTCAGAACAAATGTACACAGGGAGCTAACATTAATGATATGCATGTCAATCTCTCATGGCTCAAAGTGGATGAGAGATTGACTTCATCATTACTTGTTTTTGTAAGCTGACAAGCTGAATGCACGAGCTGTCTGTTTAAACTACTAGCACACAGCTCAGACACCCATGCAGACCCCACAAGACATGCCACCAGAGGTCTCTTCACTATCCCCAAGTCCAGAACAGACTATGGGAGGCGCACAGTATTGCATAGAGCCATGACTACATGGAACTCTATTCCACATCAGGTAACTGATGCAAGCAGTAGAATCAGATTTAAAAAACAGATAAAAATACACCTTATGGAAAAGAGGGAACTGTAAAAAGACACACACACACACACACACACACACACACACACACACACACACACACACACACACACACACACACACACACACACACACACACACACACACACACACACACACACACACACACAGGTACAGACACACGCATACACACATATACGCTAGCACATGCACTCTACACACGTGCATTGTAATATTGTTGTATGGTGGTATTATACATTTTGTATTGTAGCTATGTAGTGGTGTAGTAATGTTACATGATGTACTGTTTAATATTTTTGTTCATGTGTAATGTAATTGCCTTAATGTGGACCTAATTTGGACCTCAGAAAATGTAGCTGCTGCCTTGGCAGCTAAGAAATACAAATACAAAAATACCTCAGATACAGATTATCTTTATTTTAGCTGGTACTTTGCTGACTCAGCTACAGTGTCTAGAAGTTCTGTGAGAAACATACCTGGCTCTCCCTGTGAGTGGTCATGTTGTCTATCCACTCAGTGAACTTCTGACCCCTGGCCTCTTGGCTGGTCAATCTGTGACCTGTCAGAACCCAGTAACCTTGTCTAGAATATTGACCTGGCTGCCCATAGTAACTCCACAGATCTACATTTCTTTTGACTTGGAAATACCCACCCTTCAGAAAACAGGGAAATTCATTTTCCAGTGTTCATTGGTGCATGGATTTCAAGCCACTCATGCTACTCATTTGCAGGATGCACAGAACATATTAATGACCATGTTCTTTTTTCCTTTCTCCTTCACTCTGTCCTTTTCCCTCGCTCTTCTCCTTTACTTTAGTCAAGAGACACATTACAAGACTGGAACAGGCTCGGCATGATGCTGCCCCTGCCATCAGGGTTCAAAAGTTCACGCTATTCCCCTGGGGCTACTGTGCTGCTGCAGATGCTGATAGTTTTTCCTTTCTCTCCCTGCTCCTTTTCTCCCCCTCGCTCCCCTTCTGCGCCCTCTCTCCCTGTTTAGACTATTCATCTCCAACACTCTCACTCTCTCATGCTGCCTGGCAAGAGGAGAGGACTGCTTGAAGTGGGGGATTCAGATGTCTTTAACTGAGGGGCATCCATCACTCTTGTCTCCTCGCCCCCACTACAAGCTCTGCCATGTTGTTTTCTGGCATCTTCTGTAAAAAGCTATTTTGTTTCAGCTTTCTCCTTAATTTCCTTTGTTTAATTGTTTTTTAAAAGTCTTTGGTAAAACACAGAGAAAACAGTTCTGTGAGAATGTCAAAGTGTAACAGTCTACATTAAGGGGTGTCGAACACATTTTGCCCCGGGGGCCGCATTCGATATTCGACGAGGTCCAGAGGACAGCACTGAAAATGTCTTATATTTCCTCGCCGTCAACAATTGAAATAAATTGTTCTCTATACATTGTTTTGGAAATGTTTTTTGCTCCTTGACTGTTTGGTGTTTTTTTTGCGAGCTGGACACAATCAAAAAAACTGTATGAATGTAAGCCCATTATAGTTTCTGCACAGTTTCGATTTGGTTTGAGTAATTTTAAATTAAATTGAGTTTATTTTAAATGTATTTACATTTTTTTTTTTACTCAAACCCCCATCATGGGCCAGATCCGGCCCGCCCGCAGTGTGTTTGACACCCCTGGTCTACATAGACAGCATGCAGAGTGGGAAGCCCGGGCTGGGTGGTTCTAATCTCCCCTTTAGCTTTCAATGACACAGACAAATAGCAAAACTATCACCATGCGCTAGGTTCACCCAGAGGTTAGGCTTCCCAGGTATCTCCTGCATTCACTCCCTCGCCTCTCCCCCCTCCTGTCTTGCAAATGAGAATTTGATTTTTCTCTCCACTTGAATCCATTTCTGGAGATGAATCAAGTTTTGATGCCAAGCCCAGGTGGCCCGCTGATTTCTTAGGGTAATAAATGGAGAGTAGAGAGATGTGTTGGCCTGTGCAAAGACAGTGACACAACAGCTTCCAAGGCCTCTGGGATTCCTTTGTTTAATTGGGGCTTTAATGTAGCACTTTGAGGTCATTAACATGCCCTTGTGGAGTTATTTGAGGACACTGAATTCGATGCATCCCTCTTGTTCATCAGGGATACCTCTGGAGAGCCAATCACACTGTGTGTGTCAGCGTGACAGGGTCGCCTCTGTGTGGAACCATGTGCCTGTACTTTGTGAGCAGATTGCTTATCTACAATGGAAATGATCTCCAACGATATATTGTAGCCTGTATTGTAACTTAGCCTTATCTCAGGGAAATAGTGTGTGATCACTCTGTGTGGAAAAGAACACACTCAATCTTGTAAAAACACAGTACTTAATATTGTCAAAAAATCAAATAAAATTTTATTTGTCACATCTGCCGAATACAACAGGTGTAGCCTTCCCGTGAAATTCTTACTTACAAGCCCTTAACCAACAATGCAGTTGAAGAAATAGAGTTAAGAAAATATTTACTAAATAACTAAAGTAAAAAATAAAATAAAAAAGTAACACAATAAAATAACAATACCGAGGCTATATACATGGGTACCGGTACCGAGTCATTGTGCGGGGGTACAGGTTAGTCGAGGTAATTTCTACAGCGAGTTGCAGCAGTGTAAAAACAAAGGGAGGTCAATGTAAATAGTCCAGGTGGCCATTTTATTAATTGTTCAGCAGTCTTATGGCTTGGGGGTAGAAGCTGTTAAGGAACCTTTTGGACTTAGACTTGGCGCTCCGGTAACGCTTGCCGTGTGGTAGCAGAGAGAACAGTCTATGACTTGGGTGACTGGAGTCTTTTACCATTTTTTGGGCCTTCCTCTGACACCACCTAGTATATAGGTCCTGGATGGCAGGAAGCTTGACCCCGGTGATGTACTGGGCTGTACGCACTACCCTCTGTAGCGTCTTACGGCCGGATTAGATTGTTCTACTGATAATGGTCATGCGAGGATTAATCCTGAGGTTGGGAGTTTGTCCTAATGCAGATCTGTCTGTCTTCTTCTGAAAACAAAAACATTGTTAACAATAGATCTCTCCCCTCTGAATAAACAGCTCATGGAAAATGTGTATATCAATGATTGAAACCACTTTATGTGAATTCACTACATAATAGGCCTATGTAGATAGATTTGTAGATAGATTTGAGTTTTATTTGTATTTTTACAGGGACAGTGTACATTAATCAACGTTTCAGTAAAAGTGCCGGTATTAGCCAGCCGGCTCATTTTCAACCACAGTCCCTGGGCAGGTTATTAAAAACAATTACAATAACAATACAATCATTGAGCAGTGAGCACACGCAGAGCAACATAGGACAAGCAAGACGCAGCATGCAGACAGAGTAACATAGCACAAAAAGCAACAAGACAATATCCATAAAAGCAACAAAGTGTTTCCACACCTCACAAGCTACAGATAATGTGGAAAGCGGCAACACACAACTAGGGATTATGTTCACAAATCTGATTGGCCTTTTGCCATGTCTTCATGTTTTTTTGTGAAAGTGTGATAGGTGGTGCAGTTATGTGTGTCTGATGCCAGTGTATTCCAAACACGGGACGCTCTCAACATTATATTAATATAGTGTTGATCCATAAGTTAAATTTATTTATAAAGCAAGTAAAATGATTAAATAACACTCATCAGCAAGCACACCACAATGCAAATAATAATGGGCTAAATCTAATCATAGAGCGAGGCTTGTTCTATTCAAACAGCAGATTACTTTATTGGACTTTTGGCACTAAATTACCACAGTGCCACTGATATTTTCAATTCTGGTTATTTTTGTTGTATGTTTATTGTTCTCATAAATTATAAATGATGTTACTACATTGATACATTGATTCAAAATCAAATGATTTGTATTGTTGATTCAGTAAAGCCCATATAAGTGTCTAAGAAATATTCATATTCTATAACCAATAAAAAAAATGACAATGTACAAATAATCAGACACATAGGGAGGGTGATCAGTACCAGTTCCAAAATGCAAAACTTAAATGCTCAATTGAAATGCACAACATTATAAATGCATTTATATTTTCATATAACTGCACATGATTCATGCCACAATGAAATTACAAAGTTAAAAGTAAAATCGAAAAACGGTTAATGGTAAACAGAAAATGGCAGATGATTAACAGAAAATCGTAAATGCAATGAGCAAAGTGAAATGGAAAGTGGCTGTTTTCATTTTCCAACCTCTCTCTTTTCACTTTCACTTTCAAAGTGTATGCAAATTATTTCCTGTAGGCGTGAACCAGAAGAGAAACACGGCACCACCATGTAGTTGTATATCCTAGACATGTCACGCTGGCTGTGGATTGATTTTAGACTAGTGTAACTGTAACCGATTGAAACGCTATTTAGTGCAACACCGCTAACTAGCTAACCCATTTCACATCCGTTACATAACCACCGGGGTTTGAATCTGATGTTTTGTAAACCAGAAGAACATATCAGCCTGCTAAGCCAAAGTTACTCAACACAAGGCAAAGTTATTCATCACATGTGGGTTGTGGGTAGTCACCGAACCACTTCTTCCTGGTTAGTAGTTCGCATGATGAGTAACCTTGAATAGTTACCTGAATAGTTGCATTGGCTATAGGCTTTGGTTTAGTGGACTAATGTGCTCTTCTGATGTGCAGAAGACTGTTGTTCAAACCCTGTTTGTTATATTTGTCCTGTGGCTCAGATTTGTCTCTGTGAGGAGGAGGAGGTCAAAGGATGGTGAATTGTAACTGAGGTGATTCAGTTACCACACATGAAGGCCTAACCTTGCCTGAGATCTGAAGTTGCATTCGCTCCCCGAATCAATGTTAGGCTTCAGCTTCAAGTCTATGCTTTTCTGGTTCACAGGAGACCTGGGTTGGCTTGGTTCGCAGCCTGTGAGTTGGTTACGCTAGTTTAAAATCCATGTACAGAAGCCCGGCATGGCTGGGATGTATGACGGTGTGGTATGGCTCTCTTGGTTCACAGCCTGTGAGTTGGTTACACTAGTTTAAAATCCATTTACAGAAGCCCGGCATGGCTGGGATGTATGACGGTGTGGTATGGCTCTCGGTTCGCAGCCTGTGAGTTGGTTACACTAGTTTAAAATCCATTTACAGAAGCCCGGCATGGCTGGGATGTATGATGGTGTGGTATGGCTCTCTTGGTTCACAGCCTGTGAGTTGGTTACACTAGTTTAAAATCCATTTACAGAAGCCCGGCATGGCTGGGATGTATGACGGTGTGGTATTGCTCTCTTGGTTCACGCCTCCAAGAAGCAATTTGCATATACTTTGAAAATTAAAATGGAAAATGAAAGACAAAATGCTTAATTGGGTAGTTGGAAAAGGAAAACAGCAACTTTCAAATTCCCTAGTTAAATTTATTTAAAAAGCAAGTAAAATGATTAAATAACACTCATCAGCAAGCACACCACAATGCAAATAATAATGGGCTAAATCTAATCATAGAGCGAGGCTTGTTCTATTCAAACAGCAGTGTACAGTATCTGTACAATGTACAGTATCTTCCACCAGTTTTAGCCCCTGTTTCTCATCAAATAAAATGTATTGGTACATTAGAATGGCTAATAATGATCAATATTTTCCCACAAATGGAAGAACCACTGAGGTTTTCATTAGACAGATGACATGATCAAGGAAACTCTAAAGTTCTAGACATTTCCCTCCTTATTGGCTGGCTGAGAAATCTTTATTTAGATTTGTATGTAAACAAAAAAAATAGATATTATTTTATATTTCCATAGAAAAACGTTATATTGCATGTCTTATACTCAATCAATTTCGCAACAATAGCCTCTATCAAAACATACAACTAGTAAGACAATTATTATCTCATCCAAAATGGCTTTAATTGTACTTTTTAGATGATAATTTATACATTAATCCCAGGTTTAGCTTACTTTGATTTTTTTGCTGCTACTTCTCAGTTCCCACAATGTTAGCACAAAACAATTGTACTTTGCTTCCTGATGTAAACGAGGCAATTGCCAATATGTATGTAATCTAAATCCCTATTTTTGTTTTTATTCCCACTCTCTTCCTAGATTTATACATTTTCATCCAAAACTCCCTCATTGGTTTGCTGTTGTATTCAGTGTTTTATCACAGATAGACAAACCTTCCTGTGGGCCGTGCTCCGCCATTGTTGGTATTTGTATTCCAACTGTAGTTTTTCCAAGTGTCAGTGAGGCGGCTGAAAGCCATCCCCTGTGATTAGAGGATAATTGTATCTGCAGTTAAGCATTTGAATAGTGGTTGTAAATCTATGAGAGGGAATTTAGTGTGATATAGTCACTCCTTATGGCTTCCCAGGGGGAACCTGATGTCACTTAAGATTGCTCCCTCTGCCCCTGAACACTGGCACAGGGAATGGGAAAGCAGCAGAGCCTGGCAGGACTGACACAATATTTTTTATCCTGCACAGAGGCACAGAAAGGCAAGCGATCTGCTCCCTGTCATAGCCATTGGCCTACACAGAGGCTAATATTTGACCTCTCATTGCTATCACAATACCGATACATAACATACTGTACATTCTATTTACATAAATAAAACATGGACCTCTACCTCTACTGCTTTTGCTCAGAAGCATACTTTACAAGATTGATTCTATATGCTCTGCGTATCGATGAGTAAAATCCTAATCAGATCAGTGGTTGGAGTTGGGGGCAGGGAAGACATTTGGACTTAACCTCAGAGCCTCTGTGTCTCTCCTCCTCCCCCTGACAGTGGCTTTGTGGAGGGATGCACACACAGGGAAGAAGGAGGCTCTCCTACTGTAATGAGGAGAAATGTCTCCATTTAGCCTGGGCTGTGTGCAGATGGAGTGCTGGGCAGGGTGAGGGTGCACTGAGTGGATCCTTTTTCCTAATTAAGGACAGTGTCGGAGGGGGTCACACTGTCGCTCTGTCTTCCAAAGCAGCATTCCTCCCTCTCTCTGTCCCCCAGGCCTGGGGGGGGCCAGCCTCTGCCTTCTGGTTCACCTCATCACCAGGGTTCACACTGAGGTCAGGTCTTGGCCCTGTTTTTTCTCTACTCCGACTCAATGCAGTATCTTTCTCAGCAAAAGACATAGGAAAGAAGCTAGTGCTAGGGATCCAAGGACTACTGAGGAGAAACAGTATGGTTCCTATCCTAATTCTCTCCCGGTAAGAGGTGTGTCATCAATTCACCTGCTCTACTAACCCACCTGACAACAGCTTGAACAGTTCCAGGACACAACCATTTTGGCTCACCTAAAACTGATTAGGAGAAAGTCCGCTCCTGGATAGGATGGTTAGCAGCTGTATATGGCAAGGCCCTCCAGGTAACGATGAGTAATTAAACCCAGGTTATGTTGACACCTAACCAGGGTAGTTTCACATTGAGCTGACACACTGAGTCTGGGCAGTACCCTGCACACCAGGCCGGCCACCTTGAGATTTTTATGTTACTCAATGTAAATCACTGACAGCCTCTTTACACCATTTATTGTTTTTATAACACATTTGTTGCGTTATGGCAATATAGATATAATATATTGTGTTCGTCCTCCCAACTACCATTTGCCTTCATTATGATTCACTCTCTAGCCAGCCTCGGATTGACTTGCAGCATAACTAAAGTGGATTTTAATGGGAGAATACATTAACTCCTTCTGGTCATTATCACATAAATCAAGAGATTTTTGCTGGATCAACTGCTGAGCTCATAACACCATGCTGAGACTAAGGGTGAGTAACCAAATGAGAGAGAGTGGCCATGACACTGCTATGGCAGCTCACATGCATCATATATCACTTTGGTTTAAGGGTTAACATGGGGTTTTTGTAGGTGTATATCTGTTTAATTAATAACAATATAAATATAAACAATATGAATGACACTAATTTAAACAGGAAAGAATGAAAATTAAGGAGATGCATAGCGCTGAATAATTAATAATGCAATTTACGATTGATAGAAGAACCGCCTCCATCTTGGATTTGGAAGAAGCCTTCAATAGATGGTGCTCTTCAGTTTAGGGAAAATATCATCTCATTGCTTCTTTATGTGTCTGTGTTTTAAGAAACATCCCAATTGAAACAAATTGGATTCTGTATTTGTGGTTTGTGTGAATCACACATGTTTTTAATAAATAGTTTCACATTTTGGCTCAAACCAAGAGTAGAAACATTGCTATACCTGTTGATAAGTATTTTCACAAGACGAGGTATTGCTTGCTCTCAACCAATCAGAATTTGTTATACAGAGGGGTGGGATAAAAATATGTCAGGGGAGTAGGATTTCTGACTGTACATTATGTGAACTTTAAGGTTACACTGTTGTTGGTGAATTTTGTCCTCAAGCTGTCAGAGCAATTCCTTGACCCTTGCGATATATTTTAAATCCAGTATGAACCACATCCCTGGTTTAAACAATGAGTCAAGGAGCTGGTCAAGGAGCTCCCTTTGAGGGTGAGAAGCCATCGTTCTGTTGTTTACTGATTCAAGCAAAATCTAACCATCCCTTTGTTGACTCAACTATTAACTGGGAAAGGCCTTTGAAAAGGGAAGGAAGTAGATGGATGAGGGGATTAAAAGGTGCCATGACAAGGAAGCAGGCCTGGAACAGAGAACTGGATGGATGAGGTGACTGGGCTTTTGTTATGATAAGGTTCTCTTTAACAAAATAGTCTGTAGCGGCGTAGCGCCAGCTGCCGTATTTTTAGTGACACGAGTCAAGTCATCCACATAGCAGAGTGATATGTGAGTGTGGTAGTGTCATGAGGTGTCTTGGACCATACTCTGAGTTGACCGCCAGTGACCACCTTATCTGTCAGTAGAACCTGCGAGGTACAGCGGCCAGTGCAGCGTTTATATGTCACACATGCATAGGATGGGCTTATAACGTGAATCTCTGTTATGTTCCTTATACGGCATGAAGTTCAGATATGACTTTGATTCCATTGCATTCTGGACCAGGTTAATTTGCATACAGTAAAACAACAGGGGCAGATAGCCACTGACATTTTTGCTAGGGGAGCTCTACCAGTGCAGCAAAGAAGCTATCAGCTCTGTCTCTTCCTCTCTCGTGTTTTGGATTTTGTAATAAATGAGAGAGACGCCCCTTTCCGCTGAACGTTGGGGGGTTTCATCTACTTTGTTTGGACAAGAAGACTCAGTTGTGGCGCAGTGTGTTTGGTTTTGTTCGTTGAAAGTCAAGGTCTGGTTCAAAGGGGATGGATTCCAGGCCTCTTTCTCTGTCATCCGTGGTCCGAATTGAATTAAAGGTCACACAGACTAGTATAAATGGGATTTAAATAACTCCTGCACCCCAAACCAAAGGGGGCCACCTGTTCCCCCATCCTCCCTCCTTGGTAACTAGGCTCAAGCCTGATGACAGGTTAATTGAAAAGTGGTTGGGATTGAGCTTTGTTTTGTCATGTATGTTCAGGAGGACAGGCACTTTGGTTGAATTCCATTCAACTGTGGAATCCTAGATGGAGTCGTAAAGAGAGACAAATAATGGCCATTTCAAGTCAAAATGAAGATGTAGTGGATGTTTAAATCAAATCCAATTGTATTTGTCACATGCTTCATAAACAACATGTGTAGACTTAACAGTGAAATGCTTATGGGTCCGTTTCCAACATTGCAGAGTTAAAGATTTAAAAAAATATATATATAAATAGTGACACGAGGAATGAATACATATTGAATAATGAATAACAATTATGAGTAAAAAATAACATGGCTGTATACAGGGAGTACCAGTACCGAGTCGATTTACAGGGATACAAGATCCTTTTTAGGTAGTTCTGTACATATAAGGAAGGGGTCAAGTGATTACTTGTGTAGTATTACTTTAGTGCCGTGTTGCAAACAGGATTCACATTTGTGAAAATGTAGATTATGTGCAGGCTTCCTTCTTTCCACTGTCATTTAGGTTAGTATTGTTAATCCTGTTAATCCATCCTCAGTTTTATCCTATCACAGCCTTTTAAAATCTGTAACTGTTTTAAAGTCACCGTTGGCCTCACGGTGAAATCCCTCCGGGGTTTCATTCCTCTCCGGCAACTGAGTTAGGAAGGACGTCTGTATCTTTGTGGTGACTGGGTGTGTTGATACACCATCCAAAGTGTAATTAATAACTTCACCATGCTCAAAGGGATATTCAATGTCTGCTTTTTACATTTTTTTACCCATCTACCAATAGGTGCCCTTCTTTACGAGGCATTGGAAAACCTCCCTGGTCTTTGTGGTGTTAAAAATTCCCTGCTCAACTGAAGGACCTTACAGATAATTGTATCATGTTAAACATTATTGTTGCAACTCTGTCCATGCAACTTATGTGACTTGTTAAGCACATTTCTACTTCTGAACTTATTGAGGTTTGCCATAAAAAAAGGGTTTGAATTCTTATTGACTCAATCAGTTTCAGCTTTACATTTTGAATTCATTTGTAAAAATGCCAAGAAACATAAGTCCACTTTGACATGGGTTATTGTGTGTAGGCCAGTGACATCAGTTTTAAATGTATGTATGTGTATGTGTGAGTGTGTGTGAGTGTGTGTAGAGTCAGTGCAAGACAGTTAGTGCAAATGTAACAGTATAACTTTAGTCCGTCCCCTCGCCCATACCCGGGCTCGAACCAGCGACCCTCTGCACACATCAACAACTGACACCCACGAAGCATCCTTACCCATCGCTCCACAAAAGCCATGGCCCTTGCAGGGCAAGGGGAACCACTACTTCAAGGTCTCAAAGTGAGTGACGTCACCGATTGAAACGCTAATAGCGCGCACCACCGCTAACTAGCTAGCCATTTCACATCGGTTACACAAAGAAGGGTCAATGCAGGGATTCTGGTTAGCCATTTGATTAGCTATTTAAGCAGTCTTGTTTAGCAGTCTTATGGCTTGGGGGTAGAAGCTGTTCAAGGTCCTGTTGGTTCCAGACTTGGTGCACTGGTACCGGCTTGCCGTGCGGTAGCAGAGAGAACCGTCTATGGCTTGGTTGGTTGGAGTCTTTGGCCTCAGTGATATACTCACCACCCTCTGTAGCGCCTCGGGTGGCTTGCAGTGGTCGTACCAAGTGGTGATGCAGCCAGTCAAGATGTTCTCGATGGTGCAGCTTTAGAACCTTTTGAAGATCTGAGGGCCCATGCCAAATCTTTTCAGCCTCCTGAGGGGGAAGAGGCACTGCCGTGCCCTCTTCACAAATGTGTGGGTGTGTGTGGACCATGTTAATTCCGAGGAACTTGAAGCTCTTGACCCGCTCCACTACAGCCCCATCGATGTGGATGGGGGCGTGCTCGCCCTTCTGTTTTCTGTAGTCCACTATCAGCTCCTTTGTCTTGCTGACATTGAGGGAGAGGTTGTTGTGCTGGCACCTCACTGCCATGTCTCTGACCTCCTCCCTGTAGGCTGCCTCATCGTTGTTGGTGATCTGTCCTACCACTGTCATGTCGTCAACAAACTTGATGATGGCTTTGGAATAGTGCGTAGCAACGCAGTCATGCGTGAAAAGGGTGTACAGGAGGGGACTAAGCACACACTCCTGAGAGGCCCCGGTGTTGATGGTCAGCGTGGCGGATGTGTTGTTGCCTACCCTCACCGCCTGGGGGCGGCCCATCAAGAAGTCCAGGATCCAGTTGCAGAGGGAGGTGTCAGGTCTCAGGGTCCTGAACTTGCCCTGATTTTACACTGCTACATGTGTAACATGGTGCGGCTCTCTGTAACACATCTGTTAGATGTCAGTTAATAGCACACACCTAAAGGCCTCTGAGGTGCAGAGTCACTGTATAACTGAAGCTCCAGACCAGGAGGGAGTCATACAGAGACCCTTTCTGTTCATTCCCCACTGCATTGTTGGTTAAAGGGCTTGTACGTAAGCATTTCACTGTTGTATTCTGTGCATGTGACAAATACAATTTCATTTGATTTGATTTTGCAGTGGGAGCAAAGGTACTGTATCTGCTGCATCGTTAATCTGCAGCACCAAAATTGTTCTGTCATCTCAGTACATTTACAGAAGTGCTGTAAATGTATTGATCCCAGTTTCCCCTAAGCTAGCAGTGGTGTATTTGATCCAGGGACAGCTGGCAGTGTGGCCTGTTGCTGCTTCCTGGGTATGAGAGTCCATGACAAATACAATAATATACCAACATTTTTCTGTCAACTTATATGTATCCTACTTTGTGATCTTCCACAGACTTTGAGGAGATCCAATTGGTGGCAGCCCAGGATCTCAGTAACATCTTGAAACAAGGCTACCTGGAAAAGAAACGACGGGGTACTAAGATTATGGAGTCGATTATTATGGAAATATGGAATGTTGAGTGCTCATTTAAAGACGTGTGGGAAGAATGACATCATTTGTTATTTTCATTACGTTTTCCATTTAGATCACAGCTTCTTCAGCTTAGAATGGCAAAAGCGATGGTGTGTCCTCAATAACACAATATTCTACTACTTTGGGAGCGACAAGGGTTGGTTTGATCCCTTACATAACACTAAGACATACAATGTACCCATGTAGTCATTTATGCCTGGAACTCATACCTGTGAACACTCTGGTGAGGAGATTGAGTTGACACTTCTTCCTTCAGACAAGCAGCAGAAGGGCTCCTTCTATATCAATGGCTACAGCGCAGAGCTGGTGGCCAACCTACGTAAAGACTCCAAGAAGAATGCCTGCTTTGAGCTGAGTGCCCCTGACCGACGCTCCTTCCAGGTGGGTGTACAGTACAATAACAATACAACTGACTCCTAACAATGGGATTGAATGACAATAATGTTTCATAGCATACCAGTCTGACCTAATGATCATACTTTATGATGGTGTCTATCCTCCCCAGTTCACTGCTAGCAGTCCGCGAGAGGCCAGGGAATGGGTGGATCAGATAAACTTTGTCCTGAAAGGTATATCTACATAGTTCTAAAACGATTTCAAAGACACAGTAGTAGAAAATGATATGGTGATGGTTGTGTATGTTTTCTTGTCCTCTGTTAGATTGGTATTGCCTGAAAGGGCAGAAAACAAACCATTTTATATCCATTCCCAAATATATCCATCCCCAAAACGACCAATCAGACGCCTTCCAAACCTCCTCATCCGCTACGTCACAAGGCATTCATGTCACGTGTCGTTCCCCCCCCTAATAATTTCCCCCTTACGGGAAATTGATTGATAGTTGTTCTGGTTATCTTCTAGCGACATTGATTTCTGCCTGGCCTATGGTGTATCACAGAGGACCTGATACCCTGTGTTGCAGTGCCCAGTCGTCAGCAATCACAGCGCTGCTCCATCTGAGAGAGGCGAGCTGCACCGGCTGCTCTTAAATGGGCTGATTTGCGGGATGTAACAGACACCCCATCATTTGTCTTGTCCTCTTTTACTACTAAACAAGATCCAGATAGACATGGAGTTCGAGGCGAAGATTTTGCTCTCTGTTACTTGCTCTGGATTTATGAAGGGTGGATTTTTCCTTTTTCCCGCCAACTGTTCATCAAAGGAGTACATTAATGTCCAATAGAATGACTAGATGTTTCACAGATATCGTTTAAAATATAATCAAATGGGGAAGTCAGTGGATGCCATCTTCTACTCTGGGCCCTTTGGGGAGGGAGGGAGGGAGGGAGGGAGGGAGGGAGGGAGGGAGGGAGGGAGGGAGGGAGGGAGAGAGAGAGAGTGAGAGAGAGAGAGAGAGAGAGAGAGAGAGAGAGAGAGAGAGAGAGAGAGAGAGAGAGAGAGAGAGAGAGAGAGAGAGAGAGAGAGAGAGAGAGAGAGAGAGAGAGAGAGAGAGAGAGAGAGAGAGAGAGAGAGACTGCTCATTATTTTATGCCATGTCTGTGTCCCATGCAGATTTGAGTTCCAGCTTCATCCCCTTTGATGACGATGAGGAAGAAGAAGAGGAAGAGGAGGAGGAGACCTATGATGACATTGAGGGGGTGACCGGGGCGGCCAGCCCTCCCCCTCGTCCCACCCCCGCCCCCGTCCTGCCCCAGCAGGCCAAAGCCTCTCTCAGTAGCCAGGAGGAATGGAGGCCCAAGCAGGGGGGGCAAGAGGAAGCAGAGGAGGATGATATCTACGAGGTGCTCCCAGGTATGAGAACACACACATTCTCATTACCCCTCAGAGATGCATCACTATCACTGTAACTCAAAGACTAATTACACATTATAAATAATTTATTCTTAATAAGAGTGTCAGAGGTCTGGCTGCTGTTTACAGAGTAAATACAGGACTGTCCCACAGGCAGGTGGGTGGCTAAAGGGATCCTGAGAACGACCAAAGGGGGCGACTTCTCAGTGTCATTATCCATCACTCTATTTAAGATACATCAAGATTCTGTTTCCCCTTTGCCGAAATCATTGGTTGGAGAGATATGTGTCTTGTCAACTGCCTTTTCACCATAAAAAGCCATCTGGGATGGGTACAGACCCTGACCACAGATGGTGTATCGAATGTCTTTTTCTTTCACTTTCTCACCCTACCACTTATCAATCTCTCTTTCCTTCTTTGATCGCTCTCAGATGTTCTTAAAAGGCTCTGGATGTAGTACATTGATTACAAACCTTGTTCTTTTCACATATTTATTTTAAAGAAAGATATTTTCCTATTATTATAATTATTGTAACAAGTTACATTTTTAATGGGTAACCATGGCTGTTAAGTTGGTGCAGTAGGTGTATTGGTCAGTGGTCTGGGTGTATTTGTGTTTGTGTGTGTGTGTGTGTGTGTGTGTGTGCACATATGCATCTTTGTGTGTGTGTCTTTTCCCTGCTGTTACTGGAAGCAGAGGGCAGGTTGGTCTGGAGGGTGTATAGGGTTGCTGGCTGGTGGCTTTACTGTCAGACTGACAGCGTGACGATGGATGTGGGAGACAGAGAGCAGGGATATCACTGTCACCTCTCAGACCACGAGGTGCCACGCCCGTAATCCATGTCACATCTAGCTCTATAAGGCCAAGGAGGTTGAAAAATGTCCCCTTTAGATATTTGGTTTATGTGATTCAAAGTTAACAGTAGCATATGGTAAAAGTTTAAAACTCTGTTGTTCATTGTAATGTGGTAAAGTGCACATCCCTGCTTGTCTGGTCAATTGATTAGCACTGTTAACACGTAAGGTAGAGTAAGTGCCCTATTAGCTGCGTGTCGGCAAGGCCGGCGGGCTCAATAGGCAGGATTAGGCGGCCTCCTATGGTGCCAGCATTTTCTGAGCTAAACTGACCAAGACGCACCTCCAACAACAACACATAAAACATCACATAATTCTGCCCAAAAACAATGACAATTTATTCCAACCAGTGGCATATGGGCTTTGTAGGTGAGCGCTGATGACATTGTGTGATAAGCAGTGCCCGTGTTGTCAAAGGCAGGGGCGCAAAATATTTGTATTGTCCATTCCCAGCGCACCTCTCCAGGGTGTTATTGGAGACACGCATCTAACATAAATCATTTAGCAGATATAGGATATGGTAGAAAGAATATGTGGCCTTTTCTGAAGCCTACAGGCTGGAGATAAAATGTATGACAATGTAATGAGACGGACACTTTTTACATCATGCAGGTTTCTCCAGATCAAATTGCCAAATCTAAATGGCGCTCAAGCAAATAATAAATGCACTGTCATGTTAACAAACAACATATCCTAAAAACAGGACAGATCAAAGTAAAATGGACAATATGGAATGGACAATCACTACTGTTGTCCAGGAGTTTCACCCTGTTGTCATGATCAGTGATTTCAAGTTTGTATCCTTCTATTTTTGACATGTTGATCATAGCGAAAAAGAAAATACTTCTGCATTTCCCGCTGTGTAAACAAATTGCAAATAGGCTCACGATAACTCCTGATGAAGTTGGGTAGTTGATATTCAGTGCTTAAATAGCCAAGTTGATTAGTCACAGGAATCAGGACTAATAAAGGAAATGCAATGGCCTGTTTTACAAATGGTGGGCCTACCACATGGATGGGCGTTCATAAAATTACATTGCGGGTCGACATGGTTGGCTACACCAGATTAAGCACAAGACAATGTCTTTTGGTCGTCTTTTTTTGGTCCGATTCGGACCGGACGTCTTTTTTTGTGTTATATAAATGGTAGGTTTACGACATAGATGGGCATTCATAAAATTCAATTTCAGGCAGCACTGTAGGCTACACCTCCGTAAGCACGGACTGTCGCCGACATCTTTTCAACGTCTTTTTTTGGTGCAGTCTTTTGGCCTTGATTTCCACATCCAAGAACATTGGTTTGTGGTCCGGTCCGGACCAAATCTGAACCAACTAACCAGGTTCAGATTTTGTCCAGTCTGGACCAGTCTTGATTTGGCCTGAACATAAACGCCTATAAATGACTTATTTTCAACTTTCATTCAGAACCCAAAATTTGCTTGATTTTATCATCCGGAAAATACATATTTTTTACGGCAGGGAAATACTTGTTTTCAACATCCGGAAAATAAGTATTTTCCACTTTCATTCAGAACCAAAAAAGGAACCTGATTTCAACGTCTGTAAACACGTATTTTTCAACGCCCGGAAAAGATGCCTTTTCAAAGTCCTGGAAAATATTTATTTTAAGCATATGGAAAATACCTTTTCACCTTTCATTCAGAACTTAACTTCTACGTCTGGAAAATACGTCTTTTTTCCATCTTTTCAACGTAGCTTTGCTTACTGTGACTATTCTGGTTTTGCGTGAGGGCGGCATTTTTTGGTCTCGCCTGGAGTGGCAGAATGGCAAGGACATGCCCTGGTGTAAGTATGTAGTCGTGTCCAGGGCCAAGGGAGGTGGTGGGAAGACAGGTGGTACCCACGTCTCCACAATACAGAAAGTGCATTATCTTTTTCAGAAAGGTCTTGGAATTTCTCACCTCTTTTGTTTTCATCCCATTTTCCAGACGATGACTTTCCAGAACCAATTGAGGAGATCAGTGAGAAGAGCACAAAACCAGGTCTGAATACCAAAGAGCACACATTGACCAGCAAAATAGGAAAGTAAAAAAATGAATGTATAAATGTTGGATACCCTTTCAACAATCTGTATCAACTTTTCATCTTCCACAAAGTCCCCTTTGTCAGCTGTTTATGTTAATACAAGATAGATGAGGGTATGAAATAAATGAGATATCAGCAAGCTGCTGTTCTAGAGAGGAGGCGTGTAGGTGTCACTTTTATAGAGTTAAAGATAGGGGTATTTCTGACATATTTTAGGCAACAGCATTGTGTGTTTTTCCTTAGTCTGGTCCATGGACTATGCCAACTACTACCAGGGCTTGTGGGACTGTGAGGCAGACGAGCCTGATGAGTTGGCCTTCCAGAGAGGTGACCTCATCTATATCGTCAGTAAGGTCAGCATCAAAAACGCCAGTTCCTTCATACACTTCATCAACACGCTACATATAGTATGTTCTATTCTAATTCGATTCTGATATTTTCCAAATAACGCCTCAAACCTTCTTTGTAACACTTATTTAAGTCTAACTCCAACCCATCCATTGTCCAATCCAAGGCCAGTGGGAAGGGGAGGGGGGGGGGGGGGGGGGGGGTGCCTATCAGATGTTCGGTAATGGGATTGTGGTGCATTACTGAGTCTGTATCTGTATCATGGGCGTTAATTGAGAGAGCAGCCATGCGAAACCCCGCTGTGTTCAACACAAATTGCAGGTGGAGCATCCTGCATCTCAGCTTTTTTCCATCAATCTATTTCCCTGTGTTTTATGGCAATTGTGTAGTAACATGCAGTCTATCTACTTGTTACAGCCACTCTAGTGGAAATCAATGTGTTGTAATTTGGGCACCGCCGCCCACTTAGCTTTTCAAGACCTTGTTTGCAGATTGAAGCTATTTTGGAAGGCTTGGATTTGTGTGTCATCATATATCCTGTTTTTACAGTATGTACAACTGGTATTTTATAGGAAGAGTTAAGAATCATTTTTAGTTGAACACGGTGGTCTCCTCTGCAGTATCAGATAAAGGAGCATGTATCTATGTGTACTAGTTTATAAGGGAATGTCAAAACAACCCAGTCCATTTTTCATAGAAGCATAATGCCACCTGCTCTGAATCTGTTGGAAGTGGATCAAGAAGACATTACCAGCCTTCAAGTGTTTTAAGATTTCTACAGTATTACCTTTCAGTGTAGGTGTTGGCTTACCTACCTTTCACTGTAACATACCAACTGTTAGTGGCTGTAGCTGTACCATCTGGTACACGGCTATAATGATACAGATGACTCGTTTTGTCAAGCCGATAGACTACAACAGAGCCTTTTAACGGTCCCGTAATGGATTGAAAGTGAGGGCCTCATTGTAATTAATTTAGAGGTGATTCCTTCCTGTCTGTTTCTGAGTGGAAGCCTTTGGTTTAGTGTGACACTAGTCCACCCGTGTCCCACTCACACTCATAACCTTGTACCACATTTTCCTCATGAATTACACGATTAGGACCCTACGTGGCTATGTTTGTTTTAACGAGCCTTATGGGAGGGCAATCCCTGTTCCCTCTCTGGTGCGTCAGTAGAGCAGTCGATTTAGTTTAACAGGGGTTTCCTGGGAATCCTGACCTCTACGAATGAAATACAGGCCCTTGGCTGCAACTTAAGCCTAGCTCTAACTGGGGAACACAGACATAAAATGGCCATAATAAAACTAAGGCCCATAAATTCTCATGAACAGAGGCTTGAGGTGTTGGGGGAGGCTGGGTGTATGGGCTCTATGTCAACACTGCCCATAATTACAAAGGAGTAAGGACACGCTCTAAGTGCTAAATCTATGGTGCTAACAAACTGTTATTTTTAAGGCTGAGGCTACAGATACTGTGTTTTCCCCCATGTCCCGCTCTACTGAGTTTTCCCCCTCGTCCCTCCCGCCCCTCCGGAAACCTCTTTCTTAAAGCCTAAGATCCGGATCACATTCTGCGCATGTGTTATTTTATGCACACATTCGTTTTTCTAACTTAGCTGCTGCTCACCCTCCCCCGCCCTTCACGTTTCGCTCTGTACTCACCCTCTTCTGAACCATGAAGATGTAGTCTATGTCTCTGTCTCATATTTCTGAACAGCTGAATCAAAAACCCTGCGGTGATTAGAACAAACATTCCAAAACATATATATTATGAAGGCTCCAGCTGAATGCTCCAGGCAGCTGAGAGTGTATTCAGACCAGTAAAAAAGGGTGTTTTTCATCACCCTGTGCCAAAGTTATACCATACAGTGCATTTGGAAAGTATAAAGACCCCTTGAATATTTCCACATGTTGGTACGTTACAGCTTTATTTTAAAATGGATTCAATTGTTTAAAAAAATTAACTGAAATATAACATTTACATAAGTATTCAGACCCTTTAAAACAGTACTTTATTGAAGCACCTTTGGCAGCAATTACAGCCTCGAGTCTTCTTGGGTATGACACTACAAGCTTGGCACATCTATATTTGGGGAGTTTCTCCCATTCTTCTCTGTAGATCCTGTCAAGCTCTCTCAGGTTGGATGGGGAGCGTCGCTGCACAACTATTCTTAGGTCTCTCCAGAGTTGTTCGATCGGGTTCAAGTCCGGGCTCTGGCTGGGCCACTCAAGGACATTCAGAGAGTTGTCCCGAAGCCACTCCTATGTTGTCTTGGCTGTGTGCTTAGGGTCATTTCCTAGTTAAATAAAGGTTAAATAAAAAAATATACACTGGTCAAAAAAATAAAGGGAACACTTAAACAACACATCCTAGATCTGAATGAATGAAATATTCTTATTAAATACTTTTTTCTTTACATAGCTGAATGTGCTGACAACAAAATCACACAAAAATGATCAATGGAAATCAAATTTATCAACCCATTGAGGTCTGGATTTGGAGTCACACTCAAAATTAAAGTGGAAAACCACACTACAGGCTGATCCAACTTTGATGTAATGTCCTTAAAACAAGTCAAAATGAGGCTCAGTAGTGTGTGTGGCCTCCACGTGCCTGTATGACTTCCCTACAACGTCTGGGCATGCTCCTGATGAGGTGGCGGATGGTCTCCTGAGGGATCTCCTCCCAGACCTGGACTAAAGCATCCGCCAACTCCTGGACAGTCTGTGGTGCAACTGTTGGTGGATGGAGCCATGGAGACATGATGTCCCAGATGTGCTCAATTGGATTCAAGTCTGGGGAATGGGCGGGCCAGTCCATAGCATCAATGCCTTCCTCTTGCAGGAACTGCTGACACACTCCAGCCACATGAGGTCTAGCATTGTCTTGCATTAGGAGGAACCCAGGGCCAACCGCACCAGCATATGGTCTCACAAGGGGTCTGAGGATCTCATCTCGGTACCTAATGGCAGTCAGGCTACCTCTGGCGAGCACATGGAGGGCTGTGCGGCCCCCCAAAAAATGCCACCCCACACCATGACTGACCCACCGCCAAACCGGTCATGCTGGAGGATGTTGCAGGCAGCAGAAAGTTCTCCACGGCGTCTCCAGACTCTGTCACGTCTGTCACATGTGCTCAGTGTGAACCTGCTTTCATCTGTGAAGAGCACAGGGCGCCAGTGGCGAATTTGCCATTCTTGGTGTTCTCTGGCAAATGCCAAACGTCCTGCACGGTGTTGGGCTGTAAGCACAACCCCCACCTGTGGACGTCGGGCCCTCATACCACCCTCATGGAGTCTGTTTCTGACCGTTTGAGCAGTCACATGCACATTTGTGGCCTGCTGGAGGTCATTTTGCAGGGCTCTGGCAGTGCTCTTCCTGCTCCTCCTTGCACAAAGGCGGAGGTAGCGGTCCTGCTGCTGGGTTGTTGCCCTCCTACGGCCTCCTCCACATCTCCTGATGTACTGGCCTGTCTCCTGGTAGCGCCTCCATGCTCTGGACACTACGCTGACAGACACAGCAAACCTTCTTGCCACAGCTCGCATTGATGTGCCATCCTGGATGAGCTGCACTACCTGAGCCACTTGTGTGGGTTGTAGACTCTGTCTCATGCTATCACTAGAGTGAAAGCACCGCCAGCATTCAAAAGTGACCAAAACATCAGCCAGGAAGCATAGGAACTGAGAATTGGTCTGTGGTCACCACCTGCAGAACCACTCCTTTATTGGGGGTGTCTTGCTAATTGCCTATAATTTCCACCTGTTGTCTATTCTATTTGCACAACAGCATGTGAAATTTATTGTCAATCAGTGTTGCTTCCTAAGTGGACAGTTTGATTTCACAGAAGTGTGATTGACTTGGAGTTACATTGTGTTGTTTAAGTGTTCCCTTTATTTTTTTGAGCAGCGTATATATAAAATTGTCTTCGCCCCAGTCTGAGGTCTTGAGTGCTCTGGAGCAGGTTTTCATCCAAGATCTCTCTGTATTTTTACCGTTCATCTTTCCCTCGATCTTAACTAGTCTCCCAGGCCCTTCTGCTGAAAAACATCCCCACAGCATGTGTTGCCACCACCATGCTTCACCGTAGGGATGGTGCCGGGTTTCCTCCAGATGTGATGCTTGGCATTCAGCATTCCAACATTTTCATTTTGTTCTACCTTTTTTTAATGTACATTTCTTTGTAAACAGTTGAAGTCGGAAGTTTACATATTCTTAGGTAGGAGTCATTATAACTCGTTTTTCAACCTCTCTACAAATTTCTTGTTAACAAACTATAGTTTTGGCAAGTTGGTTAGGACATCTACTTTGTGCATGACACAAGTAATTTGTCCAACAATTGTTTACAGACAGATTATTTCACTTATAATTCACTGTATCACAATTCCAGTGGGTCAGAAGTTTACATACACTAAGTTGAAAAATCCAGAAAATTATTTAATGGCTTAATTTGAGTGAATTGGAGGTGTACCTTACCTGTGGATGTATTTCAAGGCCTACCTTCAAACTAAGTGCCTCTTTGCTTGACATCATAGGAAAATCTAAAAATTGTAGACCTCCACAAGTCTGGTTCATCCTTGGGAGCAATTTACAAACACCTGAAGGTACCACGTTCATCTGTACAAACAATAGTACACAAGTATAAACACCATGGGACCACGCAGCCGTCATACCTCTCAGGAAGGAGACGCGTTCTGTCTCCTAGAGATGAACGTACTTTGGTGCGAGAAGCGAAAATCAATCCCAGAACAACAGCAAAAGACCTTGTGAAGATGCTGGAGGAAACAGGTACAAAAGTATCTATATCCACAGCAAAACGAGTCCTATATCGACATAACCTGAAAGGCCGCTCAGCAAGGAAGAAGCCACTGGTCCAAAACCGCCATAAAAAAGCCAGACTCTGGTTTGCAACTGCACATGGGGACAAAGATTGTACTTTTTGGAGAAATGTCCTCTGGTCTGATGAAACAAACTTATTGTGGGAAGCTTGTGGAAGACTACCTGAAACGTTTGACCCAAGATAAACAATTTAAAGCCAAATACTGATTAAGTCTATGTAAACTTCTGACCCACTGGGAATGTGATGAAAGAAATTAAAGCTGAAATAAATCATTCTCTCTACTATTATTCTGACATTTCTCATTCTTTAAATAAAGTGGTGATCCTAACTGACCTAAGACAGGTAATTTTTACTAGGATTAAATGTAAGGAATTGTGAACAACTAAGTTGAAATGTAGTTGGCTAAGGTGTATGTAAACTTCTGACTTCAACTGTACATCCATAAAAAATATTTTGACTGGCTGAGAAACGTTGCCTTGCCTCTCTCTCTTCCAGACTCCTGACCCCTACACGTTCATTACTATGGGACAGTTAGAAATCGAATTTGAATACGACAGTTTATACAAATCTCCGCAGTTGAAAACTAAATGTTAATCTAAAAAAAAATTGAGATAATATCTAGATGCTTTTTATAGTGGATATCGAGTTTATAAATTGCCTGGCTGGGCTGATAAGACAGTGGATTATGCAGTCAGATGGAACAGAGTAAATAGGCATTTTAACGTCATAGATTTAGCCGGTGGTAACTTGTGGAATAGACACCAGCTGGAATGCGCTTTTAACCAATCAGCATTCAGGATTAGACCTACCCATTGTATAAATGCTGATATTGTGGCAAGTAAATATTTTACAGAAAATACATTATCAAAACATTATCAAAATGTTCGTACGAGTTACATGCACTAAGAAAAACATGAAATCGCTAGACTGTGTGTTTGTGTTGTGCTTATGTTTGCAATACTGACAACAATGTTTACGAACATTTTGATAATGTATTTTATGTCAAATATGTAAATAGATGCATGTATTCTCCTCCCATCCTGAAAAAAGAAATAAATAATGCTTACTGAGGCATGGAATCCAAAAGTTTGAACAATTTTGTGTACAACATGAAGTTTGTAGGCTACACCAGTGACAAGACAAAGGCGATCAAGGAGGGGGGTTGGCGGCAGTGGAGCACTCAGCACAGCAGCTACGTAGGCAGCGGTGTGCAACCAGCTACAAAAAAAAAAAAAAATCATGCACATTGGCAGAAATATCAACAAAAAAATTCTAGGCACGTTGGAATACAGAAACTCTGTGATTTGATTGACTGCCTGAGTGTAGACCAGGCTAAGGGCTGGCCACAGGCACGGTATCGTATGGCTGTGAACTGAGTAGTACATGACGATTATACAAAGAGCCCCCATCAATTATTATTGATCTAGCGAGATGTTACTGTAAAGAGGAGCATTTTTACAGTATTTGTGTGTTTCTTTTTATTGGATTTTTTTTTTTTTACTGTGTTTGTATATAAGGGGGAAATTGTGTGTGATGTGTGTGTGTGTGTGTGTGTGTGTGTGTGTTTGTGACATTTTAGAGCATGGCATGTTTTTAGCTGTTATAGATTCTTCTGATAAACATTATCATACTAATATCAAACGATTTTACTCTCTACCATTTTTATATTTTTTGGATATACTACTGGATATATCCTACGTATGCATACGGAAATGATAACTTTTTAGAGTTCTTATTTTCAGAACTGACAGGTTAGGACTATGTATTGCACATATACAGTCTCTAGTGAAAGTCGATACACCCTTTCTTCACATTTTGCCATTACAGCTGTGAATCATTTTGAATAGGATTCTACCAACAACTCTTAGGGCAACATTTATCCATTGTTTTTGCTAAAATTGCTCGAGTTCAGTAAATTTGGTTGGGAGTCATTGATGGACAGCAATATTCAAACCGTGTCTCTGACTTTTAAGCAAATTTAAGTCAGGATTGAGACATTTAACACCTTTTGGTGTGTCTTTGGCATATACAATTGTGTAATTGTTATTGTCTAACTTTTTATTAGTGTTTACTCTATTTATATTTATTTTGACCCTGACAGACTCCCGTGTCCCTGCCGGTGACAAACATACCCGTAAAATAATTCTGCCATCACAATACTTGAAAATACAGAGGGATTCACACTGTTGTGTTGTATTGGATTTGACCCAAGCCTGTAGTTTTTAATTTAGGTCAAGAATATAATTTCTTTGCAAACAAAATTGATTATGGAGTGTATTTTTTAACACAGGCTTCATTCTTATCGTGGTAGCAGCATCATGTCATTCTTTTCACCGGCAGAGACTGGGGAGTTTGTCAGGATCAAAATAAATATGAACGGAGCAGTCCAGGTAAAAAGTTAGAGAAAACCCTGCCTCGGTATTCTGAATACCTAACCCTGGGATAGAGTTTTATTTTTCAGCGGGACAATTACACTAATTTCAATGCAAAATGGTTCTGAATGGTCCAGTCTCAGTCTCAGTCCTGACTTAAATCTGCTAGAAAAGGTATAGGTATAGGTATAAGGTTTTAATATTGCTGTCCATCAATGACTCCCTACCAGCTTTTTTGGAAGTCAGACCAGTGGTGCTGACATGGCTCGTTACAGCTCCTTTGAAGCCTTAGGAGATGCAGAGAAGATGAAGGATACCCGGCCTTTACATGATAAGTTTCTGTCACAAGGAGTTTCCTGGTTCAGTGTTGGTCAAGTCTCTCCAGGGTCCCTCCTCCAAGGAGTTCCTGAAGATGTTTGAGTTCCTCACCTTCCAGATGCTCACCTCCAAAGTGGAGGAGGAGGTCCCCAGGACTCCTGATAAAATGCCTGAAATTAGTAAATGCTATCTTTTTTTTGCTGCCAAAATGTCTAAAATGAGTAAATGCTATCTTTGCTCTGCTAACATCTGTATTGCTTATATTCACTCCTAAGCATGGTTCTCACTAATCTGTCGGGTTGTCCTGCATTCCAGCACGGTAATTTATGTAGCCGGAATCAAAAGACATGGCTCCACAGGTTAGCAGCCACATTCCGATATTCCCAGAGGCACTCATCTGGAATGGTGGAATGGAGTGGGTGAGATTTACGATGTCAACCCATCCAGCCTCCTTTAAACAGAGAGAGAGAGAGAGAGAGAGAGAGAGAGAGAGAGACTACTCCAGACACTGCTGTTCCATGCAGGTCTCCAGAACATGGACACTAGTGACACCTAGTGGCTTACTTCTGTGCGTTTCTGTCTCTAATTAATACTGTGAATGTTTAATGGATGACAGCACACACACTGAGACTGATTTACACTAGTAGGCTGTATCTCCCTCTTAAATTAACATGAACTTTACCCTAAGTAAATAACCATGAGTTGTGTTTAAGTTTGCAGCAAGGAGAAAAAACTAACAATTTAGAATTGATTAAATGAATTAAAAACCTTTATTCATAAATGCAATCAAAACAGAAATAAATAATTCATTTTAAACATTCACACATACACACAGGCACACCTTTTCTCTCTCTCACACACAACACAGCTTAACGCTTCAGGCATTCTAAATGAGTGTCACTAAAGGAAAAAATAACTGGCTCTATGGATACAAGGAACATATTAAACTTGTTGAAGAATGTTACGAAAACATTGTAACCATCTGTACTTTTCAGAGAACTTCCAACATACACTTATAGGGGAAAAAAAATGTGTTATCTAGAACCTAAAAGGGTTCTTCGGTTGTCCCCATAGGAGAACCCTTTGAAGAACCCTTGTTGGTTCCAGGTAGAACCCTTTTGAGTTCCATGTAGAACCCTTTTGATTTCCATGTAGAACGCTTTCCAGAGAGAGTTCTACATAGAACCCAAAAGAGTTCTACCTGGAACCATTAAAGGGTTCCAGGTAGAACTCTTTCCAGGGGGAGTTCTACATTGAACCCAAAAGAGTTCTACCTAGAACCAAAAAGGGTTCTCCTTTGTGGACAGCTGAAGAACCCTTTTTTTTTGAACGCTTTTTTCTATGAGTGTAGGCCTACCCTTCCTCCCTCCCACACCCCCTCTCTCTCTTACTTACTCCCGATCTCACACACATCCTCTCTCACTCACAATACAAACCCCACGCTTGCATATGGAGCCTACCTTCGAAACATCTCTTTGAGTAGCCTATTCCTTTTAAATTGTTCCTGTGCCATCCAAATATGTACATAGCCTAGTCAGTGGTCAAGTTATCCGGCTAGCAACCGTTTGTTATCAAACCAAAACATAGCGAACTGCGAGTAGTTTAAAATGGCTCACGAATCCGGAGCAGAAATAAAATAACATATTGGGCCCACTTTAGCTCCGGTAATATTGGGCATAATTTTTACATTATTTTGTCTAGAGGCACACGGTCTTTGGCAAAGTAGCTAAAGGCGCAAGCATTTACTTTGTTATGTTCTGCACTTAAAAGGTGCGTTTAGAAGGTTACATGCGTTGAAGAAATGGAGACGTGATTAACGGCGTCAAGAGAAATGATGCTGATAAATATGTCACATTCTATATTTTTACATCAGAAATGTATCAATTTATGTTGGAAGGTAGAACCAAATCATATAAAGATGTGTCTGTAACTACATCATTATCCTCCATCAGTCAGCTTGCTTCAATAGGACAAAGTGGAAACTATATATGCTACCATTTGGAATTATAGTGTAATGTGCAATGCGCTGCTGAAATAATTTGGTTGTAATATAACAATATATTCCACTCATTATCTGGATTTCATTGATACACTGTACGCTGATCATTTTAGCTGGTGAAACTGTAGCAGTTGCAGTAATGATGTAAGTCACATAGAAAAGTTGATCTTGTGCAATACATCCCATAATATCTGATGATTTCTTCAACATACAGTGCATTCGAAAAGTATTCAGACCACTTGACCTTTTCCACATTTTGTTAAGTTAGTCTTATTCTAAAATTAATTAAATTGTTTTTCCCCCCTCATCAATCTACACACAATACCCCATAATGACAAAGCAAAAACAGGTTTACATTTTTTTTGCTAATTTATAATCAAATGAAATACTGAAATAGGACATTGACATAAGTATGCAGAATCTTTACTCAGTACTTTGTTGAAGCACCTTTGCCAGCGATTACAGCCCAAGTTTTCTTGGGTATGACTCTACAAGCTTGGCACACCTGTATTTGGGGAGTTTCTCCCATTCTTCTCTGCAGATCCTCACAAGCTCTGTCAGGTTGGGAGTGTCGCTGCACAGCTATTTTCAGGTCTCTCCAGAGATGTTCGATCGGGTTCAAGTCCGGGCTCTGTCTGGGCCACTCAAGGACATTCAGAGACTTGTCCCGAAGCCACTCCTGCATTGCCTTGGCTGTGTGCTTAGGTTCGTTGTTCTGTTGGAAGATTCATTTTCACCCCATTCTGATGTTCTGAGCCCTCTGGATTAGGTTTTCATCAAGGATCTCTCTATACTTTGCTCTGTTCATCTTTCCGTCAATCCTGACTAGTCTGCGAGTCCCTGACACTGAAAAACATCCCCACAGCATGATGCAGCCACCACCATGCTTCACGGTAGGGATGGTGCCAGGTCTCATCAGATGTGACGCTTGGCATTCAGGCCAAAGAGTTCAATCTTGGTTTCATCAGACCAGAGAATCTTGTTTCTCATGGTCCGAGAGTCATTTAGGTGCCTTTTGGCAAAGTCCAAGCGGGCTATCATGTGCCTTTTACTGAGGAGTGGCTTTCGTCTGGCCACTCTAGCATAAAGGCCTGATTGGTGCAGTGCTGCAGAGATGGTTGTCCTTTTGGAAGGTTCTCCAATTCTACAGAGGAACTCTGGAGCTCTGTCAGAGTGACCATCGGGTTCTTTGTCACCTTCCTGACCAATGCCCTTCTCCCCCGATTGCAGTTTGGCCGGGTGGCCAGCCAGCTCTAGGAAGAGTCTTGGTGGTTCCAAACTTCTTCCATTTAAGAATGATGGAGGCCACTGTGTTCTTTGGGGACCGTCAATGCTGCATAAATGTTTTGTGACCCTTCTCCAGACCTGTGCCTCGACACAATTCTGTCTTGGAGCTCTACAGACAATTCCTTCGACCTCATAGCTTGGTTTTTGCTCTAACATGAACTGTCAACTGTGGGACCTTATATAGACAGGTGTGTGCCTTGACAAATCATGTCCAATCAATTGAATTTACCACAGGTGGACTCCAATAGAGTTGTATAAACATCTCAAGGATGATCAATGGAAACAGGATGCACCTGAGCTCAATTTCGAGTCTCATAGCAAAGTGTCTGAATACTTATGTAAATAAGGTAATTCTGTTTTTTAGAGGTCTGAATACTTTCCAAAAGCACTGTATGTACGTTATAAGGATACTGAAACTGTAAGACTGACATCTGCTCCAAACCTTACATTTTATATATTTTTTTATATGATTTGCAGTAAACTTGAAAACATTTTACATACTGGTACATAAGCTAAATACTGTATGGAACATTTGATTTAACCTTTATTATTCCTTCTATTCAGCACTTCAAAAAGATCAGTTTTTAAAATGACATTATGTCTTTTTTGCTATTGGATTACATTTTTAGTTAAATCTAAACTGTGAGCTGATTATTATCGGATGTATTGGTGACTAAACTAAATGTTGTCATGGTATGACTCAGGGGTGAAAGATGTGTTGAACTCCATGCTCAATCAAAGGTTCTGAACAAAAAAGACAGGGGGCATTACAAATGTTTGCACATTTACTGTTGTACTAAGAGTTTTCAAAATATACCACTTACATCTGAACAATTTGACAAAGTGATTGAAAAAAATATGTAGTTTGCATTGAATTGTATTTTCTTAGGATAAATAATATTTGAGTATCTTATTTCCACATAGGGTCATATTCTCATGTCCTCAACTGCCTTAAGTCCATAACAACCCCAGTTGGCCCATTGCCATAGGTCACACCATGTGAATGTGGCCAAAGAAAAGGGAGGAAAAACAATCAGATGGAGATCCCTTTATCGCTTCGTGTGAACCCTTTATCCCCCTCTCTTTATCGCTCCTTTCCTTTGTCACACACCCCTTTAAAGCTGCTTTTGTCTCTATAGACACCAATACCCTATAGACAGGGCAAGACATCCTATTTACCACCCAAAGTGGTAGGGGGTGAGTCTGGGATTTAGGGTCATCTAGGAGGCAGTGGTCATCTCCCGGTCAACTACAGTAAGGTTATTTTTCAGGCCCAGCCAATAGCCTAGAACTGTGCCTGGGCAACCCCTAACATTCTGCCTAATTTTCATAAATGATGGGCAGCGTAAACAGCTATTATTACAGACACTCAGTGGTATACACAAATCCACTTTAAATTGCTATTAATTAAGTTAAAGAACCATCCATAATCCCAAGGCGGCTTTCGAAGAGAAGCGGATTGTTTGTTCCTTCATAATTTAGACCGCTCTCATGCTCAGTTATCTCTCGACTTTGAATCTATCATGTTGATTAAATTAAAAGATTGCCTGTTTATTAAACAGATCTAAACAATTTCAAGAAATAACCAAGCCTAAAACCAGTGTGTCCAAATCTCTAAATAGGCATTGCTAGGATTCCCTTTAAATATTAATATCTGGCAAAAATAAGTAGACATTTATTTTGCAATGGTCGGATACGTGTCCATGTGCAAAAATATTTCTAGAACAGCTAAGGCAGTCCAGTCCACCTGTGTGAGCAAAATTCTTTGACTAGATTTGTGGTCAAATAGACCAGGAGCTGCGGCTTGTAAGAGGTGTCCATGTTTCATTGTTAGGATGACTAGTGGAGAGAGACGCAGTGTGTGTCTGATGACTCTCCTTGTGGATGAGAGCAAAACAGAGAGGGGGAGAGGTAGCTAGAGAGAAAGAGGGGGCGATGGAGGGAGGGCAGGGAGAGATTGTAACACCCAGACGGCGGGTTCAGCGGCAGGGCAATGAGAGACTTCCTGCGCTCCATCACGCCCAAGGCCTGCCTTATGGGTCAGTCTTATTAACACTCCTCCTGCGTACGTGTGTGTTTGCGTTTGTGCTCGTACATGTGTGTATGTAGGTGTGTGTTTGTGTTCGTACGTGTGTGTATGTAGGTGTGTGCATCTGTGTGCGTCTGTGTATGTGAATGTATGTGTTTACATGTGTATGTATTGCTTATACATCAAGAGAAATAGTGAGAGCAAAAATACAAAGAATGACAGTGGAACGTGAGCAGAACCTGATGTTCAAAAAGGAGTGAATATATAGCTCAAGGAGGAGAGTGGGAATCGGGTAGAGCAGCTGTCACAGTGACCTGGCATGGCATACAAAGTGCTCCTTCTCCTGCATCCTGCTTCTGTCATTCACCCTATGAGAGACAGTCAAGCCAACCTCCTCCCTCTTCAGGCATCGTTAGCTGTCAATCTGTCCTCCTGCCCAAAGTGAGCGATGGGCCCATCCAAATGTCACCATTAGCCAGCCCCCTGAGTGGTAAATAAACGATGCTACTGGTGTACTGCAGGTGTTGTCATGGCAACTTGCGCAATCCCCCTCTCTCCCCGTGACGGCCCCACCCACGTTCATTTGCACCCTCTCAATGGAGGAGTCATGGGGAGGTCAACGAGTCAAAGCACCGCCACAACATGGCGCTGTTCTCTCCTCATTCCACCTCCTCCCACCATACACAGTTATGAACTCAGGCTGCACAAAACATTCCAGACTGCCACTAAAGGGCCACTTGATAATTTTTTTATTGGAGGAGAATGTCTTGGTATGGAAATGGCATGGCATCCTTGGCACCCACAGAAAGGTGTTATCCATTGTATTTTCTCCTGAAACTTAAAGTCCTACTCCAGTCTCCTTTTCACCTCATTTAACACCTGATTTACTTAACAAAAGTCACATCTCAATAGGGGACACTGGTATCCCCATCACATGAAACATGTGTGTGTGTGGGGGGAGGCCGATGACGTCACAAAGTGACCATCAGACCAACCATCAGTTGTGTCGAAAAAACACTATTTTGCTCAAAATATAGATTTGATGTACCCTTTAGTGAGTGTACTTTATTGTATTTATATTACTTTTCAACAGGAAAAGTCCCCAAAAAATCACTGGAAGATCATCATATCCAAAAGTCTGATATGCATTTTACACCAAATGAAAGGAGAAAAATCAGGAGGTAGGAGAGATTGAAGTTAGGGCATTGTCATTGGAATACATTTCCTCCCTATGCTTCTCTACGAGACCTCCCCTTCCAGCAGGTGTACTCTGTATGAACCCGTAGTAGGCAGCGAGGAAGATGGAGTTGGCATGCTTGACAGACCTTTGCTGCCATTGGCACACTGTGGTGATGTAGCAAGCGTATTCAAATGGTGGCGTTAATAATCAAAAAGAGCTTTCTCAGGGAGGACGTGAGACTGGCTGCACAGATGGGCTGGGGAGATAAATACAACTTTCTGTCACTGGGGTTGGAGGAATGGAGCTGCAACAGCCCCGGGGGAGAGAAACGGTTTCGTTCCTTACTCTCTGATGCCCCGGTCCGTCTGTTTCTCTCCTTTTTTGGATTACTATTCAAGCTAGCTTTCCACAACAAAACATTTTCGCTGTATGTTTTTGGTTTTTAAGATAGAAACATGGGTTTTTATTACTTCAGATATTAGGGCCATGTGTTGGAAATCACAGGGACTAGAAAATTTACCTTTCCATGAAGAAAATGTGTGTGCTTGCTTCACGTTTTAAAGCCAGCAAGCACATCAATTTGCCATTTTGAGTGGAGTATAACACCTTCAATCACTCTGTAATTGCATTGAAACAGTCAGTTCTCAGTGCTCTGTGTAGGTGAACAGACAGAATGATAATGTTCTCTCTGTTCTGCACATCCAGATGGATGAGCTGCTTATCATGACCTGCTCTAAGAACACTTCAGGCCTGGGCCATCACTCTGATCTGTGAGCTCTAACCGGCCAATATGTCATCTCTGTCCAGACACAACTTATACGTTATCTCTGTCCAGTCACCAGTCATTAGGAGTAGGTCTGTTTTTCATTCCTCTGGCTCTATAGTGAGGTGTCAGAACTCTCTGTATGATAGGATGGGCTGCTGACTGAGGATGTGGGATCTATCACACCAGTGACCAGAGAGACAGCCAGGAGAGGGAGAAATGGTTCTACAAACATGCATTCTACACGTAAACCTCATACAAATGGATTGATCGATAGATATAAGATAGCCTTTGGCTTTCAGATGTTGTACCCAGAGTGCGAATTACACCGTGACATTCGGGGGGGGGGGGGGGTCTCGCGCCATTTGATGAATGGAAAGAGACATCTGTTACAAAACACCAAAAAGTGTAATGACATTTAGCGATTGTCATTGGGTCTACACTCTTGTAGCCGGAATTAATTGATGTGCCTTTCTGACTGACAAAAGGACCTTTTTTTGTGTTAAGAAAAGGACACCTGAAAAGAGGCTGAAATATGGGACTGTCACGGGATGACAAGTGCTGCCACATGGGATTTTTTATTTTTTACCATGTGGGAGTGTTCGTTTAATTTGGAATAAGCTTTTATTTGAATATTTACCACTGTAGCAGTACAAATTGCATTTTAAACCAATAGGACAATTGTTAAATTAGCATTATTTGGAGCCCCCCCAAAGTTAGATTTTTTTTTGCATCATGACTCATTCGGGGGGGGGGGGGGTCTGAGACCCCCCTGGGCCCCTGGTAATTCTCAATCTGCATGTACCCCAAAAATGACAAAAGAAGGTATCAAGAGCCATTTTGAGGCAATGCTAAATTCTGTTATAAACCTATGATGACATAGTCTACTGAGCATAATTGTGCGTGTTCCTCTTCACCATACTTGTGTCTCTCTGTGTTCCAGGAGTATAACATCCATGGCTGGTGGGTCGGAGAGCTAAATGGTACCATTGGTATCGTCCCTAAAGACTTCCTCCACCCTGCCTACATCCTCTGAGCTCCAAGAAGTACTGGATCAATCTCTTATTGTTAAGATTATAAAATAATTTAATGGAGTAATGTAGCGTAACAGGTCTCCTGACACCCACTGAGATAGCCATTGAGAGAGCAGGAGATGTGTATGTTCGCAGCGCTTGGCCGGCCATTTAGGACATCTGGTGGCTGAAAGTAGAACTGCGTGGGAAATTGAATCAGCATTATAGACAGGTTGGTTGTTAAGCAACAAAACCGACGCGTGCGCAACTATGGGGCAAAATAACTGGCTTAGGTGGTTGACAGCATGTAAACTATATTTAGTCTCTAAATGTTTATTGAAAATGTAAATATATTTGCACAATGAGCACTTGTTGTCTCTCAAATACATAGTTACAGTTGTTGGTTAGCTAGCTAATTCATTTTTAGTTGTTGGTTAGCTAGCTAATTCATTGTTGCTAGCTATCTGACCATCCAGAATCATTACACCACATGGCCTTCTGCATCATCGACGTGCGCGCATCGTTGTTTCTTGACATTGTCAGCTAACCCGTCTTTATAGATATTGATATGCTCAGTAATGCTTAATTATAGCATCATTGACATCATCATTGGATTGGGAAAAATGATTCCAACTATACGCCATAGAAAAAATATCACACTGCACAATACTACAGGAACTGTATGTTACACGTTCCGCTCTGATGATCGTTTATCTTTGTATTATGCCTTACTTCTACAGTTGAGTGATGTGACTGACTGCGTTCCCAGTCCCAAACACTGAACACTTCGAGATTGATGACAAACTGAGATATTTTATTATTTCGTAATATAATGTAATGCAATGCTGTTAGTGTAAGGTTTTTGTAGAATGTTTTTGTAAAGATTGACTTAATTTCCATGCATAAATGACATTACCTTGGTCCTTCTGAGGCCTTTGGTCTACACATTGAATTATAGATCATGTCGAAAGGTTTCCTCTATCCAATTGTTTCCAGTGTGCAGTATTTGTACCCATGTGTGTGAATGGAAATGGCCAGATATTTATGAAACATTATGCCCCTGTGACTAAAATAAGAAATCCTCACCTCTGAGTGAACTGGGGGCTATTTGACATTACAAAGCATACTGACTTGTGCCTTCAACAGCCTTGTGTCTGAAGGAAGGCTACAGTGCGTGTTATCTTGATGCTGACATTAAGATATATAGGCAACAAGGGTTCAGGCTTGCTCCACTATCTTGTTTCAATTAAGAGTTTGAAATTGGAATACCTGATAATTAACAATATCAAGAAAAATACTATATTTTGATTGTTGAGCTTGTACAAATATATTTTCTTAGCCTAATGGTTGTGTTTTTCTTATGGTTTGGACCTACTGGCCTTTTATGTCCGAGTGAATTGATTGGGTGCTTATGCTTTAACATCATGCTGTTTGTGACTGCTGTCTTTCTATACACTTTTTGTGTTTTAAAAGAAGTGCACTCTCCTACACATCAACCTGGTCTCAGAGCATTTCATATTATTCTGTATGTACATCCAAGACACTCCATTCAGTAGGATGTGTTACGTTTCGTATTTTATGAATTAATTTGTGGATGGCCATCATACATTTCATATATGTTACGAATTGCAATTCGTATGATGTTACAAATTGCAATTTGTACAATATGTTACACATTTGCAAAACTCATATGTTACGAATTTCAATTTGTTGTGGCTACCTACCTATACGGAAAACTAATATATGGAAATATTAAGGATATGTTTTATATGGGCATATATGGTGTAAACGTACACTTAGTATACCAAACATTAGGAACACCTACTCCCATACCCCGTTCAAAGGCACTTACATTTTTTTGTCTGGCCCATTCACGCTCTGAATGGCACACATACACAATCCAAGTCTCAATTGTCTCGAGGCTTAAAAATCCTTCTTTAACCTGTCCTCTTCCCCTTCATCTACACAAATTGAAGTGGATTTAAGGAGTGACATCAATAAGGGATCATAGCTTTCACCAGGATTCACCTGGTCAGTCTATGTCATGGAAAGAGCAGGTGTCCTTAATGTTTTGTACACTCAGTGTATATGCCCATATACAGTATGCTTATTATGTATCCACACATATGTACGTATATGTCACATACTGTATATGTTGAAATATACAAGAATTGCCCCTTTTCATTTACGTGACATACATTTCTTACTTTTATATACATACAGTATATATGCATATATTTATAATACTTATATGCTCATACTGTAAATGTATGAAACATGGTATTCAAATGTTTATTACATATAGGTCCTTTGTATGTCACAATACTTGAGTGATAATGCCCGAGATGCCAGTGTTTGGAGGATACATTGGCATGGGTGTTGTTAGAACCGAGACGAGGGCCAGCAAACCGTGCCAATATATCCTCCAAACACTGGCTTCAAGGCCATTGTCACTTTTATACAGGTTAAACAACATGTTCAAATAATGATTGACATATTTTCATTAAAAACTTTATTTTGATGAATTTATTCATACTATTTCATCTTTCCAAAAGATATAGTCCCGAAACTATATGTGTTAAGCCGACTGGTCGTTCGTTCTATCGGTTTGGTTGCTAGAAATGTTTAGTCTTTTTGTTCTGTATCTATGGAGAGAACAAGTTGTTAATTCTAAATGCTCCATTGCCATACTCGCTGGCAACGTTCTTATCCCTTGCTTGCTAGCTAGCCAACTACGGCTAACTTAAATGTCTCGTCAAACAGTGCAGCCAGAATAGCAACAAAGTAGCTGCATTTGCATTTGTTTAAGATGTTTTCTAGTGACATTTATTTGGATACACCCAATGAGCTAATTAGGTGCGATTTCGCCTGGCATCGAAAACGTGTTCACTCGTCAGGACACTGTTGTTCAGAAGAGCTAGCCAACAACAAAGCTAACACAGTCATTAACTAATCCTAGTCATTAACTTTTATTTGCTTTTACTGTTTTAAGCCGTTCCCACTTGTTCCTATGTTGCACCAGGGAAGCACATCATGACAGCATCTGTGGGAGGAAAGCAACACATAAGACAAAGAGCACATGGAACAGTTAGGGTTGGGTTTGAGGCCATAAATAAAAAAATATATATATAATGAAAAAAACATTGTGAAAAGCTTATCAGAAATCCTTGACCATTAATGCCCTATTTGCAATGATTTGTAAATTCAATTAAGGGATAGTTCACTTTTTTACACCTTATAGTCAGTCAGATGGTTCCTTACCCTGAAAGTAGTCCATGGGCCAGGAGAAACTGTAATCCATGATTCAGAGTTGTTTCAATGGCGCTGTCACAGACGCCATAATAAGAGATACAGTACATCTCTGCGATCTCTGACCGGACAGAGAATGAGGACGTGGCTAGAATCTCGTTTCTTATGATTATCAGTCAAATTAGCTCATTTATAAAATATCGATTACTATGTATAGACTATAAATGACCAACCACACAGCTTTGGAGTAGTTAGAAGGTGTATTACCCTGAGAGGAGCTGGCTACTGTGGGAGACTACCAGTAATTGCGCTAAACTAACGATATGCTAACTTCAATAATCTCCTGCAAGCAAAGACCTAAAAATGGGTTTCCATGAGTTCATCGGACTCTGGGTAAGTAAAAAAACGACCTAAATCTTGAAATCTCACAGTATCCTTTTAAGCCATGTCAGTGTCTGGAATCATATTCACCATTATTTCTGCCATGAGTCATTTATGAGTTATATTATGTTTAAAACAATATCATGATAACACCCGCACACTGTCAAATGCTCATTTGCAATCAATGAACAAAAACCTTCTCACCAATTACTGTCACTTTTCCAGGATCCTTTTCTCTCTCCATCTTCTCCCTTTTAGCTTAACCATAGTTCAAATGAAATAACTTCAATGTGTCAAATAATTATCCAAAGTCATAATGACACAGCCAGATATTTCAATTTGAGTTAGGGCAGAAGATGACTCTGATTTAGCTGTACAATGCTACAAATAATACATACATATAGCCAGGGGTGCAACTTTCTCTGCGGACAGTGAATTCTGAAAATTGCATTTTTGTCACCCCCAGTTTTATCAATGGAATGTGATACAAAACAGGGGCAATGGTGTGCTTTAGGACCATGCGGACGCCTCCGAGTGGTCAGGTAGGCTGTTTGGAGTGTTTATCCGATTGGGAAAAAAATCTATAAAATAAATGTCCCCACTTCTAAAACCAAAGTTGCGAGTAGCCTCTTTTCAAAGGCAAGGTATCTCCGATATGTGCATTCTGTGTTGGAGACCACCCAAAAAAGACCCAATGTGATTGGATCTTCTTTGAACTAAATTCTAATGCGCCTGAGAAAGCTACTCCCGAGCCCCACCTAGCCTTGATCTTGACAAAACCGAGCTGCTCTTCCTCCCGGGGAAGGCCTGCCTGCTCCAAGACCTCTCAGTCATGGTTGACAACTCCGCACTACAGATGTTCTTTGGGCCAGTAAAGTTTGAGTCGGGGTGAATTTTTATCTGCAACATAAATAATCCACTCAGATGCTGTAAAAGACTAGAAAGTACTATAACTAAGTACAGTAACACACATCCTCTGTATTTAAAAAAGGCATACTAGCTGATACAGTAACTTGTATTTAAAAATATACCTCCTCCGTTTTTACTTTAACCTAAGATTAAAAAAAAGTTAAACAAAAAGGAATACGCAGTAGGAAGCAATACTGAGCCAGCTAACTGTAGCCGTTAACCTAATAGCAACCCTATAGGCTTGACAGGCTAGCGTTAGCACAGTTAGCTTAGCATATACAGTGTTTCTCTAAAAATACAACTCTGTAACATAGCACATGGGTGGGGAGATGTCAGTGCCTAGACCATATAAACAAAGTAGAATATTACCTCAGAGGAGCTATACATCAATACATTCAAACCAAAATATTATCTGGCACCATTTTTTATTATTTTATTCTATGAGCTAGTCTTACTTAGCCACGACCCTAATCTCCATGTCAAGACCGCTAACAGTTTCACTCAATCAATTTACACATTTACATTCTACAACTTCAACATAAAAGGTAAGTATCACTCAGATAACCATTTAGGCTAACATTTTCTATAGATAATGTGCTTGTTTACACCACATACCTGCTTAAGAGAACAAAGAAAAAAGAGACAGGAGGAGAAACGGTTAATTGTCACAGCCTCTTTGAGTGCTGTTGAGGGGAGAGGGCAAACCTCTGTGCTCCAGCGCCCCCTGCTGGTGGCAACATACAAACAATTCTCAATGGAAATCCTTGGACTCAGCCCAAAATAATAGTGGGTTACCTATAACCTATACAGTCATTGATAACAACAATATCTAAACCACGTTTTATAAATATACTAAACAAAAATATAAACGCAACATGCAAAAATTTTAACGATTTTATTGAGTTACAGTTCATATAAGGAAATCAGTCATTAAATTCATTAGGCCCTAATTTATGGATTACATGACTGGGCCTGGGCCCAACCACTGGGGAGCCAGGCCCAGCCAATCAGAATGAGTTTTTCCCCACAAAAGGGCTTTATTACAGACAGAAATACTTCTCAATGTCATCAGTGGCTGGTCTCAGACAATCCCGCAGGTGAAGAAGACGGATGTGGATGTCCTAGGCTGGCGTGGTTATATGTGGTCTGCGGTCGTGAGGCCAGTTGGACATACTGCCAAATACTCTAAAACGACGTTGGAGGTGGCTCACTCGCTGAAAACTTGAGACATCTGTGGCATTGTGCTATATGACAAAACTGCACATTCTAGAGTGGTCTTAATTGTCCCACGCACAAGGTGCACCTGTGTAATGATTATGCTGTTTAATAATCTTCTTGATATGGCACACCTGTAAGGTGGAAGGATTATCTTGGCAAATGAGAAATACTCACTGACAGGGATGTACAGTGCCTTGCGAAAGTATTCGGCCCCCTTGAACTTTGCGACCTTTTGCCACATTTCAGGCTTCAAACATAAAGATAGAAAACTGTATTTTTTTGTGAAGAATCAACAACAAGTGGGACACAATCATGAAGTGGAACGACATTTATTGGATATTTCAAACTTTTTAACAAATCAAAAACTGAAAAATTGGGCGTGCAAAATTATTCAGCCCCTTTACTTTTAGTGCAGCAAACTCTCTCCAGAAATTCAGTGAGGATCTCTGAATGATCCAATGTTGACCTAAATGACTAATGATGATAAATACAATCCACCTGTGTGTAATCAAGTCTCCGCACCTGCACTGTGATAGTCTCAGAGGTCCGTTAAAAGCGCAGAGAGCATCATGAAGAACAAGGAACACACCAGGCAGGTCCGAGATACTGTTGTGAAGAAGTTTAAAGCCGGATTTGGATACAAAAAGATTTCCCAAGCTTTAAACATCCCAAGGAGCACTGTGCAAGTGATAATATTGAAATGGAAGGAGTATCAGACCACTACAAATCTACCAAGACCTGGCCGTCCCTCTAAACTTTCAGCTCATACAAGGAGAAGACTGATCAGAGATGCAGCCAAGAGGCCCATGATCACTCTGGATGAACTGTAGAGATCTACAGCTGAGGTGGGAGACTCTGTCCATAGGACAACAATCAGTCGTATATTGCACAAATCTGGCCTTTATGGAAGAGTGGCAAGAAGAAAGCCATTTCTTAAAGATATCCATAAAAAGTGTAATTTAAAGTTTGCCACAAGACACCTGGGAGAAAGGTGCTCTGGTCAGATGAAACCAAAATTGAACTTTTTGGCAACAATGCAAAACGTTATGTTTGGCGTAAAAGCAACACAGCTGAACACACCATCCCCACTGTCAAACATGGTGGTGGCAGCATCATGGTTTGGGCCTTCTTTTCTTCAGCAGGGACAGGGAAGATGGTTAAAATTGATGGGAAGATGGATGGAGCCAAATACAGGACCATTCTGGAAGAAAACCTGATGGAGTCTGCAAAAGACCTGAGACTGGGACGGAGATTTGTCTTCCAACAAGACAATGATCCAAAACATAAAGCAAAATCTACAATGGAATGGTTCAAAAATAAACATATCCAGGTGTTAGAATGACCAAGTCAAAGTCCAGACCTGAATCCAATCGAGAATCTGTGGAAAGAACTGAAAACTGCTGTTCACAAATGCTCTCCATCCAACCTCACTGAGCTCGAGCTGTTTTGCAAGGAGGAATGGGAAAAAATTTCAGTCTCTCGATGTGCAAAACTGATAGAGACATACCCCAAGCGACTTACAGCTGTAATCGCAGCAAAAGGTGGCGCTACAAAGTATTAACTTAAGGGGGCTAAATAATTTTGCACGCCCAATTTTTCAGTTTTTGATTTGTTAAAAAAGTTTGAAATATCCAATAAATGTCGTTCCACTTCATGATTGTGTCCCACTTGTTGTTGATTCTTCACAAAAAAATACAGTTTTATATCTTTATGTTTGAAGCCTGAAATGTGGCAAAAGGTCGCAAAGTTCAAGAGGGCCGAATACTTTCGCAAGGCACTGTATCTACATTTGTCCACACAATTTAAGAGAAGCTTTTTGTGCAGATGGTACATTTATGGGATCTTTTTTTCCAGCTCATGAAACCAACACTACATGTACCCTTATGGGCAGCCACAACTATAGTGTTCGAAAATAAACATTCACACTTATTTTGAAAAGGCACAGAAAACTAAGACAAACCTAAGACACAGAAACCTTTGGTGCCTTTCGGCAAACTCCAATGAGCTGTCATGTCTTTTACTGAAGAATGGCTTTCATCTGGCCACTCTACCATAAAGGCCTGATTGGTGGAGTGCTGAAGAGATGGTTCTCCCATCTTCACAGAGGAACTCTGGAGCTCTGTCAGAGTGACCGTCGGGTTCTCGGTCACCTCCCTGACCAAGGCCCTTCTCCCCCGATTGCTCAGTTTGGCCGAGTGGCCAGCTCTAGGATCAGTCTTGGTGGTTCCAAACTTCTTCCATTTAAGAATGATGGAGGCCACTGTGTTCTTGTGAACCTTCAATGCTGCAGAAATGTTTTTGGTACCCTTTTTTTGGTACCCTTCCCCAGATCTGTGCCTCGACGCAATCCTGTCTCGGTGCTCAACGTACAATTCCTTCGACCTCATGGCTTGGTATTGCTCGGACATGCACTGTCAACTGTGGGACCTTATATAGTCAGTTGTGTGCCTTTCCAAATAATGTCTAATCAATTGAATTTACCACAGGTGGACTCCAATCAAGTTGTAGAAACATCTCAAGGATGATCAATGGAACAGGATGCACCTGAGCTCCATTTTGTGTCTTATAGCAAAGGGTCTGAATACTTTTGTACATAATGTATTCTATTTTTTTACATTTTTTAACACATTTCTATAAACCTGTTTTCGCTTTGTCATTATGGGGTATTGTAAGTGTAGATTTATTAGGAAAATATGTATTTAATACATTTAGAATAAGTCTGTAATGTAAAAAGGGAAAAAGGGAGGGCTCTGAATAGTTTCCAAATGCACTGTATATACACTTATTTCATGAAACATTAATATGTTATCGACTATTGAAACCTGGGCATCCAACTTTACTCGTTTAAAAATATGGTCAAACTTTTATCTTACTCGTCAAAATCTTGATTTGATGGTAGGGAAGAGTGGGGGGATTCTTTGAAAGTTGCACGCTCACTATTGGTAAGGGGAGACGGGGAAGGATAGTAAGAGCAGTCTTGTTTGCGCAGTGGCGAACCGTGGATATTGAACCTAGGTCTTCAGTGTGGTGAAAAAATATTTCAAGATCTTGTACCAAACTCAAATCAAGAAAAATAACAGAAACTTAGCATCACTTAATGTACTGAACTGAATCAAACAGGCCTGCGACTGAGCCAAACTTCAGACTACCACTCACACAGAGATAAGAAACTTGTACATTTCAGACTTGCTGACTCGTTGAACATAGCACGTGTATAACTACAACTTGCAAACTGAAAGTCGGACATTTCAGAGGTTCCTAGTTTCGAATATCACACAATCACCAAAAAGACAAGTGATCACGGACAACTTTTAGCAACTACTTAGCATGTTTGCTAACCGTTTACACTTACCCAGGGATGTCAAATTCATTCCACAGAGGGCCGAGTGTCTGCGCGTTTTTGTTTTTGTCTAAGACCTAGACTAATTAGTGACCTTAACCTTAATGAATGAATTAATCAATCAAGTGCAAGGGTGGAGCAAAAATCTGCAGACACTCGGCCCTAACCCTAACCTTAATATGGATATGTATTTTCATCATGCAAAATGTACTTAAGAGCATTCGTATTTTTTGTTCAAAGCATTTATTCCTTTGAAATGTATTCCATAAACTTTTTTTTACATGGAATTTAAACAATACGTAAATCTCACACACAATGATTAGTTATTTTCTAATTGCATTTACTGTTAGGCAACCTTGACTACTTTGTTTGTTTTATCTATTGTAAATGATACATGCCAACCCCACTTTGAGATTAAAATTGAGATGGTGTAGACTATTGTAGGTTTATAATTTATGATGTATTAGTTTACATAACTATTCAGACCCATTGCTATGAGACTCAAAATTGAGCTCAGGTGCATACTGTTTCCATTGATTATCCTTGAGATGTTTCTACAACTTGGAGTCCACTTGTAGTAAGGTCCCCACAGTTGACAGGGAATGTCGGCACAAAAACCAAGCCATGAGGTTGAAGGAATTGTTCTTATTTTTTACTCTGCTGGTCTCGGGAAGAAATAGCGAGTACTCATTGTCCGAGACTGATTAAAAATGTCTCAGACCCCGAGACAAGACTGAGACTCAATATGTGGTCTCTAGACCGGTCTCGAGTACTACTACACTGCAATGCATACCAACTTGTGCATCCAACAGCCTTGTGTCTGAAGGAAGGCAAAAGTGCTTGTTTTTTGATGCTGACATGAAATATGTAAGCCACAAGGGGTCAGGATTATGCCACCATCTTGTTTCATTGAAATACATGATAATTAATCATATTAAATCATTGTTTTGATTGTTGCGCTTTAAAAAAATATATTTTCTGTTAGATATAAACATGTCACATATGAACTTGCTTGACTGTGCAAGTCTGACAAATGTCTAAATGTCATGCATTAAAATAGACTCATGGATGCAAAGTTCAGGTGTGGGGGGGACTATCATTTTATTTCCAATTAAAATGATATTAAAAATCAAACATTGTCAATAGGTGCATTCCTAGTTTGTTGTTGACTATTTTAGATGATTGGTATAATATTGCCCGTGTAAATCCATGTGTCTAAAATACGTAACATTGAAAATCTAAAACCATGTGTCCGGGAACCATCTACCACTTAAAATAACTAATGCACCTGTTCAAATGCAGAATATGGGAACAAACATAGCCTGATGAAAGAATATAGGGAAGCATGATACCAGAAATGTTACCAGACAATGTGGTCTAACAGAAGGTTGGCTATAGTTAAATCTGCACTCTATGCTTCCTCTAGTAGTCCACCCCACCCCACATCATGTTTCACATACCCAGTAGAACAGTGATCCTGTCATAATTTCAAATGCACTACAAGTATCATGACCAATTATATCTAAATGTAGTTGTCTACCCACACAAAACATAAATGGTCCCTTTTCTCAGTGTTGAAAACTACAAACAGCTCATCTTGAAATAAAATAATGAAGCATCCCTGGGAAGACTAAAAGCATATGTTCGCTCTGACTGCATTGGTGTAACATGTTGACAATTTACAAAGATACCAGTGTTGAGTACCGTTTACTATACTGTAACTAACCCCGAGGACAGAGAGCTTAGTAAAGCTAGGGTCCATGCAGCCTTCGGCTCAATTGGCTAACATGGCAAGCCATGACACCCACCATCTCAGATTTACATAAACTATTTCAGAACATTAGAAATAGATCAGATTAGCATTACTTCAAATTAAATGTCAACGAAATAATGTTGATCTGACAATGTAAGATAATTGTTGGCACCCAAATTGGCCCTTAACATTTTTAGGATTCACATCATATTCAACAAATATAGTACAACATCCAATTTGAACCAAACTTCTTCCTACCATTATGCAAGACATGAATAATCCATTAAAGTGGTAAAAAGCCACCAATGGAACCCCCACACACCTCCCACCCCAACAACCAGTATCAGTTATGTCTGACGAGCAGTATGGAGCTGCAGCTTGGAACACTACTTGTTGTGGGGGGAGGGGGGGGGGGGTCCTGATCCCGCAAGCTTACAGTGAACATACATATCCATACAACATTTAATGTAAGCTCGCGGGATCTGGCGGCGTTGCAAGGCTAGGTCCGTGGGAGGCTTTTGATCATTTTATTGGATTCCTCGTGTCTTACTCATTGTTAGGAGGAATTATGGTCCAAATTGGATGTTAGGTACTATATTTATTGACAATTATATAAATCCAATAAATTAAAATGGCCAATTTGGGTGCAATCAATTAGAGTCCCAGTGCAGTCAAATATATGAGGTTAGAATAATATACTATGAGGTAGGAAGAACACGGAAAATGATAATGGCCTTTTAGTGTAAGAGCTGTTTGAAAAGACAACCTGAAATTTCTGCCTGGGATGGAGTTTAGGCCTGCTTGGTGACGTCACCAGGTGGTAATTAAGTTAATAGACCAATAAGAAAGAGTTCCAAACATCTCTGCCAATAACAGCTAGTTTTCAGTTTTCCCCTCCCCACTGGGACCACTCTCCAAATTCTTGCTTGAGAAATGGCTCTTTGCTAAGGAGCTATTTTTGACCATTTTAATTTAAAACAATCACAGTAAGGTACTTAATTGCTACCCAGAAAATATTTGATACCGAGATAAACGTGACTGCATTGGGCCTTTAATTTCTCAGATATTAAATTATATTTCAACAAAATAATGTTTCAGGAACGCTAATCTTATCTGTTTCTAACTACAGAAACGATTACGACACAATCTGAGATGGTGGGTGTCGAAATCCTCTTACTTGTGCTTTTTGAGGTGGAACGACCCTCATCCCTGTTTATTCAAGCTGAACCAAGAAATCACCCACATCAGCAAAGGGAATGCATGCAGGATGACACTTTTTGCTGGAAGTTATTAATAAAACACAGTCAAAGTTGATTGCAAGACAACTTTTCACGGACTCCAAATTCATAATCACGACTTCCCTGCGACAGTTATGGATCACATAATAATAATAATAAATTACATTTGTAAAGCACTTTTCATTATACAGAATAATCTAAGTGCATAAAATAAATTTAAAAACAAATAACGTTTTTTGGGACAACTAGACCAGGCAACTGACACAAAGAACACAGTTGACGCTACAAGGGACAAGGACAAGCCCAGCTTTCTTTATCTAACTTTGCATTGTTGGAAAAGTAAGAATTTCACTGTCAGTCTACACTTGTTGTTAACGAAGCATGTGACAAATAAAATAGGATTTAAAAGCCTTCCTAAAGAGAAAGGTCTTTAGGCCCATTTTAAAGGAGCCCAGAGTCTGTGATGCCTTTCAGGTGGTCCGGGAGGGCATTCCAGAGGCTGGGGGCGGTCGAGCTGAAAGGCTGATCTCCCAAGAAGCTGAGCTTGGTCCTGCGGGCGTGGAGTCGCTTGTCCTAAGGGTGCATGTGGGGTTAAGGAGGGAGAGTAGTTATTTTTAGATAAAGGAGGGGCATTGCCATGAACACACGGGAATGTACGCAGGAGGGTTTTGAATTCAATCTGTAATGAGATGGGGAGCCAGTGCAGAGAGATGCCGCGATGGGGTTGATGTGATGGCGTTTCCGCACTCTCATCAGGATCCTGGCAGCTCTGTTCAGGATGTACTGGAGCTTCTGGAGACTCCTGCCTGGGTACCCGATGAAGAGTGTGTCGAGGTAGTTCAGCCGTGAGGAGATGGAATGGCGCTTTACGCGGTTGTTTGACGTGGCTGTCAAAGGTCAGGGAGGAATCAAGCTTTAACACCCAGACTGGAAACTGAGGGGGAGAGAGGCGTGTTCTGTCCTGCTATGGTGAGGTGTGTTATTGGTGAGTGCTGGACCTGACAGTGGGTGCCAACAAGCAGGGCCTCGGTTTTGCTGCTGTTCAGTTGAAGGGCGTTTTGCTTCATCAAGGCAGGTGTTCAGATGGGCACATGCATCAGAGGGACTTGGGGCAGGTTGGGACACGTTTGCCCCTCATAGTCAAGCATACAGTGTTACGGCATATGGATTAACGGACAAAATAATCGTCACATTAATGCCATTGGGGCACCACAGCCGGTTGAGTTAAATTGACTAATTCCCTTATAGGCACAAGTTCACAGGGTATACAGAGGAACACATGAAAGTGCCAGACTTGAGGAAAGTCAATGACCAAATACAAAGCGTGATACACTGGACTTGTCAGCTTGGGGAAGTTCTCACCCATAGACTCAAGTATTTTTTGAGTTTGAGCACTCTCTGCTGCCCAACAGAGGAAGTTCATCAACGCAAGCGAAGCAGAGCTCAGCTGGAGTGTGAGAATAGGCGTGCAGGGTGAGTGAGAGACTGGTTCTGTCTTTGGCAGAAGACATCCCACTATCCATTGTTCAGGTTCAGAGTGCATGCAAGCAGCCTAATATCTAGGGCTCCATCTCTGGGCTCACAGTCTGGTTTGTAGCAACAGTGAACCCATGGGCCTCCCATTCCTGGCTCACTTCTGAGGCCTCAGTATTACCCTCCTGGGCTAATGAGATGTTCTGCTCTGTACAGTGGCCCTCAGACTCCAGATGACTGCTCTCTTGGATTCTCATGTCCTTTAGCTCAACTCCATCACCCACTAGCTCTGAAGATTCATTCTCTAGGGTTTTTGCTGAGCAACTGTTGACCATGTACAAAATATCCCTGTCCTCTCTGAATTTGACATCATTGGTCCCCTGAGCATTGGATACCTTGGGTGTGATTTCATCATGTGAGGGACCTCGGTTAGTTTCGAGAATTACAGAGTCTGAGTTGTTGAAGGCCTTTTCTGCCTCTGTGCAGTCTGTTTGGCGATTTTTCTTCTCGGGAGCTGTCTCCATGTAGCCATTCGTCTCTTGTATTGCATTGTCGTTATTGGCAAAATCCTTGTTGTCGCTCTCCTTATGGCTACTCCCATCAAATGTTGTTGCCCCATCCCCAAGACTCTCCCCATCCTTTCCATTAATTTCCTCATCAATCTCAACCTCTTGGGTTGTGTCCAGCTGATCATCTACTTGTTGAACGTCCAAGGGAGCCTTCTTCTTCTGGGTTGTCTCATCTCCACTTTCTACCCTTTGAGTTGAGTCATCAACACGTTCCACCTCTTCTGATGTGATCTCATGACACTCTTCCTCTAGGCTGATCTCTATGTGGGAGTTAATCTCATCCATGTGCCCTTGGCTGTCCAGCTCAATGGCTGTTACTGTGTCTTTGTTGCTGTCCCCTTCCGAGGTTGTCTTCTCATGACTGATGCTTTCTTGAGCTTCCTCCGCAAGGCTAAGGTCCTCTAGAACTCCATCTCCATGAGTTTCCTCGTGGATATCTAGCTCTGGGCTACGCTGTTTGGGAGGGATCGTCTCTGTAGTCGTGTCAGTATTGTCCTTTTCTGATACATACTCCTTCTCCAGGCCTGTGGCCTCTTCCTCAGGTGTCTGTTTACGTTCCCCTTGGTGGATCAGTTCTTCGTGGCTATCTGGGTCTAGGTTACTCTGTTTGGGAGGGATTGTCTCTGTAGTTATGTCAGCATGGCTCTCCTCACAAATGACCCTCTCAGTCGTCACCTCCACTACACACTCCTCCTCCAAGCCTGTGTCCTTTTCACAGTGCACTTCCACAGGTGTCTGCAGTTGACAATCACCTTGGTGGTGGATCATCGCCTCATGGTCGAGCCTCTCTGGAGTAGATTCTTCATGGCTGCCCCACTTAAAGATAGTCTCCACTGGGCTGTGTATCTCCAGGATGGGCTCTGCCTGGACTACATTGCGGTCCTCCTGGGTGACCTCTGGGGAAAGGGTCTCCACAGTGTCTATGTCATCGGCGTCAGCTAGGAACTTCTCAGTCCGTAGGCCCTCTGGCTCACTGGAGGCGAGGTTCACAGGGCTGAGGGGCTCTTGACATTGCAGGGTAGGTAGATGAGGGGCAGGGCTGTGGGGAAAGAGAAGGCCATAGAGTACCACTACTCAACATAACCTTTATATTGGCATGTAAAACCTGAAATACAGGTATGGGTAACAGATTGATGCGGAGTCAGATTTTTCACTTTAAAAATGCATGTCAAACTAAAACCAATGATTGCAAAGTTAAGCAAAACAATGTAACTATTCACAAGGAGTACTTTTAACATATTTTTTTATAGACACATTTACTTCAAGAACAGTGCAGATGCAAAGCTTATAAACAGAATAACGCTTTGTGCTGTTTGTGCCGTCATTCTGTTACCTAACTTCTCATCTGCACTGTTCTTAGAGTAAATGTGTTTTTGTCCAATTTTCCATGATAATTGTTAAAAGTCATCCTCATTCTCTTACCGTAGAATTGCATGCATCTGCAAAGACTTAGGCTGGAATTCAATCCGACCGGCCCTTTTTGGCTCTGCACAATTTATAGGCAAAGTTAACCTAACGTTCAAAGTAAACGCTGAAGATGTCGGATCAATCGGAAATTACCTTTACATGTCCATTACGCTACAACGCGGGTGTTCCGCGGTCCAGATTGAATCCTGGCCTAAAACAATGTGTTAATTGAACACACTCAAGTCTATTCAGGAGCACACGAGGCATTTAAACTCAAACCTACGCCTTATTTGTGCCCGTGTGGACAGTTTGATCTGCTCCAGTTTTACCTCTCCATGGACTCATAAGGAACTGGAGTGAGACTAGGCTCCTGGGTCAAGTCCTCTTCCTGAACCCAGCCCTGATTGGACGAGGCATATGTGAGGATGGCCTCTGTCACAGTGTAGGGGGTGTGGCCCTGCACACAGTCTAGGATGTGACCAACCGGCAGTTGGGTTTGCAGGAAGAGGTGGAGCTGGCTGTCTGACAGACACACTGTCATGCTGCACACTCTGAAGAAAGACAAACAAGGTATGTTTGAAGAAAGACAAACAAGACAAACAATGCCATGCTCAATGCTGTGGTCTCTTTATCGTCGGCTAGTCATGGTACCATTTTTCCTTTGTGCTCATTCTAGGTGTGACAATGACAAATAGAGGGAACAAGCAAGCACTATAATTGAAATGGTGGAGTCATTGCTAATTATTAACTTAGGAGAGGAACTGACTTGTCCAGGAAGCACTGCAGGCCTTTCCTCCTCTTCTCCAGGAAGTCCTCACCACTGAAGGAGAAGAAGGACTTGCTGGGCAGGTCTGGGACAGGTCTATAGGACAGACAGGGACAGAGAATAACCCATAGCTCCCAGAACAGGACAACTTCACATTGGTGTTTGTAATTATTTTATAAACAAGCAGTTAAGCCAAGCACATTGGGGGACAATGCTATGACTTACACCAAGCCAGTGTTTTTCTGCATCCTCTTCTTGAGCCAGACAAACTCACTGTAGCGCCGGCGCACACAGGACGTCTTGGCAGTGAAGGACTTGCTGTTGGTCTGTGAGTAAAAAGAGATGGTGCACCATTACATCCTGCGGATACAGACAACGCCAATGGGAGTGAAAACATCAAGCCCAAACTAGAGAGCTGGACAATAAGGACAAAAAGTAATATTGCAATAAATTGACTTTCCATTAGTGGCAGGGCTCTAGACTAACTATTTCCGGGCCAAGTAACACATGAAAGAAGTTATTTATCTTACATGTTCAGGGACTGCATGATGGATATTTTGATGTGCAACATGTCAAAATAAGACTCAGAATTGTCAGATTTATTTTTGGCTCTTTAGAGATGATCTGCCTGCATATTTTTTGTGCATATTGGCCTAGGCTATATAATTCACCACTTGAGGGAGTGGGAACTCAAAACACACCAAATGTTATATTGCTGCTGGATAGCCATGTAATTAATCTAACAGTCAATTTAATGTCCTACAAAAAAGGTTTCATCATCTCAATTACAGTGCCTTGCGAAAGTATTCGGCCCCCTTGAACTTTGCGACCTTTTGCCATATTTCAGGCTTCAAACATAAAGATATAAAACTGTATTTTTTTGTGAAGAATCAACAAGAAGTGGGACACAATCATGAAGTGGAACGACATTTATTGGATATTTCAAACTTTTTTAACAAATCAAAAACTGAAAAATTGGGCGTGCAAAATTATTCAGCCCCTTTACTTTCAGTGCAGCAAACTCTCTCCAGAAGTTCAGTGAGGATCTCTGAATGATCCAATGTTGACCTAAATGACTAATGATGATAAATACAATCCACCTGTGTGTAATCAAGTCTCCGTATAAATGCACCTGCACTGTGATAGTCTCAGAGGTCCGTTAAAAGCGCAGAGAGCATCATGAAGAACAAGGAACACACCAGGCAGGTCCGAGATACTGTTGTGAAGAAGTTTAAAGCCGGATTTGGATACAAAAATATTTCCCAAGCTTTAAACATCCTAAGGAGCACTGTGCAAGCGATAATATTGAAATGGAAGGAGTATCAGACCACTGCAAATCTACCAAGACCTGGCCGTCCCTCTAAACTTTCAGCTCATACAAGGAGAAGACTGATCAGAGATGCAGCCAAGAGGCCCATGATCACTCTGGATGAACTGCAGAGATCTACAGCTGAGGTGGGAGACTCTGTCCATAGGACAACAATCAGTTGTATATTGCACAAATCTGTTCTTTATGGAAGTGTGTGGAGTGGCAAGAAGAAAGACATTTCTTAAAGATATCCATAAAAAGTGTCGTTTAAAGTTTGCCACAAGCCACCTGGGAGACACACCAAACATGTGGAAGAAGGTGCTCTGGTCAGATGAAACCAAAATTGAACTTTTTGGCAACAATGCAAAACGTTATGTTTGGTGTAAAAGCAACACAGCTCATCACCCTGAACACACCATCCCCACTGTCAAACATGGTGGTGGCAGCATCATGGTTTGGGCCTGCTTTTCTTCAGCAGGGACAGGGAAGATGGTTAAAATTGATGGGAAGATGGATGGAGCCAAATACAGGACCATTCTGGAAGAAAACCTGATGGAGTCTGCAAAAGACCTGAGACTGGGACGGAGATTTGTCTTCCAACAAGACAATGATCCAAAACATAAAGCAACATCTACAATGGAATGGTTCAAAAATAAACATATCCAGGTGTTAGAATGGCCAAGTGAAAGTCCAGACCTGAATCCAATCGAGAATCTGTGGAAAGAACTGAAAACTGCCGTTCACAAATGCTCTCCATCCAACCTCACTGAGCTCGAGCTGTTTTGCAAGGAGGAATGGGAAAAAATTTCAGTCTCTCGATGTGCAAAACTGATAGAGACATACCCCAAGCGACTTACAGCTGTAATCGCAGCAAAAGGTGGCGCTACAAAGTATTAACTTAAGGGGGCTGAATAAATTTTGCACGCCCAATTTTTCAGTTTTTGATTTGTTAAAAAAGTTTGAAATATCCAATAAATGTCGTTCCACTTCATGATTGTGTCCCACTTGTTGTTGATTCTTCACAAAAAAATACAGTTTTATATCTTTATGTTTGAAGCCTGAAATGTGGCAAAAGGTCGCAAAGTTCAAGGGGGCCGAATACTTTCGCAAGGCACTGTACACCCTCTGTTTAGCAGTGGTATTTCCTCAATGTTCAGAATAAATACTGTAATAATTTTTTACACTCAGAAAGCTGAGACTCTCCTCAGTAAGTCATTGTTTTAAAAACAGTGTTTTACATTTTAAAATGTTGTTCGACTGTCGTATGCTTGTGCTTATCAGAATGTATCTCTCCCTTCACAACATGCGCAAAGGGGGGAGAGGGAGTGAGAGTTGGCAGCGAAACAGGGACATGAAAGGGCAAGTTTTCTTCCATTTTCGACAATGTTGCAAACTAGCATACACAATAACTCTGCAAAATGTGTCCTAAACGGTTGGAAAACAATGACGACCATAACACGCAGCACCCCTTCTTCTATCGGCATGTGGGGGAGGGTTCTTGAAATGTAACATCCAATAAAAAAGCCAGAGGATCATTCTAGCAGTTTCGGCTAATACAAAATGATCTAGACCTCCAAAAGAAGCGTAACAAACAACGTGATTTCAAGGTATGTATGGCTATGTGAGACTGTTGATCAAATGTGACCCGTTTCAGGAAACTAGGTGTATGTCGTGGGTTACTACTTCACAGGAGAGTCATTCGAAAGTACTTTTTTAAAAAAAATCAAAATAGTTTTTTGGCAGAAATGCCTCGAACATGTGCACTTTCATGTGCCTTAATAACAGACTTGTATGCCATCTGTAAATATGAATAACATTGTTAAATTACAAGCCTAGTTGTTTAAGTCACAGAAAAAGGAAGCAACCTTCCTGCTACCCATGATTGGCTGAGATAATGAGTGGGCTGGACATGCCGAGAGTGGAGTTTGGATTGGTCGGCAATATCTGTCTATTTGAGCTGGTCAGTTTGTGTAAGTAATCCTGTCTAACGCAGCTTTAAATAAATGAAAAATGTATTGCGTAGTAAAACTTAACAAAAAGACTCAACTACAAGTATCCATTTCAGTAGAAAGTCACTGCAAAAACTGTTTCAGATCACTCTCGTCTAAGTGTGCCAGAGCGCAGAATAACTGATGAATTTACGAACGCTCAATAGCCGGTGTCGGTAAACGTAGGCAGAAAAGCGTAATTAAATTGTTGCCAGGAGCACAAATACAGTCAACAACGCTCTGGATTACATGAAAACAGCCAAACCAACTCTGCTAGGGCAAGTAACTTGGTCAGAGTTTTGGTAGGGGTTAAAGCTTATGAGGATTATTATGGCATTGCACATGGTAAATGTGAACCAGTGACTTGACGCCAAGCAAGCTATACAAACAAAATGGAAACGACACAGACAGGACGTCTTATTTAATGAAAGGGGATGCAGTCTGCCATGAAGCTTTCATCCACGTATACATACGGGTAAGAATCTAGCTACAGATTCAGATATTATACGTTCCTAATTTTGTCAGAAAGTTGTTCCATTGCAAGTTAAAGCTTATTGTTAGCTAGCTATATGTGGCTGGAGGTTATAGCAGATCACCTATCGGTAGATTTTTTTTAAAAGCAGACACTGAATATCCCTTTGAGCATGATCAAAGTTATTAATTACACGTTGTATGGTGTATCAATACACCCAGTCACTACAAAGATACAGGCATCCTTCCCAACTCAGTTGTCGGAGAAGAAGGAAACCACTAGCCCAAACTGTTCGAACTCTACAGACTGAAGTTGGCAGGTCGGCTGAACCGACTTCAGACGAGTCCCAAGATGCTTGTGGGAGTCGTAGAGAAAAGCGGAGAACACCATCATGTTCGTGAGAGTCTCCTCTTTCCATAGAGGGGTTTATAGGCCAAATTATTTGGACACTACAGAAGATTTTGTGAGAAGACCGATTTTTGGGGGTTTATCTCATGGTCTGGCAAACAACGCTCTAGCTCCGCCACCTTTCACAGCAGATGCGGAAATGCGACATTGGTGGATGCGGTGAATTGAGATGCATCCAATGCTAAAAAACTGATCTCTGGCTTAAACTTTTTATCCATTATGCTAATTACATTTCTGCGGGGGTGCGGACATCGACTCTAGGGGGTTAATTGGGGTGTCAATACTTTCTGAAGGCACTATAAATGCCCTTTATGCTTGCTTCGAGGTAAACAACACCAAGCCAAGCATGAGGGCCTCCGCTGTTCCGGATGACTGATTTTGCTCAAAGTGGCTGTAATCATGCTTGTCTCATCTCCATAGCGCACATCTGTAATTATGAATTCCTTTGAAAAGCTGGTAATGGCACACATCATCATCATCCCAGATAGCCTGGTAGGCCCCCATCCACCTGGCTGTAGTGGAGCGGGTCAAGAACTTCAAGCTCCTCTGTGTCCACATCACTGAGGACGTAATATGGTCCACACACAAACACACTGTCGTGAAGCAGGCACAACAGCGCCTCTTCTCCCTCAGGAGGCTGAATAGATTTGACACGGGCCCCCAGATCCTGAAGAAGTTCTACTGCTGCATCATTGATAGCATTTTGATTGGCTGCACCACTGCCTGGTATGGCAACTGCAATGCTCTCAAACGCAAGGCTCTACAGAGGGTGGTGTGGACGGCCCAGAACATCACTGGTGCTGAGCTCCCTTACCATCCAGGTAATTTTATACCAGTCGGTGTCTGAGGAAGGCCCAGAAAATTGCCAAAAAACTTCAGACACCCAAGCCATGGGCTGTTCTCTCTGCTACTTTTTACTTTTATTATTATCATCTATCCAGATGTCCATATTTATCTCAATTACAACATATTGAGCACAGTAATATGGTATTGGTACTCCTTATAGCTTACATATATTTATACATGTTTTTATTTTCTTTATTTAACTCCACATCATCGAGGAAGCGCTTTTAAGTAAGCATTTCACTGTAAGGTCTACACCGGTTGTATTCGGCACGTGAAATACAATTAGCATTTTACTGCATTACCTCCTGAGGAATCGATCAAGCAATTCACATGAATCCATTTTTCTTAGGCTAATGTCAGAAAGGGACAACCATGGTACATATTAAGAATGATACTTCACCTGCAGGATTCCATTGTATGTTTATAGAGAACAAAGTAAATACTAGATTGACAAACAATTTGAATGAAGCCCAATGTTAAACCTCCAGTATAAGCCTACATTAAACTGCTTGATGATTGCTTAAACCTTCATTACCATGAGTCAAACATCATGGGGAGAGAAAAGTCAACATCAGAGATGAACAAAAACACGTGAACATTGTAGAATTCATACCAACAAATGTTGTTGTTTACCTCCAAGCAGGGTACCATGGTTTGAGTGAAGACACATAGCATTCCAAACCACTTGCCATCAACTTTAGCGATATCATCTAGGTCTATTTGCTGATGGGAGTAGTAGGGCGGTGCGATGTGGTCAAAATGTCAATTCACTGGATTTTTTAAAAACATTTTTGACTGTATTTTATGCAACACGCAGTGGTGTGTACTCATGGATGCCAAGGGAAGCCAGGTTTCCCCCAAAAAATGAAAAAACATAAAATAATGTATCTGGTCTCTTTGTGTTTCATTCATTGTTAGAGGCCGAATGCATCTCACTGGAGAAAGCATCCGAAAGAGCAAAACAGAGCCCCTAAATGTATGCGTCAATCTGATGATGTTGGGTCCAAAAGAGTATGACATTGATGCCGCCCACAAGCATTTGGCCTCCCTTGATAAAAGAAAGTATAAAATAGGCAATCAGCGTTGAGCTCGACTGTGAATGGTCCTGGCACACAAGGGAAGCCAGTTTGGATATGGCGTCACTCCTATCAAATCGCATTGAGAGCATACGTCATTGACAGAAACAACTTGAATTGTTGCATGTTGTTGTCATCCGATGGATAAAAATTGCCCCTTTGTTAAAGTTAGCCATGGATGGAGATAGGGATTTGTGTTTACTTAATTCTCTGTACTGGCCAATGATTATAATGGTGATTCTGATTCAACCATTAATTCATGCATTGTTGTGCCCCTACCCAGAGAGGATGGAAGTTCAATACGTAACTAGATATATAAGACTATTGTTAACTATCTAACGCTGCCCATGAAAGGAAGTTTGGCTACCGAACAAGCATTTTAGCCAGGTAGCCTAGGACAACAAGAAATAAAAGCGTGTACTGTATAACAGAGTGATAGACCGTTTCGCCAACATGAAAGAGAGGAGGATGGCATTGGTGTTTCTATACAAGTAGGTAGAGTCAACATGTTTTTTCTACTTGCACGAACACACCCGCACACAGGAATCAGAACAATGGGCAGCCACATAATATTTAGCTTATGTTGACTGGACTAAATAGTGTTTTGTATCTTTAGTTCTCACTGTATTAGACTAAGCATACGGTGTAAACGGAAAGTATTGAGACCCCTTCACTTTTTCCACATTGTTACGTTACAGCCTTATAAAATGTATTCAATTTTTTTTAAAATCAATCTACAAACAATAATGACAAAGCAACAACAGGTTTAGACTTTTTTTTGCAAACGTATGAAAAATATAAAAATGAAATATCACATTTACATAAGTATTTAGACCCTTTACTCAGTACTTTGTTGAAGCACCTGTGGCATCGATTACAGCTTGGAGTCTTCTGTCTTCTGTGTATGACGCTACAAGCTTGACACACCTGTATTTGGGGAGTTTATCCCCTTCTTCTCTGCAGATCCTCTCAAGCTCTGTCAGGTTGGATGGGGAGCGTCACTACACAGCTATTTTCAGGTCTCTCAAGAGATGTTTGATCGTGTTCAAGTCCAGGCTCTGGCTGGGTCACTCAAAGACATTCAGAGACTTGTCCCGAAGCCACTCCTGCGTTGTCTTGGCTGTGTGCTTAGGGTCGTTGTCCTGTTGGAATGGTGAACCTTTGCACCATTCCGAGGTCCTGTGCGTTCTGGAGCAGGTTTTCATCAAGGATCTCTCTGTACTTTGCTCTGTTCATCTTTCCCTCGATCCTGACTAGTCTCCCAGTCCCAAATATCCCAAAAGCATGATGCTGCCACCACCAAGCTTGTTCAATCTTGGTTTCATCAGATCATAGAATCTTGTTTCTCACGGTTTGAGAGTCCTTTAGGTGCCTTTTGGCAAACTCCAAGCGGGCTGTCATGTGCCTTCCATCTGGCCAATCTACCATAAAGGCCTGATTGGTGGGTGGAGTGCTGCAGAGATGGTTGTCCTTCTGGAAGGTTCTCTCATCTCCACAGGCGAACGCTGGAGCTCTGTCAGAGTGACCATCGGGTTCTTGGTCACCTCCCTGACCAAGGCCCTTCTCCCCCGATTGCTCAGTTTGGCTGGGCGGCCAGCTCTAGGAAGAGTCTTGGTGACTCAAAACTTCTTCCATTTAAGAATGATGGAGACCACTGTGTTCTTGGCGACCTTGGGTACCCTTCCCCAGATCTGTGCCTCGACACAATCCTGTCTTGGAGCTCAACAGACAATCCCTTTGACCTCATGGTTAGGTTTTTGCTCTGACATGCACTGTCAACTGTGGGACCTTATATAGACAGCTGTGTGCCTTTCCAAATCATGTCCAATCAATAGAATTTATCACAGGTGGACTCCAATTAAGTTGTAGAAACATCTCAAGGCTGATCAATGGAAACAGGATGCATCTGAACTCAATTTCGAGTCTCATAGCAAAAGGTCTGAATACTTGTGTAAAAAAGGTATCCCGTTTTTTTTTTAAATCAATTTGCAAACATTTCTAAAAACCTGTTTTCACTTTGTCATTATGGGGTATTGTGTATAGATTGATGAGGAACATTTTTATTTAATCAATTTTAGAATAAGGCTGTAACGTAACAAAATGTGGAAAAAGGGTAGGGGTCTGAATACTTTCTGAATGCATTGTAGGTGATTTGATGATGTTCAAGTTGAAATGGACCTGGAATAGTGGACCGTTTTCTTTGCGACTTGCGGTAACTCTGTGGTTCTAACTCCTCGATCACACCTACAGCGTCATTTCGCAAAATGGTACGCAGCATCATCATCTGGATATGTGTGCATCAAAAGTGACTGCCAGTGATTTTACCCACGCACAGCTACTGGCAACACATACATTCTAAGTGATGTCAATGAGTCTTTCTCTATTCTGATTGTTTTATACTGTTCAATTCAACTTCAACCTAAAATAATTGCCTGCATTTCCACACTGCCACGTAGGGTTGCACGATATTGGCAAAAAAGCAAGGCCTTATTTTAAACCAAATGTTGCAATTGTGATTTCACTTGTGATTTAGAGCAAAACACTTGGGTGAACTGTTAGCATCATGGAAATAGAATGTTTATTCTAATTCTATAACTGAATAAATAATAGTGTTGTTTGACATGACAACGAATGAAAAGGCCAGGGAGGAGTTATTGTTACAGGGTAAGAACCAAAGTGATGTTCAGTGTTTCCCAGGGGACCCTATAATCGTTGGCTACATTACGATGCGCTCGTAAATTCACTCTGGCTATCTACTCCGATTTCAGAGCATTCTCGTCTGAGTGTGCTAGAGCGCAGATTAACTGATGAATTTACGAACGCTCAACACTTGTTGAATATGGCCGGGAGCAGAAGTTACAGTCACCAACGCGCTGGATAACATGAACACTCTAACCTGCTCTGCGAGGCCAATAAAATGGTCAGAGTGAGATTCTCTCATTTGTGTATGGAAGTAGCTAGCAAGATAGCAAAAGCCAGTTTGCTTGGGTGCTTTACTGCCGTTGAGGTCAGAACACTCGTATCAACCCTATTCTTCGGCCCGAGAGTCCAGTGTGCACTCTGAAAGCGCTGACAGCGAAACGCTCTGAATTTATGAACGCCCAAAACACACTCTGGCACTTGTCTCCAGATTGAATTTACGAAAACACCTTAAATGTTTCTTCATGTAGCCAACATATTAATGCTTTGCCTATTCCACTTTGAATTGTAAGATACTGTTGCTTTGCCTATTCCGCTTTGAGTTGTAAGATACTGTTGCACAATCAACATGCTGATTTAGCCTACAGTACTCGTACTGGTATCAGGCTGTGTTAGCTAGCTACGTTTGCTCTGACTCAGTACATTTATTAGCTGGCCAGCTAACTATCGATTAGCAGCTAACACGACTTAGTTTTTCTTGCTAAGAAAATACAAACTAGCTGTTTGCAGATGTAAGAAACAAACGAATAGTGTAATAATATAACCCTGGTGAATTTATATTGAGAAGCTAACTGGAAACATTGTTGTAATCAACATTGTTGCATGTGCTGCATTGCCCATGCAGACTGAATTCAAGTGTATCCTGGTCAAGCAACAACAAATGCGCTCCTTGAGTGACAGGGGGCGGGGCTAGATCTGTGTGGAAAGCTGCATGGAGAAAGGAATGACCCAAGTAGCGGTGTAAACTATAAAGGATATTACACACCGCATATCACATTTGAAAAAATAAAAACATTCAAATACCGTTATAGAAGGTAAAGTAAAAACCCAGACAGGTCCGTGCATAAATACCGGTATACTGTAACATACGGTATACCGCCCAGCCCTAGGGAGTAGTCATTTGTTTTTTCTGATCCTGACTCATTGTTAAGTTTGTTTATGGTGAATGGATACTCACGTGAAGGAATATCTTGAAGTCCACGTACGAGTTCCAAGAGCCTTCATTCTGAACCCGAGGGTCTTGGACCCGCACTGCAACAAATTCCTGCAGAGACAAACAAAGAAGTGGTTTCACTAACAGAGGGAACTACAGGCATTTACTTTAGCTAAATTGATGAATCAACGGCTTGAGCACTGCAATGAGGAAGTGATACACCATGGTGTAGGTGGTTCCAAGTCATGGATGGCTCTTGTCCCACTACTGTATATACTTTTTTTTCATCCAACAATTCTTTGTTAACCTGAGGCTACAGCGGAGAAGAGGATCAGGATAAAAGAGTGAATGATGTTAACTTACATCTTCTTCGTGATTCTTCATCATCCTTATGTAGGCTGCACAGGAGACATCTGCCAAACAAAGAAACCAAAGAATCATTAAAAACAATTCAGCAAGTGGGAAAGGACTCAGCCAATGCTTCTCTTCCGCAGGTTGTGCCGCTCAAGTCTTACTAAAGTACTCATATGTCTCATCCTCTACTTTTAGGAGGACAACATTTCAGGGCCAAAAGAAGTTGTGAACAATGTATGCATGGATAACATCTCAAATGCAGTTAGTATTTGACTTCTCTCTTCTTTGATGTTAGCCATGTTGGGAACAGAAGAGACAACTGGGATGAATTCCTTCACTTGCCCTTTCTCCTGAAGATAAACGCCCTCCTCTTTATAGTACAGACACTGCATTGGAAAAAGGTTTAACTCTCCCACCACCAATCACTCCCCACTTCTGTGTAAGAAAAGGATTTTGCAATCCATGATGATTTGATACATGCATGTCTTTGACTGTAGCCACATTCTATAAACGAATTTTCATAAAATTCAAGTCACTCTGACACTAACAGTTCATCTAGCTCTATCTAGCAAATGTGTGGGTAACGTTAAACAAACTGATGAATGATGTTTTGGATTGACTAATGCAAGGCTAGTTACTTACTTCTAAATGGTAGTCAGGGTATCACGTCTTCTTAAAAACTTGTTTTGAAAGAGCCGCAAATAATTAGCTAGTAATAATTAGCTATTTAGTTTGTAAGAAGTACAGCTATAACAAACGTTATCTAACTCTGCTGAGCTATTCATGAGTCAGAGGTTTTTGTACAAATGATGTCATGTCACGAAGGTCTTAGAAAGTACATAGACTGTGCACTACCACAGATCTGTATCTTTAGTAAAAACTCTGTCTACAATTATGGCGAATTCCAACCAAATCCTTACCATGCAAAGATCTGTGGAACTCGGCGCAGCATCAACTCTATTTTTGTTATCTTTGTGTGAAGCAGGCAAAAATAACAAAGTACTTCCGGGTAACATGTTTTTTATTTTCTTCTTCGGTATCATGGCGTTTGAACATTTTGTTTGTGCATGCCGCCACCTACTGTGCGGTAGTGTGCATTCAATCAAATCAAAATGTATTTGTCAAATGCGCCGAATGCAACACGTGTAGACCTTACAGTGAGTGACCTTACAATGAAATACTTACAATCCCTTAACCAACAATGCAGTTAAGAAAATTATGTATTAAGAAAGTATTTACTAAAATAAACTGAAGTTAAAAAAAAGTAAAATTTAAAAATTAAAAAGAAGGAAATAGCTTGCTGCTACATTACCATAAACATTGCACCTGAAACAACGCAGTTAACTGATATTGCCTGTCAGAGTCTCTGACTCAAAGGTTCATGGATTTTTGGAATCCTTTAGAATAAGTGTCATGTTGTGTATACTTTGTAAATTAAGAATTAGTGTGAAAATAATGGAAAATGTGCACAATTATGAATATATTTTATAATACTTAGCATACAAAGAATAATCCAAAGTATTTATGTAAGATATGTGATGTATGTGTTCATTCTTTATTTTTTCAAGCCTAAATGGTCAACAGGGTTTTTTTTTGTGTGTACTCCTATCATTAATTGCAATTATGTATGGTGCAATATGTACTGTATGTGCAATATGAAAAAACCTACTGCATTTAAGCTGATTGGCAACTCTTTAAGAGTGACTAAATGAGCAGAGAAGCGTTCTAGATAAGTTGCAGGGGTTTGATCTTACAAGCGGGGAGCCCAGCCAACAGCGAGTTGCAGTAGTCCAGACAGGAGATGACACGTGCCTGGATTAAGACCTGCACTGCTTCCTGTGAGAGTGTAGGGTTATTTTTGCCTTAGCACTACACAGCTGATTCAAATGATCAACTCATCAATCTTCAAGTGGTATTTATGTATTCATTTGTTAAGCTATCCTTGATATGATCCTGCTATTGACACATGCTACACATGCACATGTGTGTGTGCACATGCATCTATCTATCCAATGGTATCATGATGTGTTGTAAGGGATATTATATTTGAGTAATCCACAATGACCTGGTGATGTAAAAGTCTAATGACATTATCTTCCATATTCCTACAGATTCCTTGTAACTGGAGATTCCTCAAAATGATTGCCTACAGTTGCCATGTAAGGTTGGGTGACCAGGTCCATCTGGGACTGCCTCTTGGGGGAATTAAGGCATGTGAAGGTTACCTGTGTCCTGCATAACTTCATGAGGATGGACACGAGGAACAGAAGGGGGTCTGCAGCTCGCCGTGTGCCAGAGGAGGAGTCTGCTGCTCTGCAGGATGTTTCAAGGATGGGTTCCAACAACGCACAAGCGAGGCAATCTGTGTGCGGGAGATCTTCACCTCCTACTTCGAAGAGGGTGCTGTTCCCTGGTAACAACATAGACTACACTATGCACAACCAAAGGCTCTTTATAAGCCTTCCACATTGCAATAAGAGTATTCTTCCATTTACTTAGCTATGTCAACTGCAATTATTAAATTCCCAGTTTCTCTCCCTTGGATATCAACTCAGGTGAGGGTTCTGTTTAGGTAAGGGTGTGATGTCTGTACAAGAACAGTCTATTTTAAGTCACCATATTGAAAAAAAAAAAATACAACAATTAGACACCCTATAACCTACACACCAGCAGCGGTCAGTGATGTTTAAGATTGGGGAGACCGATTCATTTTTTAAAATCTTATTATTTTTTATTTTTTTCTTGAACATGGATTTATTTCTATTACCGCATATTGGATGACTGTCATTCATATTCCGTTCACCCAGTACAATGTAACAGCGATAGGTTTACGCTACTAGATGATACTCAAATGTTCCCTATACCCATCATGAGGTTGCTACAACCTAGCCTATGAATTAAAGTTTACAATGTACAGTTGAAGTCAGAAGTTTACATACACCTTAGCCAAATACATTTAAACTCAGTTTTTCACAATTCCTGACATATAATCCTAGTAAAAATTCCCTGTCTAAGGCCAGTTAGGATCACTGCTTTATTTTAAGAATGTGAAATGTCAGAATAATAGTAGAGAGAATGATTTATTTCAGCTTTTGTTTCTTTCATCACATTCCCAGTGGGTCAGAAGTTTACATACACTCAACTAGTATTTGGTAGCATTGCCTTTAAATTGTTTAACTTGGGTCAAACATTTCAGGTAGCCTTCCACAAACTTCCCACAATAAATTGGGTGAATTTTGGCCCATTCCTCCTGCCAGAGCTGGTGTAACTGAGTCAGGTTTGTAGGCCTCCTTGCTCGCACACGCTTTTTCAGTTCTGCCCACACATTTCTATAGGGTTGAAGTCAGGGCTTTGTGATGGCCACTCCAATACCTTGACTTTGTTGTCTTTAAGCCATTTTGGCACAACTTTGGAAGTATGCTTGGGGTCATTATCCATTTGGAAGACCCATTTGCAACAAAGCTTTAACTTCCTGGCTGATGTCTTGAGATGTTGCTTCAATATATCCACATAATTTTCCTCCCTCATGAGGCCATCTATTTTGTGAAGTGCACCAGTCCCTCCTGCAGCAAAGCACTCCCACAACATGATGCTGCCACCCCCGTGCTTCACAGTTGGGATGGTGTTCTTTGGCTTGCAAGCCTCCCCTTTTTCCTCCAAACATAATGGTGGTCATTATGGCCAAACAGTTATATTTTTGTTTCATCAGACCAGAGGACATTTCTCCAAAAAGTACCATCCCATATGCAGTTGCAAACCGTAATCTGGCTTTTTTATGGCGGTTTTGGAGCAGTGGCTTCTTCCTTGCTGAGCGGCCTTTCAAGTCATGTTGATTTAGGACTCTTTACAGTGGATATAGATACTTTTGTGCCTGTTTCCTCCAGCATCTTCACAAGGTCCTTTGCTGTTGTTCTGGGATTGATTTGCAAGTTTCACACCAAAGTACGTTAATCTGTAGGAGACAGAACGCGTCTTCTTCCTGAGCGGTATCATATTTTTTTTATTTTTATATAGCCCTTTGTACATCAGCTGATATCTCAAAGTGCTGTACAGAAACCCAGCCTAAAACCCCAAACAGCAAGCAATGCAGGTGTAGAAGCAGGTGGCTAGGAAAAACTCCCTAGAAAGGCCAAAACCTAGGAAGAAACCTAGAGAGGAACCAGGCTATGTGGGGTGGTCAGTCCTCTTCTGGCTGTGCCGGGTGGAGATTATAACAGAACATGGCCAAGATGTTCAAATGTTCATAAATGACCAGCATGGTCCAATAATAATAAGGCAGAACAGTTGAAACTGGAGCAGCAGCACGGCCAGGTGGACTGGGGACAGCAAGGAGTCATCATGTCAGGTAGTCCTGAGGCATGGTCCTAGGGCTCAGGTCCTCCGAGAGAGAGAAAGAAAGAGAGAAAGAGAGAATTAGAGAGAGCACACTTAAATTCACACAGGACACCGAATAGGACAGGAGACATACTCCAGATATAACAAACTGACCCTAGCCCCCCAACACATAAACTACTGCAGCATAAATACTGGAGGCTGAGACAGGAGGGGTCAGGAGACACTGTGGCCCCATCCGAGGACACCCCCGGACAGGGCCAAACAGGAAGGATATAACCCCACCCACTTTGTCAAAGCACAGCCCCCACACCACTAGAGGGATATCTTCAACCACCAACTTACCATCCTGAGACAAGGCTGAGTATAGCCCACAAAGATCTCCGCCACGGCACAACCCAAGGGGGGGGGGGGTGGTGCCAACCCAGACAGGACGATCACATCAGTGACTCAACCCACTCAGGTGACGCACCCCTCCCAGGGACGGTATGAGAGAGCCCCAGTAAGCCAGTGACGCAGCCCCTGTAATAGGGTTAGAGGCAGAGAATCCCAGTGGAAAGAGGGGAACCGGCCAGGCAGAGACAGCAAGGACGGTTCGTTGCTCCAGAGCCTTTCCGTTCACCTTCCCACTCCTGGGCCAGACTACACTCAATCATATGACCCACTGAAGAGATGAGTCTTCAGTAAAGACTTAAAGGTTGAGACCGAGTTTGCGTCTCTGACATGGGTAGGCAGACCGTTCCATAAAAATGGAGCTCTATAGGAGAAAGCCCTGCCTCCAGCTGTTTGCTTAGAAATTCTAGGGACAATTAGGAGGCCTGCGTCTTGTGACCGTAGCATACGTGTAGGTATGTACGGCAGGACCAAATCAGAGAGATAGGTAGGAGCAAGCCCATGTAATGCTTTGTAGGTTAGCAGTAAAACCTTGAAATCAGCCCTTGCTTGGACAGGAAGCCAGTGTAGGGAGGCTAGCACTGGAGTAATATGATTACATTTTTTGGTTCTAGTCAGGATTCTAGCACTAACTGAAGTTTATTTAGTGCTTTATCCGGGTAGCCGGAAAGTAGAGCATTGCAGTAGTCTTACCTAGAAGTGACAAAAGCATGGCTTAATTTTTCTGCATAATTTTTGGACAGAAAGTTTCTGATTTTTGCAATGTTACGTAGATGGAAAAAAGCTGTACTTGAAATGGTCTTGATATGTTCTTCAAAAGAGAGATCAGGGTCCAGAGTAACGCCAAGGTCCTTCACAGTTTTATTTGAGACGACTGTACAACCATTAAGATTAATTGTCAGATTCAACAGAAGATCTCTTTGTTTCTTGGGACCTAGAACAAGCATTTCTGTTTTGTCCGAGTTTAAAAGTAGAAAGTTTGCAGCCATCCACTTCCTTATGTCTGAAACACATGCTTCTAGCGAGGGCAATTTTGGGGCTTCATCATGTTTCATTGAAATGTACAGCTGTGTGTCATCCGCATAGCAGTGAAAGTTAACATTATGTTTTCGAATGACATCCCCAAGAGGTAAAATATATAGTGAAAACAATAGTGGGTCCTAAAACGGAACCTTGAGGAACACCAAAATTTACAGTTGATTTGTCAGAGGACAAACTATTCACAGAGACAAACTGATATCTTTCCGACAGATAAGATCTAAACCAGGCAAGAACTTGTCCGTGTAGACCAATTTGGGTTTCCAATCTCTCCAAAAGAATGTGGTGATCGATGGTATCAAAAGCAGCACTAAGGTCTAGGAGCACGAGGACAGATGCAGAGCCTCGGTCTGATGCCATTAAAAGGTAATTTACCACCTTCACAAGTGCAGTCTCAGTGCTATGATGGGGTCTAAAACCAGACTGAAGCATTTCGTATACATTGTTTGTCTTCAGGAAGGCAGTGAGTTGCTGCGCAACAGCCTTTTCTAAATTTTTTGAGAGGAATGGAAGATTCGATATAGGCCGATAGTTTTTTTATATTTTCTGGGTCAAGGTTTGGCTTTATTACTGCCACTTTTAGTGAGTTTGGTGTTCAACATAGGAGGGCCAATCACAGGAAGCAGCTCTTTCAGTAGTTTAGTTGGAATAGGGTCCAGTATGCAGCTTGAAGGTTTAGAGGCCATGATTATTTTCATCATTGTGTCAAGAGATATAGTACTAAAACACTTGAGCGTCTCTCTTGATCCTAGGTCCTGGCAGAGTTGTGCAGACTCAGGACAACTGAGCTTTGAAGGAATACGCAGATGTAAAGAGGAGTCCGTAATTTGCTTTCTAATAATCATGATCTTTTCCTCAAAGAAGTTCATGAATTTATCACTGCTAAAGTGAAAGCCATCCTCTCTTGGGGAATGCTGCTTTTTAGTTAGCTTTGCGACAGTATCAAAAAGGAATTTCGGATTGTTCTTATTTTCCTCAATTAAGTTAGAAAAATAGGATGATCGAGCAGCAGTAAGGGCTCTTCGGTTTCCAAGCTAGTCGGAAGACTTCCAGTTTGGTGTGGCGCCATTTCCGTTCCAATTTTCTGGAAGCTTGCTTCAGAGCTCGGGTATTTTCTGTGTATGACGGCTGCGTGGTCCCATGGTGTTTATACTTGCGTACTATTGTTTGTACAGATGAACGTGGTACCTTCAGGCGTTTGTAAATTGCTCCCAATGATGAACCAGACTTGTGGAGGTCTACAATTTTTTTCTGAAGTCTTTGCTGATTTCCTTTGATTTTCCCATGATTTCAAGCAAAGAGGCACTGAGTTTGTAGGTAGGTCTTGAAATACATCCACAGGAACATTGCCAATGGACTCAAATGATGTCAATTAGCCTATCATAAGCTTCTAAAGCCATGACATCATTTTTGGAATTTTCCAAGCTGTTTAAAGGCACAGTCAATTTAGTGTATGTAAACTTCTGAACCACTGGAATTGTGATACAGGGAATTATAAGTGAATTAACCTGTCTGTAAAAATTTTTGGAAAAATGACTTGTCATGCACAAAGTAGATGTCCTAACCGACTTGTATTGGAGAGAGTCTCAGTCTTAAATCATTTTCCACACACAGTCTTTGCCTGTATTCATGCTAGTGAGGGCCGGGAATCCACTCTCACATAGGTATGTGGTTGCAAAGGGCGATTTGCCAAGGCAGGATACTCTGAGCGCAGCCCTATGTGAAATCTGGCAGTGGCTTCTGATATAAATAAATTGTTCACAGAACCGCTTGTTGCAATTTCGATGAGGCTCTCTTGTTCATATTCGTAAGTGGACTGGAGGCTGGGCATTAAATAACGAATCCAGTTGTTTGTGACATCCGTTTTGGGAAAGTAATTGCGCACCCAGCTCACTCGTGCTTGAGTTCATAAGCACACACACAAATCATACAATGATGGAAAGACCTGTGTGTTGTCCTTGTTAATGCAGACAGAGAATAGCTCTAACTTCTTAGCCTCAATTTTGTCCTGCACATTGAGTATAGTTGCGGAGAGTCTCTGTAATCCTAGATTCAGATCATTCAGGCGAGAAAAAACATCACCCAGATAGGCCCGTTGTGTGAAAACTCGTCTCTCAATTAAAAAAAAAAACATGAAAGTACTTTGCCCCTTGATAACCAGTATGTTGTAAAAGCGTTACATGGTCACTGCCCATATCATTGCATAGTGCAGAAAATACACGAGAGTTCAGGGCCTAGCTTTAACAAAGTGAACCATTTTCACTGTAGTGTCTAAAACGTCTTTCAAGCTGTCAGGCATTCGCTTGGCAGCAAGAGCCTCTCGGATGCTGCAGTGTACCCAAGTGGCGTCGGGAGCAACTGCTTGCGTTACCACTTCCATATGTCTACCTGTCATGGCTTTTCAGCCATCAGTACAGATACCAACACATCTTGACCACCAAGACCATTTGATGACACAAAGCTGTCCAGTACTTTAAAAATATCCTCTCCTGTTGTCCTGGTTTCCAGTGGTTTGCAGAAGAGGATGTCTTCTTAATTAACCCCCCCCCCCCATAAACGTAATGGACATATACCAGGAACTGTGCCGGGCCCGCCACGTCTGTTGACTCATCCAGCTGTAATGCATAGAATTCACTGGCTTGTATGCGAAGCAGTAATTGTTTCAAAACATCTCCCGTCATGTTACTGATGTTTCGTGAAAGTGTTGTTTGATGAAGACATTGTCTGCATAGTTTTTGTTGGCCTTTTCCCCCAGCATTGTCCCAGCCATATCTGCGGCAGCAGGAAGAATGAAGTCCTCCAAAATAGTATGGGGCTTGCCTGTCCTAGCTACTTGGTAGCTCACCATATAAGACGCTTCTAGCCCCTTCTTATTAATGGTATCTGTTGCTTTTATACATGTCTTACTACTCGAAAGTCATCTTTATTCTCACTGAAACTCTTCTGGCTTATTTTTGAAATTGTTATGTTTCATTTCTAAATGTCTGTGCAAGCGTGAAGGTTTCCTGCTAGAAAGTAACGGTTAATGTGATCGGATGTTAATTATTTGTCTAGGCTACCTGTATTTGACATTATTGTTATTTCGCTGAACACTAGATGGTTTAATTGTATTTTTGGCAGTGAAACGAGGCTACTCAGGCGAGGGGGGGGAAAAAACTTAGCCGAATGTTGGAAAATATAAATGTACTGTTTGAAAAATGTGAAGAATTGTTTAGTTATTTTTTTTATCAATTTAAAAAAAAATGTGAATCACATTTTTATTTGGCGTACCCCCAACAGCATTGCCCAGTTTGGGAACACCTGCTCTAGGTTATATCCGCTGTGTTGGTGAACCCCTCCCACATCTGAACTGGCTACATAGAGGGCACAGCATGATCAGAGGTGAGAGGTAACTTGGTCTGGTCAATAGGAAGTATTATTAGAGAGTGAAATACAGCTAGAGATGTAGTAGTCCCAGAGTTAATGATCCAAGGTCAGTTTTGCATTTCACCTCCGGAAGATTTGTTACGTTCGTCGTAGTGAGAAGACCAAGGCGCAGCGTAAAATGAATACATACTTTTAATAAAGACAAAGAACACTTAACTATATAAAACAACAAACCGACCATGAAGCTATAATAATACTAGTACAGGCAACTAGACAATAACCCACGAAATACCCAAAGAGGATGGCTGCCTAAATATGGTTCCCAATTAGAGACAACGATAAACAGCTGCCTCTAATTGAGAACCAATCTAGGAAACCATAGACATACATAAACACCTAGATAGTGAACGACCCCATAAACCAACAAAACCCCTAGACAGTACAAAAACACATACATCACCCATGTCACACCCTGACCTAACCAAAACAATAAAGAAAACAAAGAATACTAAGGTCAGGCGTGACAAGATTATGATCAAACCAAATGTTATTTGTCACATGCCCCGAATACAACACCTTACAGTGAAATGCTTACTTACAAGCCCTTAAACAAAGATGCAGTTTTAAGAAAAATACCTAAAAACAAGTTTTAAAAAAAGTAACAAATAATAAAAGAGCAGCAGTAGAATAACAATAGCGAGGTTATATACACTGGTTAGTTGAGGTAATATGTACATGTAGGTGGAGTTATTAAAGTGACTATGCATAAATAACAGAGTAGCAGCAGGTAAGAGGGAGGGGGTGGGCAATGCAAATAGTCTGGGTTTGCCATTTTTCACCACTTCCCACGACGCGTTTGCGGTGACTGAAAATGAATAGGAAGCGGTGTTTCACTGCGCGGCACAGCGTGCTAGTGTACACGGGGCATTATGGTCAAGGGAAGTGACTTCCCAATGATTCCAGATAGTTTAATGCTTGTTTTTGCTTGCTTTATACACACTGCTCAAAAAAATAAAGGAACACTAAAATAACACATCCTAGATCTGAATGAATGAAATATTCTTATTAAATACTTTTTTCTTTACATAGTTGAATGTGCTGACAACAAAATCACACAAAAATTATCAATGGAAATCAAATTTATCAACCCATGGAGGTCTGGATTTGGAGTCACACTCAAAATTAAAGAGGAAAACCACACTACAGGCTGATCCAACTTTGATGTAATGTCCTTAAAACAAGTCAAAATGAGACTCAGTAGTGTGTGTGGCCTCCACGTGCCTGTATGACCTCCCTACAACGCCTGGGCATGCTCCTGATGAGGTGGCGGATGGTCTCCTGAGGGATCTCCTCCCAGACCTGGACTAAAGCACCCGCCAACTCCTGGACAGTCTGTGGTGCAACGTGGCGTTGGTGGATGGAGCGAGACATGATGTCCCAGATGTTCTCAATTGGATTCAGGTCTGGGGAACGGGTGGGCCAGTCCATAGCATCAATGCCTTCCTCTTGCAGGAACAGCTGACACACTCCAGCCACATGAAGTCTAGCATTGTCTTGCATTAGGAGGAACCCAGGACCAACCGCACCAGCATATGGTCTCACAAGGGGTCTGAGGATCTCATCTCGTACCTAATGGCAGTCAGGCTACCTCAGGCGAGCACATGGAGGGCTGTACGGCCCCCCAAAGAAATGCCACCCCACACCATGACTGACCCATCGCCAAACCGGTCATGCTGGAGGATGTTGCAGGCAGCAGAACGTTCTCCACGGCGTCTCCAGACTCTGTCACGTCTGTCACATGCTCAGTGTGAACCTGCTTTCATCTGTGAAGAGCACAGGGCGCCAGTGGCGAATTTGCCAATCTTGGTGTTCTCTGGCAAATGCCAAATGTCCTGCACGGTGTTGGGCTGTAAGCACCACCCCCACCTGTGGGCCCTCATACCACCCTCATTGAGTCATACCACCCTCATTGAGTTGACCATTTGAGGAGACACATGCACATTTGTGGCCTGCTGGAGGTCATTTTGCAGGGCTCTGGCAGTGCTCCTCCTGCTCCTCCTTGCACAAAGGCGGAGGTAGCGGTCCTGCTGCTGGGTTGTTGCCCTCCTACGGCCTCCTCCACGTCTCCTGATGTACTGGCCTGTCTCCTGGTAGCGCATCCATGCTCTGGACACTACGCTGACAGACACAGCAAACCTTCTTGCCACATCTCGCATTGATGTCCCATCCTGGATGAGCTGCACTACCTGAGCCACTTGTGTGGGTTGTAGACTCTGTCTCATGCTACCACTAGAGTGAAAGCACCGCCAGCATTCAAAAGTGACCAAAACATCAGCCAGGAAGCATAGGAACTGAGAAGTGGTCTGTGGTCACCACCTGCAGAACCACTCCTTTATTGGGGGTGTCTTGCTAATTGCCTATAATTTCCACCTGTTGTCTATTCTATTTGCACAACAGCATGTGAAATTTATTGTCAATCAGTGTTGCTTCCTAAGTGAACAGTTTGATTTCACAGAAGTGTGATTGACTTGGAGTTACATTGTGTTGTTTAAGTGTTCCCTTTATTTTTTTGAGCAGTGTATATTTTTTAAATTCAAAATACAGATCAACAATTTACATTGTTACATCATACAAAACAGAATGCAGGTATTAATGAGAAAATACTAAAACACAAAAAAATCGATGAAGTAATAAAGAATTATAGTGAAATTATAATCACTAAAAAATAACATAATGTTTCAGGAAAATGTTATTCACTAGGGTTAATGCTTTAATAAGGTAGTTAAATTCAATCAAATATGTGTAATTTTGGTATAGAATTTTGGAAATTTTGTTTGTGTATAACGTATTTGGCAAGAAGAATTTTAAAAATCACAATAATTTCAATGGTCTTGTTATCATCAATAGTAACATATATCCTTCATGTCGAAAACATGGGTAGTGTTCGTAATGGTAATTAAGTATTTTTCAAGTTTTTCCCAAAATTCTGACACAAATTACCATTCAAAGAACAAGTGAGACAGGTGTGTTTTCTGTGAAAAAAGTGAGAATCTACCATAAATAGCCATAAATTTGGATAACATCGAATTACATGGATATATCTTATGTAAAACTTTGAAGTGCACTTCCTTAACTTTGTTAGGTATACAATATTTGTAAGGCCTTAACCGTGCATTTTTCCAGACAATGTCAGGAATAAGCATGTTCCAGAAAAATGTTCCTCTCGGTGGAAGTTGGTTTTGTGAATGAAGAATTTGTTTGGGGCGGCAAAGTAGCCTAGTGGTTAGAGCGTTGGACTAGTAACCTGAAGGTTGCAAGTTCAAACCCCTGAGCTGACAAGGTACAAATCTGTCGTTCTGCCACTGAACAGGCAGTTCACTGTTCCTAGGCCTTCATTGAAAATAAGAATTTGTTCTTAACTGACTTGCCTAGTTAAATAAAGGTAAAAAAAATATATATATATATTTATTACAAAAAGATTTCTCAAGTAAGCCCACGCTTTCCAATCTGAGTACTGGATAAGCTTTGTGATCATTACCAAAGCTAAGATGAGTTTTCATTAATGTAGTTAGACCACTGGGAACGGGTTTGATCACAGAAATAAACTATCTGAAAGGTATTGGAAACTCTTTCAATGTTATACATTTTATATATACATATACATATAAATATGTAAGAATATTACCCCTGTTGTCGAAAACATCAAGAACAAAGTCAATATTCCTCTCATGCCTGTTGGGGTAGAACAATGACTTATTCCTTACAGTTATGTCTGAATTATTCCACAAAAGAGCATTATGTTGGGAAAATTTGAGCAGGATGCATATTTTCCAGGCCATTAAAGCTTGTGGGTGAAACCTAGCCAATTTAGCGAGAAATCTTTCAGGAATATAATTACATAAAAAAAAACTGAAGACCTCCCAATTTATTAAATACAGGTATGAGTTACTTGAATCTATAGAGAAACACATACTTCATTGGTTATCTAAATTTCCCAATTCGTTATTATTGATAGGAGGGGACTTTAACATTACTATAGATAATTCAACTGATAGATGGCCCCCAGGTAGGCCGACCAATCAGAATTTGGGTTTAATACTTTTTATGGAAGGTTTGAACTTATATGGAGAGAGAGGTTTCCGGCCGACAGATCATTCACTTGGAGTAACAAAACAGGTACAAGACAATCCAGAATAGATTTTTGTCTTATATCCAAATGTATTGATAGTGAGTGTGTTACTACTAAATATTTGTACTACTCCCCTTTACATTGATATCAAAATATTTACCCCTGATACTAACCTTGGTAGAACATCCTACTGGAAGCTAAGTAGCTCATTATTAAATAATGATGAAGTTCAATTTGAGGTTAAAGATCTGCTCTCACACTTTTGGGAAAGGGCTTGTGAAGAAAAATCTTATTGCAAGAACTGGGAGCTCTTTAAATTTGAGGTGTCCAAATACCTTAGAAATGTATGGTAGTAATCTTGCTAAGACCAGAAGAGCTGAGGAGGAAAAGGTGATCATTAAGATATCTTCCCTTTCTCAGAGGTCCCAAGCCGACCTCTCAGGGGAGGAGAAGATGGAACTAATTGAGTTACAAAATAAACTGGATAATATATATAGATTAAAAGCAGAAGGAGCCTTTATTAGATCTAGGAAAAAATGGATTGAGGATGGAGAACAGAATTCATCCTATTTCTTTAGACTTGAGAAATGTTTCTCTAAAAATAACACTATCCATAAGTTAAACATTGATGGTGTTATTACAGATTACCAAAAATTAATCGCTAAATACTGTAGCAGTTTTTACAGAAAATTGTATAGCTCTACGTAATGTCAGGAATCGACAGATATGTTTTTTAACTCACTGAATAATGTTCACTCTATCAGTGATATAGAATCTAAACAGTGTGATGAACCCATCAAAGTTTAATAGATTATAGAGTCTATCAAACATCTAAAGAACAATAAATCACCAGGTGTTGATGGAATTACATCAGAATTTTACAAATGATTTTCTGAGCAAGTAGCTCCCTTCCTATTTGAAGTCTTTTTTTAGAGAGTATTAAAAACAATGTTCTCCCTCCTACAATGAGTCAGGGGTTAATAACACTGATACCTAAGCCTAAAATGGAAGTGCTGCTCATTGATAACTGGTGTCCAATTTGTCTTCTTAATAATGACTATAAGATATTAGCCTTAATACTTGCAAAAATAATTAAAGAAGTCCTAGATGCAATCATTGATGAAACACAGTCTGGCTTCATGAGGAACAGACATATTTCTAACAATGTCAGACTAGTATTAGACATACTTGACTACTCAGACCTAATAACTTCATATTATTTTTTAAATTTTTATAAAGCATTTGACACAGTAGAGCATCAGTTTCTCTTCCACTCCCTTGAGAGAAATGGCTTTGGGGATTTATTTCTGTAAGGCTATTAAGATTCTATGCAAATGGTAACAGCTCTATCAAATTGAAATATGGCACCTCACCTAGATTTGAGTTAAAGAGAGGAATTAGGCAAGGTTGTCCTATCTCTCCGTACCTGTTTTTATTAATCACCCAACTTCTTGCAAATTCTTAAAATAATAGTTTTGTACAAGGTATTTCCATAGCTGGTAAAGAAATGATTATAAGCCAGCTGGCTGATGATACTACACTTTTTCTGAAAGACGCTAACCAAATTCCCATATCGATCAATGTGATACAATCCTTTTCCAAAGCATCTGGTCTATATCTTAACATTAATAAATGTGAACTCATAGCTGTCAAAGATTGTGTGACACCTTCACATTATGGTATTCCAGTAAAAGAAGAACTTACATATTTAGGCATAACCATTACAAAGGATCAGAAGTCTAGAGGCTTACTAAATGTTAACCCTCTTATTAAAAATACCCAGAAGAAGCTAAATCAATGGCTACAGAGGGACTTATCTTTAAAAGGTAGAGTCCTAATAACCAAGGCCGAAGGTATCTCTAGACTAACATATGGCTATCTTTATATCTTGACAGTAAAATAAGCAAGGAGATAGACCAGACTTTCTTTGGAGAAACCGTACCCATTACATTAGGAAAACTGTTGTCATGAACACTTATGAGAATGGTGGACTGAATTTTCTGGACTTTACTACTTTAAATAATAGTTTTAAGATCAATTGGATAAAACAATTCCTAAGAAGACCCACTTCTATCTGGAATTTTATTCCTCATCATGTCTTCTCTACTTTTGTTGGCTTTAACTTCATGTTGTTTTGCAATTATAATATTGACAAAATTCCAGTGAAACTTTCTGCTTTTCATCGGCAGGTTTTCTTGTGATGGTCCTTAATTTATAAACACTATTTTTCTCAACACAGATATTATATATGGAATAATCGGGATATATTGTATAAAAATACTTCTTTGTTTTTAGAATATTGGTTCCGAAATAATATCCTATTGGTGAGCCAACTGGTAAATGCAGAGGGTCTTTTACTCAGTTATAAGGAATTCTTATCACTTTACAAGGTCCCTGTAACACCTAAAGATTTTGCAATTGTTTTAGATGCCATTCCCTCAGGTGTTGCTCTGTTATTCAGGAACGTGTCAAGACCTGACCCTCAGAGCCTACCTTCTATTGACCCTGTTGACTCATCAGTAGGAAAGATTTGTTTCTCTTTTGGTCCATTCAACAACAGAGCGATACGAACCTTGTTTCAGCAGGATGTTGTACCTTATGTCATGCCTTATTGGAATGGATAATGGATAATGATAATATCTGTTGGAAAAAAGTTGGGATGTTGCCACACACATACCTAATTGTTAACCAAATTAAGATTAAAATTATTCATAAATATTATCCTGCCAACCACTATATGAAGTAGTTGAAGGAAAACATCAACTCAAATTGCTCCTTTTGTAATGACCACCCAGAAACAGTGTTGCATCTTTTTTGGCATTGTATTCATGTAAGAAAACTGTGGCAAGACATCAGTAGATTTATAATTTAACACATTTATGAAGATTTTACACTATTGTGGAGAGATGTACTGCTTGGATTCTTTACAAACGATAGAAATAAGCTGAAACATTTTTATGTAATTAATTTCATTATTCTTTTGGCCAAATTTCATATACACAAATGTAAATTTACAAACAAAAAAACACATTTTCTTACCCTACAAAAATAAATTGAACTGTATTTTAAGACAGTTAAATACTGTACTAACAAAAAAGCTGTTAGAATTGTAAGTGTATGTATATCCCTTAAGGTCCTTGTGTAATTGTAATGTGATATTGTACCCCCTAGCTCGATTGTCCATTGTATATAATCTATATATTGTGTTCCCTCATGTACTTTCTGTATTGATTTGTTGTTAATAAAAAATAAATAAATAAAGAGAGAGAGAGAGAGAGAGAGAGAGAGAGAGAGAGAGAGAGAGAGAGGTATTTCCGTTAAATAAAATCAGACGTTAGCCGCGACGTTATATCCGTTTCCGGGCAAACTAAAATAATTTTGTTTTATTAAATTACAAACTCGCCCGTTTTCCTTCATGTTAAATGTTATATCACCGACACTCTTGTTATGGACAGAATACAATTATTCGCATTCAGAAGAAAATGCTGGGTTGTTCGAGGGGGGCGGATAGATACCTCGCTCGTACGCTTCAGCTCGACCGACTAGCTAATCTCTACAATATCTGAAAAACCTAGCCAGCTAGCTACACGAGAACTTGTTTCTTCGAGAAATCCACACAATGTGGAATCGATGCACGTGTATAAACGTAGTTTTTTTTAAATCGGACATTAAGGGGGGCGGACACGATCTATTTAGCTTAAGCAAGCTCATATTTGATTTAATATAATAAACGAAACTGATTTATATAAGAAAATATAAAACAAGTTATTTTTCTATCTCAGCATCATTTAAAGACAGACTGTTTTCACTATCGAAGAACTCGTTTTGAGGTGAGTTAACGTTCCATGAATTATATCCTTGCTCTCTTAACGTTAGCTACCTGCACGTTTGTGTTGGGAAATAGTTTCTAGCTACTGTTATATAGCGACAGCTTGTATCTAGCTACGGAAAGATAATATACAATGCATTTCCATATACATTGCGTCTTTGTTAGATGACTTAGCTAGATAGCTAACACATTTAGAATGTGCATGCTAGCGTAGTAACGCTGCTTTTGTTTTCTTTTTAAATCAATATGGAGGAGAGTGGCGTGTATACTAGAAGTGGAGAGCTCGTCCGAGTCGCTGCTGGTCCATGACCATGTCTCTAATGCTGGCTAATAGCTAGTTAACGTTAAATAGTTAAATAAACACAGGCAGCAAGCTAGACTGCTAACTGAGAGTTTTCAAACCATCTTTGGCTAACTGATCATTATTTGCATTTGCAAATGACCAAATAATTTTTTAACGATCTTTGACTTTGGTATCACCTCCTATTGTAAGCGGTAGCTAGCAAGCCCTCCGATTGTTTACAGATTGAAGAATGTGTGTTAATGCACCATCTCCTGCATGATTGCCACCGCAATTAAAATTGGAACTGCCAGTGGCCAACCTATCCATAGTCTTTGACTTCTATTGAGCGCTGTGCTCATTGGATGTTTGACATTTGCGCACTGGTCTCTTGCTGCACATCCCTTTTAATTATCTACCCCCAAAAATAACAAAATACTGTGACATTAGGCATAGTAAACCTGTAATAACCAAGTTCTTACATTATTTTTTACTCACCTATGCAAAGGGCCCCTGATAGAGAACTGGAAACAAGACTGTAACTACCAATTGGAAATTGGGGAGAAAGGGGTAAAACGTACAAAGAAATGTATATATAGACATGTAGCCACTGATGATTCGCCTTCTCTCCAATGCTATTTTGTTTCCTGTCTACCTTTTATTGATTCCTGATCCTCATTGCCCTATTCTTGACTTTGACCAGGAACAACTGTTGGTCCCACGGTCTACCTGATGAGTATGAGTCAGATTACAGAACCTTCTAATGATGATGCTCCCACTCTTACTGAAGGTCTTATAACATTTTTCATATTTCATATATACAATGTCACTGTTTTGTCTGTGTGGGGTAAGGGATCACATGTTTTTGCAAAACTCAAGCTGCTATTTCTACTTACAAATATACTTCTGCAGCAATGGGTAAACATAGACGTTTATCATTTATGTGTGGCACTCAGTGTTGTGAGTTTCCCCATCTACCTCTCAATTGTTTAACTGATTTACAGTATATCAATTCAGAAGGTGAGGCTATTTGTCTCACAAGATGCCATAGAACAGTGCTCTCCAACCCTGTTCCTGGAGAGCTACCATCCTGTGGGTTTTCAATATAACCCCAGTTGTAAGTAACCTGATTCAGTTTATCAACAAGCTAATTATAAGTATTAGGTGTTTGAAGTATTAGGTGTTTGATTGAGGTTGGAGTGAAAACCTACAAGATGTTAGCTCTCTGGGAACAGGGTTGGAGAGCCTTTGCCATAGAACTTAGCATTTGTAGGCTTTAAAGGGACAATCTGCAGTTGCTACATCCATTTTTGACAAAGATGAGCAAAAAAACTGTATAAAATAAATAATAAACACTGAGCTGTTGTATCCTCAAAAAAAATGTGAATTATTTTATACAAATACAATTGCTTAGAGGTTTTGTTAAACATGTAATAGAAAATACATTTAAAAAAAGAATGAGGTCAACATTTTTAGCACCCCTGTTTTCAATACCCTAGCACCCTCCTCTTTGTGAGGATAACGACACTGAGCTCCATTACGAATCTTCCCAGATCCTTGATATTCTTTGTCTGCCTTATGGACTTAGATGACAAAGTTTGACAATTTGTCCATGAGATTTGTCCACTTGCCTGTTCAAGTGAGCACAACAAGGTGAGTCCAAAAATGAGATGTACGCTGCTGCATAAATAATATACCAGAGAGGTGTGTATACTGTAGCTAAGAAAGTAATACTAAGTGTATATTGTGTAGTAAGCTTTTAGTAGCTCATGTGGCTCACTCTAATAATTTGGTCTATTTTCCTCTCTTATTTTCGCTTACTGTAATCATTGAATATTGTAAGAGCTGTCATTGTCTGCTTATATGCCCCCTTTATTTATCCTATGGTTCTGTCCTAGCTCGCTTATTAATGTCTTAATCGAATTTACGGATTGCCTCTTATCTGCTTGTCGTCCCCTTATGCTATAGTTTGTACATCTCAATTGTCAGTAGAAACCACATTTGTTTAAGCAAGCTAGGCATATAAGCTATGTTTTTTTTAAAGGCAGTAAATGAGGCTGAATGAACTGTTTCGCTGCCAGACAAGTCTCTGCCGATAGCCAGGTGTAGCAGCGGTAAGGTGTTGAGGCTGCTGTTGAGACAGCTTCATGTGGGCCCTAACAGTTGGTGGGCGGTTTGTCACCTTTATAGTGCAATTAATGTATTGTTTAGTGATGTGTAGTGGCTTTACTGGCATGCTTCCCCAACATTTTGTTTGTGTTTGCCCCTCCAAGATTCACATGCCAAAATCGCCACTGGCCAGGAGTCTGAAGCTTGGCCGCAAGTGGATCTTGCAGCAAGACAATAGCCCCAAGCACACATCAAATTCTACAAAGAAATGGTTAATTGACCACAAAATCAACATTTTGCAATCGCCACCTGTCTCTGGATATGAATCCCATTGAAAACGTATTGTTTAAATGATCAGAGGGCCGCCCATAAGCGCAGATGAAGGATAGCAATATTCTGTATAGAGGAATGGTCTAAGATCCTTCCCAATGTGTTCTTCAATCTCGTCAAACATTTTAGAAAAGGGATTGGTGCCGTTATCCTTGCAAGGGGAGGGTGCTGGAAAACCTGACTCCTATCTTTTAGACTTTTTTTTATGACTTGTTAAACAAAATCTTTCCCTTTTTTTTCATACAATATTGCTCAGGATTGTTTTGCTTATCTTTATCAAGGGTGCCAATAATTTCAGTCATGACTGAATACACATTAATTCTTGAAGAATATAACTTATGAATGCCTCATTAACTTAGTTAAGCTGTCGGACCCCATCAGAACCCAAAATATGCTTGTTTTTCTCCAATGTTTGTAAACATAGTAAATGTATAGCCTCAAAACTATCATTTTTATATATTGGGTGGTCAGTCTTTGCAACCATAGCGCTGTCTATAAATTTAAGATTGGTTACATTTCTCCAGGCCCCTTCCCTTAGCTTTTTACCAAAACAGAGGCCGGAAGGCACTTTATTGTTTCAACCGGGGTTAGCCCCCTTAATGAACAGTTCAGTATAAGTGCCACCATCAACAGAGTGGGCGTTTTCTGGAGCCGTGATTTGCTGCTCCTGCACCCACAGCCACCATTAACCCTGCGCCCACAGCCATCATTCCCCCTGCACCCACAGCCCCCACCCAGTCTGAGGTGACGATGACGACAGCGGCTGAGAAGATACAGGAGAAGGCGGCTGAGGATGTGGTGGCCGTGGAGGAAGAGGAAGACGAATATGTGGTGGAGAAAGTTTTGAATCGAAGGGTGGTGAAGGGGAGAGTGGAGTACCTTCTTAAGTGGAAAGGCTTTTCGGAGTGAGTCTACACAATACAGATGTGATATATATATTTTTTATCCCTATGTGGAATGCTTGTATTGACCAAACAAAACCCCTCTCACTCCAATGCCATTTTCTGGCTTAATTAACACTGCTTTTGTTTCTTCAGTGATGACAACACATGGGAGCCAGAGGATAATTTGGACTGTCCCGACCTGATTGCACTGTTTCTGCAGAAACAGAAATCCGCTCATGAGTCTGTAGGCAAGAGGAAGTCTGCAGAGCCTAATGTGGAAGGAGAGGAAAGTCGACCCAAGAAGAAAAAAGACGACGTAAGTCCTAAAGACAGAAGCGTGTACACAGATGGAATAATTTAGTCTTTTTCACATTGAGTGACACTCGCCCTGTGTTTTAGCCAGAGAAACTAAGGGGCTTCACTCGAGGTTTGGATCCAGAGAGGATTATTGGCGCCACTGACTCCACTGGAGAACTCATGTTCCTCATGAAATGGTTTGTATAGCCCTTACTGCCCTATTCATTTGAATTTTTTTTTACCTTTATGCTACTAGACCTAATCATGCAGCAGTCGCAAGTCAATGTACCTGTCAATTCACATAACCCTGTGTTATTTATCATGCCTATGCATCAATAAAAAAAAGTGGATCCATTGCCTTCAATCTCTTCATTCTGTGCATCCTAACCTATTTCATAGCGCCACTACAATCCACTTAAGTACTCATCCAACTCGTGGTTCTCTCTACACGGCCTGTTCTTGTAGGAAAAACTCGGATGAAGCAGACCTGGTACCAGCTAAGGAAGCAAACGTGAAGTGTCCACAGGTGGTCATATCCTTCTATGAAGAGAGGCTCACGTGGCACTCTTACCCCACAGAGGAGGAGGAGAAGAAGGACGACAAGAACTAGCCGTTTTGGAGAGAGGTATCAAGCTGGTTCTGAAGACTGTAGAGGTAGTGTCAAGGGCTTATGGGGCTCTAGGCAAAGGGTCTGAGACAAGCACGACAGCACATGGACTCCCTTTTTGGTTTAATATCACCCATCAGGTTAAAATCTCTGGATATGATAAAAGTCAATACAGGCTATGGGTTCTCTTGAGAAATCACAACCCTGGAAAAAATGTATAATGCAGTGTTAAATGTTAAGATTCACTCTAGTGACCATTTGGATACTACAATATCATTTTCACAGGGCAGTTGACTAAGAGGTCTAGGCCTTGTACATTACTGTGTAGGCTGGTGGAAATGTTATCATTCATTGTCTTGTAAACAAGTCAACGGTGCCATTTAGTTTTATGTAAATGTTTAATCTTTGCTCATTTTGTGACCGTTTTAGTGTATTGAGGTAACACATTTTTGAAAACCATGTTTTTATTAAAACTTTGCTCATTTGTCCATCTTATTCTAACATTTCATAAACAGGACTTGCTTGTCTGTTTTTGGAGAATAAACAACTTGTTACAATTGTCATCGGTCTCATAGAGAGCCTAAGCTCCACATTTGTGTAAATAGTTGGATACATTAAGGCCTTATGTATTTATCTTCACAAAACCTAATGATCAGATATTCTATTCCCCCCCAAATGGACACATTTCCACTCATTATTAAATCATGCAAATGATGCAGTCACAGATGAAAATAAACACTTTATTAATCAATAAAATAACAATCCCAGATTGCCAGGAAATATTTAAAAGTAACCCAAAGAAAATACATAACCAAAGCAGGGGCTGTGCAAAATGCAGACAAACTACAGAAAAGAATGACAAAAGGAGAAAATATTTACTGAACAAACAAGACCATTAACAAAAGCAGCACTAAGAAGTAATAACTTAAATGGGCTTTGCATTGTGTTGCAATGCAGGTGAACGTTTGCACGTCTTAAATATCAAATGTTTTCTGAAGTGCGACAACAAACAACTTCATTTAAATTGAGACAGCAACTTTTTCCCCCCTGCGAAAGTATTAGTACTGCATGAAAAAGTATTTTTTACTTTGGCTCCCCTCACAGGGTAATGATGACAAGAACTATGAAAGTTATGTGGATGAAGAACATAGGACACTCATCAGTGCAGCGACTTAGTTCTTTCCCATCCTTCACTGTAGATCTGGGGTTCACAAATGTACTCATTCTCTTTAAACAGCTATTCCTGCTGCATTAATAAATGGCCTAGTCTTTTTTTGATTCGGGGTACATGCTAAAACACAATTTGACCCCAAAAAACACATACGCTCAGGCAATAGCACTTCTAATGTTCTGATAACAGTCCAATAACCTGTTGTTCTCAAAACCCTCAAATTTAGAAATGTGCTTGTGAAACAAAGGCATTCGAAAACAAGGCTCTCACTTCACATATTATCCTTGTCAGTTCACTCAGTTCGATTCAATTGGTTTACAATTCTAAATGACACGTATGACCGTAGACTATTAAAGCCGACAACTAGGTTATTCATCAACTGTCTTGTCCATTGCTTCAGGTAACTATCAAATAGAATGACAACTCTTTCAAAGGCTACCACTGCAATTACTCGACAGCCGAACGGCTCATCTGTCACCTTACAAGAAACAAACCAACCTAATATTAATGATAGTAAAGATGGGTGCATTTGATTTGTAATAAAACGGGACACTTCCACAGGGTTGCAGTTCATACAATACTTCCTGCAAAGACGGCTATCAAAATCAATATTCCCTGGCCTGTAAAATTCCTGCAATGTGGTTACAGGCACAACCAACAGTGTGTGATGCAATACGGACAGGGAGTAGACCCAGCATGATGAAGCTAGACTTATAACCTAGCTTATTCTGGACAGTATGAGGATGTGTGGAAAACGAAAAGACTACCAGCAGAGCTCATCCTTAAACCTGCGGCAGACGGATAGCCAGAGACACGGCACGATGCATACAGCCAAGCCTTAGGAGGACAAATTACAGAGCTATATAGATATACAGAAGCTGATACATTTGTAACGCAGCGTGTGCCTTCTTCCTCAGCGTTCCATCTCCTATACTTGTCATGCTCCACCATCGTGGCAAGCCCAAGACTACTCTCCCAGCCTCTTTTGTGTTCCAGTGTCCTAGTTCTACAGCAAAGGGACTCAAAGTCAATGGCCAGTCAAAACCGGTGGTATTTGTAATAAACACATTTTGAATGAGTGCAGTGTCAGACTAGCTAGACTTTTGCTTAGAGTACAAGTGAAGTGCACAACACATTTGGTTAGTATCGGCGGTATTGTTAAGATAATGGTATCCTGGATGATGGACTTGCTTTACCCCACTGGTATCTTAACCTTTGACTGGTATCTTAACCTTTGACATCTCCAGGCCCTGTCTTAGCTTTCCTCTACATGTGCAACTTCTACTTACTCCAGAAACAGTCACTCCACCAATCACTCCAAGGCCCAAGCAAGAAAATCGGTTTAACAATCCGTTCAAAGCTGACTAACAATGGACCGGAATTTACACCCAGTTTCACGTTGACTTAATGTTAGTTTTTCCTTTAACTCTGACTTCACTTGATACGACTCCCTTCACTTCATAACATGAAGTAATAACATGGCCTGGTGCCAAAGATCCAGAGAAATCTTTCAACCCCTTCTTTTCCTTGTTTGTTCCTTTTTTTCCACCCAAACAATGAAAATTCAGTACTCAAATTAAGAACTTCTGCTTCAAAGTCGTTTCCCAGAGAAAACACAGGAACCACAAAAGAAAAGGAAAAAACCTAATGCAGGAAAAGTAGTCAACAATGCAGTTTCTCCTCACAAGAATCTTCTCAAAGGAAAAAAGACCTCTCTTGCATCTGCAGAAATCTTTCTTAGTGATTTTAGCTAAATGAAAGAAAAGGCAACAGCTTCCTCACTTCTTTTTGTCCTTTTGTTTCTTTTCGGGCTTACGGGTTTGCTGATCTGTCATGGTGCGGGGCATGATCAGAACGCTGCCGTCGGCGCTGTACTGGAGCGAGTACTCGCTGGGGGGGTAGGGTTGGCCCTCCTCATCCCGAAGCTGGGTGAACACCTCCTGGTAGAGGCTTTGCACTTTCTGCTTCATCTGGCGGATGGAGCGAATAAACTCCATCTTCTCCTTCAGCAGCCGCGCCTTGTCACGGCGCAGGTCGTGCACCCCTTGCTCCAGGTTGATGATGGTATCCAGCTTGCGCTTGCGGCAGTTCTGGGCCGCCATCTTGTTCTTGCCACGTCTACGAATGTCGCGGACGAGGGCCAGTTGGGCCTCGCTCAGGTGGTGCTTGGACAGAAGCTCGTTGAACTCCTCCACAGGCAGATTTATGATCTTCTCGTTCGAGAAGGGGATCTTCATGGCCCGAGCCCGTCGCTCATCGCGACTCGACTGTTTGTCCAGGAAATCCTGTTGTGGCTTAAGCTTTGACTGCTTCTCACGGCCCATTTTCTTGCCAGTGGGAATCGGTAGCTCTAGGTGTTCATCGAACGATGAAGACAGTGGTAAATTGTAGGTGTGATTGTGGTTGATGTTGTCGAGCTGAGGGAGCCCATGGAACTGGGAGGGGTCCTGGTAGCTCATGCGGCAGAGCTTGTTGAACTCGGGCTGGTAGCCCCCCACAGCACCTTCTTCTGGTTCCACGGCAGCTGACTCCGAGTCAGTGCTGTATCCCACAGCCCCTTCCTCTGAGAAGGTGGCAGAGGTGGAGGAGGAGGAAGCGGCGGAGGAGCAGGAGGTCTCAGAGCTGCTCGGTGAGACCGGGCTGTGACTGGAGTCTAGGGAGAGGCCTGAGTCCGAGTCGAGTTCATCCTCCAGCTGAGAGGCCTGGGCCTGGTTGAAGCCCTCCTCCATTGCCAGGTCCAGCAGACTGATCTCATCCAGCATAGACTCCTCCAGCATAGTGCTGAAGGGATCAGGCAACACTGGAGTGCAAGTGATGTTGTTGGTGCTGTTCAGAGGCGGTGGGAGAAAGAGTCCAGTCAGGTTGGTGGCTCCGAATGTAGAGTTGACGTTGGAGGAGTTGCTGGAGGACATTCTAAGCAAGGGGGTCCGTGGGGTACTAGTGGCATCCATCTCTGGATTGAAAAGTGTTGGAAAGTCCTGGCTGCAGCTAGGGAGGGAGGCCTGGTGAAGGCTGACATCTTGGTGAATAAGGGTGGAGGAACGAGTAAGTCCAAAGCTTCCAACTGAGCCGGACTCACTTGTGCTGCCACTGGTATTGGTACTGTTGGAAGTAGTGCTGAGGAAGGAGTTATCTGAGGTGTTATTAACCTCCATTTCCTTCAAAAGAGAAAAAAATTGTAAGAAAAATGTAGTTTTTTTTTACTGGAGAAACAGTTGTGATTAAAGCACACGTACAAACCTGTAGTTCCATGATAGCCATGATGTCTTGCCACTGCTGCTCCAGGTCCAACTGGGGTAACGGGGGAGTCAGTGGTAGGCCCAGAGATGTGGATGGAGCTTCTTCATTGGCCACCGCAAGCTCAGCTGTGACTACAGGGGCTGGAAACTGATAAGAAGTTTACCTTTAAAAGTCTCACAATTATTTTGGGATTTCCATAGACTATAATGTTAATCTAGCATTTGTAATATCATAAAACAGCATGCAAATGTCTTTACCTCAGGAGATTCTTCTCCGAAAGGGAAGGTGGCCTCCAGCAGCCTTAGGCATTCCTGCAGGGACAGTGAGGTCTGAGAGCCAAGGCCTAGGATCTGGGGGAGGAGCAGACAGCACAGAGGTCACTCCCTTTACTATCAACTACAGTGGACACACAAGATCATGAACACAATCTGTTCCCTTAGCTACCTGCTCTGGTATGCTCTCCCCGGTCTCTCCATCCACAGGCTGAGCCTCTTGAAGGTTCACTCCATTCCTCCATCTCTCCTGTGCCTCTGCTCTTTCCTCCTCTTCTGGGCTGGGCTTTTCCGCCTCACTCTCCTTCTGGCGACTGCTATAGTTGAACACTTCCCGTCCCGCGCCAAGGTCGATGTCCTGTCGCCACAGGATGTCAATCAAATCAATGTCCTGAAAAATCCATGATGTGAAAAATATGTTAGGACTACAAAGAAAAGAGCCCCCTTGATTGAGTTGCACAACATCTTGTCTTACACAACTTAATTCAAAATAAAAAGCACAAGGAGAGAACTACAGTGCCTTGAGAAAGTATTCACACCCCTTGACTTTTTCAACATATATATATATATTTTTTAATAGCCTGAATTTAAATGTATTATATTTAGATGAGTCACTGGCCTATACACAATAGCCAATAATGTCAAAGTGGAATAATGTTTTTTAGAAATGTTTACAAATTAATTAAAAGCTGAAGTCTTGAGTCAATAAGTATTCAACCCTTTTGTTATGGCAAGCCTAAATAAGTTCAGGAGTAAACATTTGCTTAACAAGTCACATAATAAGTTGCATGGACTCACCGTGTGAAATAAGTGTTTAACATGATTTTTGAATGACTACCTCATCTCTGTACCCCACACATACAATTATCTGTAAGGTCCCTCAGTCGAGCAGTGAATTTCAAACACCGATTCAACCAGAAAGACCAGGGAGGTTTTCCAATGCCTCGCAAAGAAGGGCACCTATTGGTAGATGGGTAAAAATAAAAAAAAGCAGACATTGAATATCCCTTTGAGCATGGTGAAGTTATTAAATTACACTTTGGAGGGTGTATAAATATACCCAGTCACTACAAAAGATAACAGGCTTCCTTCCCAACTCAGTTGCCAGAGAGGAAGGAAACCGCTCAGGGATTTCACCGTGAGGCCAATGGTGACTTTAAAACAGTTAGAGTTTAATGGCTGTGACAGGAGAAAACTGAGGATGGATCAACAACTTTGTAGTTACGCAACAATACATTAATCCTGTTTGCAATAAGGATCTAATGTAAAACTGCAAAAAAAGTGGCAAAGAAATTAACTTGATTACAAAGCGTTGTGTTTGGGGCAAATCCAACAACACTGAGTACCGCTCTTCATATTTTAAAGCATGGTGGTGGCTGCATCACGTTATGGGTATGCTTGTCATCGGCAAGGAATGGGAGTTTTTGGGGATAAAAAGAAACAGAATAGCACAGGCAAAATCCTAGAGGAAAACCTGGTTTAGTCTTCTTTCCAACAGACAAATTAATCTTTCAGAAGGACAATAAAACACAAGGCCAAATACACACTGGAGTTGCTTACCAAGATGATATTGAATGTTCCCGAGTGGCCTAGTTAGAGTTGTGATTCAAATCGGCTTGAAAATCTATGGCAGGCCTCCCGGGTGGCGCAGTGGTTAAGGGCGCTGTACTGCAGCGCCAGCTGTGCCACCAGAGACTCTGGGTTCGCGCCCATGCTCTGTTGTAACCGGCCGCGACCGGGAGGTCTGTGGGGCGACGCACAATTGGCCTAGCGTCGTCCGGGTTAGGGAGGGTTTGGGCGGTAGGGATATCATTGTCTCATCGCGCACCAGCGACTCCTGTGGCGGGCCGGGCGCAGTGCACACTAACCAAGGTTGCCAGGTGCACAGTGTTTCCTCCGACACATTGGTGCGGCTGGCTTCCGGGTTGGATGCGCGCTGTGTTAAGAAGCAGTGCGGCTTGGTTGGGTTGTGTATCGGAGGACGCATGACTTTCAACCTTCATCTCTCCTGAGCCCGTACGGGAGTTGTAGCGATGAGACAAGATAGTAGCTACTAACAATTGGATACCACGAAATTGGGGAGAAAAAGGGGTAAAATTGTATTTAAAAAAAATCTATGGCAAGACTTGAAAATGGCTGTCTAGCCAACAACAAACTTGATAGAGCTTGAAGAATTATTAAAAGAATAATGTGCAAATATTGTACAATCCAGGTGTCCAAAGCTCTTAGAGACTTACCCAGAAAGACTCACAGCTGTAATTGCTGCCATATTGACGCATGGGTGTGAATACTTTTGTAAATTAGATAATTCATAATTTCATTTTAAATAATATAAAAAAAACATTTTCACTTTTTCATAATGGTGTAGATGGGCGAGAAGAAAAAAAAATATATAATCCATTTTTAATTTAGGCTGTATATAACACATGGAATAAGTCAAGGGGTATGAATACTTTGATGGTACTGTACTTGACTGTGGTGCAATAATCAAGGATGCCTATACCTGTGATACTGTAGGTTTTATATTTCAATATTTTCACCCTCAAGTAACTGTCCTGTCAAAATCTCACTTTTAAAAGCTCATATTCAGTTAGCGCATACACAAATAATGTTGTTGACTCATCCTGTACTCTTGTGGCCAAAGCATAAATTGGAGGGGGAAAAAAAAAACACAACCCACATAAAATGTGTGTCTCAAACAGACATGCTAGTTCCTCATAGAGGATGAGTTGACCAATCAGCAGTCCACTGGCATGAATATTTTTTCATGACCGGTATAGGCCTAGGCAACATCCTGTTGTTGGGGTATGCATGCCCACACCATTCCAACACAGAAAATCAGCTTTTTTAACAAACTTTCCTTCCTAAAGATAAGCATTTCAATCATATTATAATTAATTATAAGTCATATTTCATAGAAAATCATGGAACTTCAGATCATGTAAGCATGATGGGCAACTGATTGGGGTGGGGGCCATAAAAAAATCATGAGGGGCCGAAGTGGCTCGCAGGTCTGCATACCCACATCCATACATACCCACACATGCATGGATTCAGAGCTAGCCCTAGTCTTTGAGGCTTTAAGTAAAATTTTGAGTGAATGGCAGTGACTGACATACGTGGAAAAACTGCTGATGGACAACCAAATTTCAAAATTGCACTTTATGTATTCTACTATTCTAACTCAACCTATTAAGTTGAGACCCCAACTGAGTTACTAATATATACAGTGGGGCAAAAAAAGTATTTAGTCAGCCACCAATTTCCAAGTTCTCCCACTTAAAAAGATGAGAGAGGCCTGTAATTTTCATCATAGGTACACTTCAACTATGACAGACAAAATGAGATTTTTTTTCTCCAGAAAATCACATTGTAGGATTTTTAATGAATTTATTTGCAAATTATGGTGGAAAATAAGTATTTGGTCACCTACAAACAAGCAGGATTTCTGGCTCTCACAGACCTGTAACTTCTTCTTTTAGAGGCTCCTCTGTCCTCCACTCGTTACCTGCATTAATGGCACCTGTTTGATCTTGTTATCAGTATAAAAGACACCTGTCCACAACCTCAAACAGTCACACTCCATACTCCACTATGGCCAAGACCAAAGAGCTGTCAAAGGACACCAGAAACAAAATTGTAGACCTGCACCAGGCTGAGAAGACTGAATCTGCAATGGGTAAGCAGCTTGGTTTGAAGAAATCAACTGTGGGAGCAATTATTAGGAAATGGAAGACATACAAGACCACTGATAATCTCCCACGATCTGGGGCTCCACGCAAGATCTCACCCCGTGGGGTCAAAATGATCACAAGAACGGTGAGCAAAAATCCCAGAACCACACAGGGGAACCTAGTGAATGACCTGCAGAGAGCTGGGACCAAAGTAACAAAGCCTACCATCAGTAACACACTACGCCGCCAGGGACTCAAATCCTGCAGTGCCAGACGTGTCCCCCTGCTTAAGCCAGTACATGTCCAGGCCCGTCTGAAGTTTGCTAGAGAGCATTTGGATGATCCAGAAGAAGATCGGGAGAATGTCATATGGTCAGATGAAACTAAAATAGAACTTTTCGTGTTTGGAGGACAAAGAATGCTGAGTTGCATCCAAAGAACACCATACCTACTGTGAAGCATGGGGGTGGAAACATCATGCTTTGGGGCTGTTTTTCTGCAAAGGGACCAGGACGACTGATCCATGTGAAGGAAAGAATGAATGGGGCCATGTATCGTGAGATTTTGAATGAAAACCTCCTTCCATCAGCAAGGGCATTGAAGATGAAACATGGCTGGGTCTTTCAGCATGACAATGATCCCAAACACACCGCCCAGGCAACGAAGGAGTGGCTTCGTAAGAAGCATTTCAAGGTCCTGGAGTGGCCTAGCCAGTCTCCAGATCTCAACCCCATAGAAAATCTTTGGAGGGAGTTGAAAGTCCGTGTTGCCCAGCAACGGCCCCAAAACATCGCTGCTCTAGAGGAGATCTGCATGGAGGAATGGGCCAAAATACCAGCAACATAGTGTGAAAACATTGTGAAGACTTACAGAAAACATTTGACCTCTGTCATTGCCAACAAAGGGTATATAACAAAGTATTGAGATAAACTTTTGTTATTGACCAAATACTTATTTTCCACCATAATTTGCAAATAAATTCATAAAAAATCCTACAATGTGATTTTCTGGATTTTTGTTTTTTCATTGTCTGTCATAGTTGAAGTGTGATGAAAATTACAGGCCTCTCATCTTTTTAAGTGAGAGAACTTGCACAATTGGTGGCTGACTAAATACTTTTTTGCCCCACTGTGTGTGTGTGTGTATATATATATATATATATATATATATATATATACACACACACACACGGGGGCTGCCAGTTGCCCATCCCTGATGTAAGCCCACTAATGCAACCGTAGCCACTTAATTACCATAAAAGCATGTGATTCATTTGGAGACTTAGTTAATTCTACTTTAACAATGGCTTAGTGTCACCCAAAACCACTGCCTCCAATTGGTGGTCCTGTGACTATTAGGGGCAAGGATGATTCTTATGCAAGGACATTACAATAATGCAAAAAACACATTACACAATAATGGCAGAAATAATTATATTTCATTAAAATGGTGATTTATCAAGGTTCACACATAAAGGCGTCTCTGATAGACAGCTAAATACAGTCATCTGAGAAGTAGGCCTATTTCCTCCTAGTAACATACATCCCTGTACAATACAATAGAAGTGCCATGCCCCAGCTTGCCTTGATCTCACCTCTACTCAGGCTTTCCTACCTCTTTGGTGAGGTCATCATTGCCATCCCTGTTGCGCTGCTCCTGGCTGTCCTCAGGGGCCACGGCTCCCAGGTTGCTGTCCTCTCCACTTGGGTTGTAGGTGGACTCAGGCGCTCCGCCACCACCCCTCATGGTCGGGGTTTCGGAGGTGTTCACGTCCTCCAGGCCGGCTCCATTGTCCAGGGTGATGCTGGGGCTGGACTGGCTGGCGGCGGACACCACAGTCTCAGGGTCACGGTGCACTAGCCACGTGCTCAGCTCTGGACTGGGCACTGACAGGCGATCCAGCTGGCGCACCTGGTTCAGCAGCCGGCGGGTGGTAAAGAACTGGTCAAGGTCCACACTCTTGGGATGGATGCCATACCCGTCCAGCGTGTTGCGGAGGTTGTGGAACTGCGTCTGGGTGTAGGCCGAGCTAGGACCTAGGATGATCTCCCGCAGTGGGGGCAGCTGATTGCTCAGGTAGGTGTCCAGGTCCACCCGCACCCCAATGAGACTCAGGAGGATGGTGAACTGAATCAGGCCCTCTGTGAAGTACTTTTTCAGGTAAAGCATTGCTTTACAAAGGAACAAAAAGTGAAGTAAAAAAGTAAAAAATGAACAGGGGACAAACTAGCGTTGCGCAATAGTTAATACTGAGATAAAGACTGGGATAAACAATAAAAGTATGACAATTGCAGATATGACAGAAGAGGGACTTTCTCTTTTTGCAGTATTTTGCAGAGTTAGCTTAAAATGTGAATAGAGAGGGTTTCTGTAGTCTTGTATGTGCGCCCAATATCAGTCAAAGGGTAAACCGTGTTCTAGGTCAGGCTTTGGTCTTCCCCATCAGTAAGTCCTTCCATACCTGCACAGACGGACAGACAGACAGAGAGAGATCAAGGCCAAATGAAACCTTGATGCCTTTAAAAAAAACGTATGACAGGATACAGAAATGTGAATTTGTTGAGTAAACAAGCTTAGATTAAATGTTAGGTTAAATGTACTCCAACCTAAGCTGTGTACTACAGTATGATTTCACAGTAAAAATATATATAAAAACATGACATTACATAATGTCAAAAGAATATATTACATGACATAACAGAAGCTGAATGCATCAAACATTGTTCGGACAGGATGAAATGTGAGTATGGCCTCAGATGTTGAAACAAACAGGCTTTTCCTCAAACGTGTACAATGGGCAGTCAGCCACAAACGATTTAAGATGACCAAATTCAATGATAACCAACATGAATAGCCAAATCAAACTAAACTTTAAACTCACAACCATAAACCTAGCATATGCACTACCAGTGAATGCAAAAACAAACTCATATTCCACATATTTCTATGGGAGGGAACAATAGACACACACTCCTTAAAAGCAAACCATCATGTCACCACTTCCTAAAGCAGTAGTGTTCAAACATCTCCCTGGGGACCCCCAGCTGTTCCATGTATTTGATATAGTCCAAAGAAAGAACACTTGATTCCAATTGTCAACGAATCACAAAGTCCTTGCGAGCTAGTACAGGGCTACAATCAAATTGTTAACTGGGGGTCCCTGAGGAGAGGTTTGAAAACCACTCTCTCTAGAGAACACACTACATCAACCCCAATTCAAGAAGACCAATTTGACATGCCAACCTGACAATGTACAACTGAAATGCATCACCTAGTCCAGTGCATAACAGGAATAGATGTGAAGGTGAAAGAGGGAGGGTCTCGGGTTCTCCTCCAGTAGCTACGCTTCATGACTCCCATCCCTAGCAGTCTCCCTCTCATCCATTTTCTTTTCAAGATCTGCAGCTCACCGGTGTGTCACTCACACATACACAATTACATTAAAATAATAGCAATAAAAACGATGCATCAGTATATCTGTCAATGTTTAAAAGTAGGCAGCCTAACAACATCGTAGCCAGCATCCACCGGTATTTCTCGTCCAGAGGGAAGTGTTGATAGCGCTCATTTCCGATATCAAGCAACCGCCCTAGCAACAAGTGGCGCAGGGATGACTGGCAGGCTGGTGAACCATTCACAACCCAAGGATTCGATCATAACGTGTGATTCTCAGAAACGTTAACCAATGGGGAAAAGATGGGGGCGGGATGTTGAGGTGACAGCAACGGGGAGGAGAAATTGCTAAAATGTAACGTTAGCTCACTAACTGTTACTATGTATTTTAAAACAATGTGTTGCATTGCCAATCTCAACTAAACGTACACACAAGAAGCAGATAATGCATCCGCCTACTTCACGTCGCTTGTCCAAAACATTCAAGCGCAATTAGCTACAAGCTAACGTTATGCTGCTAGCCAACGTTGGCTATCTACCAAAGCTAGTCGGCTAACGTTAGCTATCTAGCTAAAAACCTATTTTATACTTACGCGTGGAGATTTTATACATCTGCCTGTATGCCCACAAGTCGGCCACCTTCTATAACCATTGTCTGATTTCAGAAGAGTTATCTCATATGTTTTATTCGCATTACACAATGTCATTATCCACCCTCTCCCCCCATTGAATGGCCCACCATGACTTGACAATATTTCCATAGGCTAGCTAACAGCGGCGCATCTGACACCAAAACACGCTTCCCACAGAGCATGCGTAGGCGCATGTTTACATCACCGCAGTGAAAATCCCCGAATTGAATCGACTGGCTTCAAAAATTAATTATTCAGTTAGTCAAAAAAAAAAAACTACTTAATGTCATATTAAGATTGAGAAATTATGGAAATTGAATACAACAATCAGACCTTTCCATAAAATTAGTTGATTTCTGTGGGCTACACGCTTCCAAATCATTTGAGAATTATGATGAGCTGCCTATGAATTATCGAATAAATCACACAGAAAGTGAAAAACTGGTTTCACCATTATGCCTAGGCTATTATGCCTGTGTAACAACATGTTTTGTGAAACATTTTATTTCATGTTTGTTTCTTAAAATTGTATTTTCCTTTCCACTATTTTCTAACCATCCTCTTATTTTAAAGGTCCAATGCAACCGTTTTTATCTCAATATTTAATAATTTCTGGATAACAAGTACCTTGCTGTGATAATGTTTTACAATTTTATTTGAAAACAAACAAAAATAGCTTCTTTGCAAAGAACAATTTCTCAAGTAATTCTTTTTCTAGGACTGTCTGGGAGTGGCCTGGGTGGGGAGGGGAAAACTGAAAACTAGCTGTTATTGGTAGAGAGGTTTGGAACAATCTTTCTCTATTGACAAATTTACTGCCTAGCGATGTCCCCAGGCAGGCAAAAACTCCATCCCAGCCAAACAGGCTGAAATTTCAGGCAGTCTTTTCAAACAGTTCTTACACTTAAAAGGGAATTATTATAATTTTCACAATATTATTCCAACCTCACAGTGTGTAAAAATATATATAAAAAACAGGAAATCCCATTTTTGACTGCCCTGGGTCTTTAAAGCCTGACTCGTACACTACATCACTGTGCATGATTCATGACACAATTACATTTAAAAGTTAAAAAAAATAAAATAATGAAAATTGGAAATGGTACACAGACATTCTAAATAAAAAATGGTAAATGGTAAACAGAAAAAGGCAAATGGTAAACAGTTAATTATTAAAAAATAATTAACCTCATTGAGCATTCTGCGCTGTGCTCTTGCAGTTATCTTTGCAGGGCGACCAGTCCTAGGGAGAGTAGCAACAGTCATGAACTTTCTCCATTTGTAGACAATTTGTCTTTCCGTGGACTGATGAACATCGAGGCTTTTAAATATACTTTTGTAGCCCTTTCCAGCTTTATGCAAGTCAACAATTCCTAATCTTAGGTCTTCTGAGATCTCTTTTGTTCGAGGCATGGTTCACATGAAACAATGCTTCTTGTGAATAGCAAGAAACATTTCCAATCTCGTCTCATTGATTGGACTCCAGATTTTCTGACTCCTGACTCCAATTAGCCTAGGGGTTCACATACTTTTCCAACCTTTACTGTGAATGTTTAAATGATGTATTCAATATATACAAGAAAAATACAATATTTTGTGTGTTATTAGTTTAAGCACACTGTGTGTGTCAATTGTTGTGACTTAGATGAAGGTCAGATCAAATTAAAAAAACAATTTATGCAGAAATCCAGGTAATTCCAAAGGGGTCACATACTTTTCAGGCCACTCTACCGTATTTGCATTGGTATTCAGAACTTTTGCCATGAGACTTTCAGTGCATCCTGTTTCCATTGATCATCCTTGAGATGTTTCAACAACTTGATTGGAGTTCACTTGTGGTAAATTCAATTGATTGGACAGTTGACAGTGCATGTCAGAGCAAAAACCAAGCCATGAGGTCAGAGGAATTGTCCTTACAGCTCCGAGACAGGATTGTGTCAAGGCACAGATCTAGGGAACGGTGACAAACAATGTTTGCAGCACTGAAGGTCCCCAAGAACACAGTGACCTCCATCATTCTTAAATGGAAGAAGTTTGGAACCACCAAGACTCTTCCTAGAGCTGGCCACCCAGCCAAACTGAGCAATCAGGGGAGAAGGTCCTTGGCCAGGGAGGTGACCAAGAACCCGATGGTCACTCTGACAGAGCTCCAGAGTTTCTCTGTGGAGATGGGAGAAACTTCCAGAAGGACAACCATCTCTGTAGCACTCCACCAATCAGTACTTCATGGTAGAGTGGCCAGATGGAAGCCACTCCTCAGTAAAAGGCACGATTGCCTTTTACGACCTGTCATGATGCTGCCACCATTATGCTTCACTGTGGGGATGGTGTTCTCGGGGTGATGAGAGGTGTTGGGTTTGCGCCAGACAAAGCGTTTTACATGATGGCCAAAAAGCTCAATTTTAGTCTCATCTGACCAGAGTACCTTCTTCCATATGTTTGGGGAGTCTCCCACATGCCTTCTGGCTCATACTAAATGTGTTTGCTTATTTTTTCTTTAAACAATGGCTTTTTTTCTGGCCACTCTTCCATAAGGCCCAGCTCTGTGGAGTGTACGGCTTAAAGTGGTCCTATGGACAGATACTCCAATCTCCGCTGTGGAGCTTTGCAGCTCCTTCAGGGTTATCTTTGGTCTCTTTGTTGCCTTGATTAATTCCCTCCTTGCCTGGTCCATGAGTTTTGGTGAGCGGCCCTCTCTTGGCAGGTTTGTTGTGGTGTCATATTCTTTCCATTTTTTAATAATGGATTTAATGGTTCTCCGTGGGATGTTCAACGTTTCTGATATTTTTTTATAACCCAACCCTGATCTGTACTTCTCCACAATTTTGTCCCTGACCTGTTTGGAGAGCTCCTTGGTCTTCATGGTGCCGCTTGCTTAATGGTATTGCAGACTGGTTAGACTGTAAACTCTCCTTCCAGACCCCCATCAAACATCTCCAATTCAAAGTTAAATCTAGAATTGGCTTCCTATTTCGCAACAAAGCATCCTTCACTCATGCTGCCAAACATACCCTTGTAAAACTGACCATCCTACCAATCCTCGACTTCGGCGATGTCATTTACAAAATAGCCTCCAATACCCTACTCAACAAATTGGATGCAGTCTATCACAGTGCCATCCGTTTTGTCACCAAAGCCCCATATACTACCCACCATTGCGACCTGTACGCTCTCATTGGCTGGCCCTCGCTTCATACTCGTCGCCAAACCCACTGGCTCCAGGTCATATACAATACCCTGCTAGGTAAAGTCCCCCCTTATCTCAGCTCGCTGGTCACCATAGCATCACCCACCTGTAGCACTCGCTCCAGCAGGTATATCTCTCTGGTCACCCCCAAAACCAATTCTTTCTTTGGCCGCCTCTCCTTCCAGTTCTCTGCTGCCAATGACTGGAACGAACTACAAAAATATCTGAAACTGGAAACACTTATCTCCCTCACTAGCTTTAAGCACCAGCTGTTAGAGCAGCTCACAGATTACTGCACCTGTACATAGCCCATCTATAATTTAGCTCAAACAACTACCTCTTTCCCTACTGTATTTATTTTATTTATTTATTTTGCTCCTTTGCACCCCATTATTTTTATTTCTACTTTGCACATTCTTCCACTGCAAATCTACCATTCCAGTGTTTTACTTGCTATATTGTATTTACTTTGCCACCATGGCCTTTTTTTTGCCTTTACCTCCCTTATCTCACCTTATTTGCTCACATCGTATATAGACTTGTTTCTACTGTATTATTGACTGTATGTTTGTTTTACTCCATGTGTAACTCTGTGTTGTTGTATGTGTCGAACTGCTTTGCTTTATCTTGGCCAGGTCGCAATTGTAAATGAGAACTTGTTCTCAACTTGCCTACCTGGTTAAATAAAGGTGAAATAAAAATAAATACCATTTTAAAAAAGACTCTGGGGCCTTTCATATACTGAGATCATGTGACAGATCACGTGACACTTAGATTGCACACAGGTGGACTTTATTTAACTAATTATGTGACTTCTGAAGGTAATTGGTTGCACCAGATTTTACTTAGGGGCTTCATAACAAAGGGTTGAATACATATTCACGCACCACTTTCCCGTTTTTGATTTTTTTCTAGTTTTTTTAAACAAGTTATTTTTTAAATTTCACTTCACCAATGTGGACTTTTTGTGTATGTCCATTACATGAAATCCAAATAAAAATCTATTTAAATTGCAAGTTGTAACTGTCACGCCCTGACCTTAGTTCCTTTGTTTTGTCTCTATTTTGGTTTGGTCAGGGCGTGAGTTGGGTTGGGCATTCTGTTGTTTTTCTATGTTTTCTTTTCTGTGTTTGGCCTGGTATGGTTCCCAATCAGAGGCAGCTATCTATCGTTGTCTCTGATTGAGAACCATACTTAGGTAGCCTTTTCCCACCTGGTGTTTTGTGTTGTGTCACCTTTCAGGACTGTTTCGATTTTCGTTGTTTCACTTTGTTATTTTGTATTTCGTGTTCAGTTATATTAAATTAACATGGACACTTACCACGCTGCGTTTTGGTCCGATCTTTCCTGTTCCTCAGATGAAGAAGATCGTTACAGTAACTCAACACAATAGGAAAAACGCCAAGGGGGATGAATACTTTTGCAAGGCACTGTAGTCATATGAGGTCTCTTTGTAACAGTAAAATCAAAGATGGCAGAGAGTGTAATGTACCACCACTCTGATATCCAAAAGTTCTGTATGTAATAACACAAAAAAATCCTGGGCTAATAATGTAAGAAATAACACATAAAAATAAATAGAATTAATGCAGCCCTATCCATCAGCCCCCTTTTTAAGTCCCTCCAGAGATGTTCGATTGGGTTCAAGTCCAGGTTCTGGCTGGGCCACTCAAGGACATTCAGTAACTTGTCCCGAAGCCACTCCTATGTTGTCTTGGCTGTGTGCTTAGGGTTGTTGTCTTGTTGGAAGGTGAACCTTTGCCTCAGTCTGAGGTCCTGAGCGCTCTGGAGCATGTTTTCATCAAGGATCTTTCTGTATTTTTGGGAAAACTCCAAGCGGGCTGTCATGTGCCTTTTACTGAGGAGTGGCTTCCGTCCGGCCTAATTGGTGGAGTGCTGCAGAGATGGTTGTCCTTCTGGAAGGTTCTCCCATCAATTGAATTTACCACAGGTGGACTCCAATCAAGTTGTAGAAACATCTCAAGGATGATCGATAGAAACAGGATGCACCTGAGCTCAATTTCAAGGGTCTGAATAGTTATGGAAATAAGGTATTTATGTTTCTAATTTTGTATAAATTAGCAAACATTTATAAAAACCTGTTTTCCCTTTGTCATTATGCAGTACTGTGTGTAGATTGATGAGGGGGAAAAATATTTAAGCAATTTTAGAATAAGGCTGTCATGTAACAACATGTTGAAAAAGTCAAGTGGTCTGAATACTTTCCAAAGGCACTGTATGGATAACAGGGTTGATGTTTTATGCTCAACCTGCTTGGTTTTTCAGCACAAAACACCAGAAAATGTCCGAAAAGAGCAGCTCACCTGCTTTTACAGTATGATTTGACTATTAGATGTTCAATGTTACCTTTGAAAAAAACATTTAAAAAGGAATAGTTTCACCATATTAATTTAAACAAGAGTTAAGTTCATGTAACTGACCTTAAAATGAGGGATGCAAATGAATCACTAATCACATGAAATAAATTATAATCTTCAGAAAGGATTTGTCAAAGCAACAAAATAACTAGGGCTTTACAATGATGGTGAGAACTTGGATATATGTAGGGGTTAAGTGGGTTAAAATCTTCATAGAAGTCACAGGGGTGCACTGAGTGACATGTCAAAATGCTGAATTTTGGCCCTTTAGCATGTCTTTATTGCTATGATAAATTTGATCTATTGAATTATCCATGTGGTTTATATTGAAGGGCACTTTATGTAATATAACATGCTTTAAAAATTCAATATTGGTGCACAATTTCTACTTAAAATATCAAAGGGACGCAAAAGGCATTATTCTCAATTGCTGTATGAAAAGTCACTATTAATGCATCCATTCCATAGTCTAAGTGTTTATGTGTGATAATCTACTCTGTTTTTGTTGAGAGTTCCAGGACATTTGAGCAAAATGTATTTATATTTATATTATTAGGAAAAAGGTCTGTCGATGTGCCCTTGAGCGAGGCACTTTACCCTAATTGTTCCTGTAAGTCACTCTGGATAAGAGCACCTGCTAAATTACTAAAATGTAAATGTATATGAACATTTTCACCAGATTTGACCTTTGACCTTTGACCCCTTGAAAATGGCCTTAAAAATCGATATATAATGTGACATCCAGCCTAACTTTGTGTATCACCCAATCCTTGTTTGATCTAGCATGGATGAAAGCCTCTAACAAGCTATTTTTTCAAGCACTTTCTCCAGGCTGACTGTCGTACTTAACTCAAAGGCAGTCAAAAATGCGATTTCCCTGATGTTTTGTATATATTTCCACACTATGGGGTAGTGTAAAAGCTGTTTAAAAAGACTGCCTGAAACTTCTGCCTGTTTTGGTTGGATGGAGTTTTGGCCTGCCTGGTGACATCACCAGGTGGTAAATTAGTTAATAAACCAATAACAAAGAGACTTCCAAACAGGGTTGGAACTTAAATTATTTTCCAATCGTTTCGTTCTGAACAGAACCATATATTCTTTTGGTTCTGGCCAGCAAAATAAAGCTCTGAACGGGTTCGAACCAAAAACATATTTTCTTTATTGTTCCTTTCTGTTCCTTTTTAAACTTCAGATTTTTTTCTTACATTTAGCTCAACATTAAATTATTTCACCAATCAGTGCGGATAGAGCAGTGGAGTGTGCTATAGAGCGGGCAAGCTATTTACATGCATTGGACAAACAAGTGTAGGATGCGATATGCGACAAATTTTGCGGGTGTTGGAGAGTGCGAGAGAGGGTGGAGCAGGAGGTTTGGCTTGAAGCACTGGGCATCTTGTTGTTTGACATGCATTATCTGAAATAGGCCCACAGAATTATACCTATGGAGGAGCGGCTTCTATGAAGGAACGTTGAACATCTTTGAACTTCAGAGAGTTGGCTTCATGTTGTACCAGAGCTAGCTAGCTAAAAGTAATTAACCGGTTCCCATGATTTTAAAATAATGGTTCTGTTCCGGAACAGTATATATTACTTTTGTTCCCAGTTTTCGGTTCTGTCCCCTGAACCTTTTCCGGTTTTCGGTTCTGTTCCAGTTCCAACCCCTGGTTCCAAACCTCCGTCAATAACAGCCAGTTTTCAGTTTTCCCCTCCCACAATCCCAGTAAGGTACATAATTATGACCCAGAAAATATTTGATATTGATGTAAAAACAGCTGCATATTGGACCATTAGGATAAAAGTTGATCATCATCAGTTTATGCAATTTTATTTAAAGGTGCAATATGCAGAAATTGCTCCGCCATTTCCTGGTTGCTAAAATTCTAATAGTTTGCCAAATTTCAGTTTATGTGACGAAACAAGCAGTGTAGAGAATCATTGTACCATCGAAACCGCTGTGAAATATATTTTCAATAACCCAAAATACTGCATTTTCAGATGTTTGAAGCTTCTGTACAAAAACAAAAGTAGAAGTCGCAAAAACTAAACTTAAGAATAGGAATCATACAAATAGCGCACATAGAACAGATCTACCGCTTCTTACACTTGCTTTCAATGAGAATGACAGATCTATAACTAATATTCCTATGTGAATTTGTCACGCAAAAAGTTACATTTTGCAGCTTTAAGGTCTGGATAATTTTCACTTTAGTCTGCCTATCAACTACAAGAAACATGTCATTGTCTCAAGAATCCCCCCTGCCTTTGTCTCTTGAACTTGAATCCTCTTGCTGTGCAACTGTCACAAAGACCCACATTACTGATTGACAAAACCGGGTGTCCTTTCCCTCCCTAGGTCTGCACCCCCCCCCCCCCCCCCAGTCTCTGTCTGTGCCGTGGCTGACCATGGCTGGTGGAAGCTGACCTTCTCAAGCAAGAAGTCTGAGGTCAAGGTTCTGTACAAGATCCCCCCAGAGTATGGCAATAACACTGGGAATAAAAAGCATTCCAACAGCTCTAAGATCCCCACAGACAACCAGTTCAGTGCCAGACTGGAGAAGATAGTTGATAAGTCGGTCACTGAAGGGCGCCATGTTAAGGTATCCCACTCTGGTCGCTTCAAGAAGATCCGTGCCACACTGGCTGAGAACCCAATGTTGTCCCCTGAACATGGTCTTACTGATGAGAACCACAGGGCAGAGAAATAACATACATTACGCATGTGCATGTGCACACACACACACAGGCAAGTGCATATCAATACCTATGAACAACAAACAGCCACACCATTCACAAAAACGCAGCAATCTTATTCGCACAAAACATATATATACACTCCCAATGTGGACACCACACTCAAGTACACCGATAATACTGTTACCATCTAAATTCTCACTCACACCCATATAAACAATACTGTTCAAGGTTCTTGATGCACAGACATATTAGAACGTGTTGTATCTTTGTGTGGATAGCAAAGTACCTTCAACAGTTAATTCCTGTGAGCATTGCACTTTTCAAGATTTTCAAGAGTACGGCAACAAATATGTTGCCTGTGTCTGAACAAGGGCTCATGACCAGTAATCTGGAGTGAATATATGTTAATTCAAGTATATGAAATTATGAAAAATACATTTAGCTTTAAAGGTTTGTTTGTTATAGATGTTTGTTATACATATACATGTTACACATAATTACCTTGGCACAACTGCTCTCACATCAGCTCTTTTAACATGAATATACAGTTGAAGTCGGAAGTTTACATGTACCTTAGCCAAGTACATTCAAACTCAGTTTTTCACAATTCCTGATATTTAATCCTAGTAAAAATTCCCTGTCTTAGGTCAGTTAGGATCACCACCTTATTTTAAGAATGTGAAATGTCAGAATAATAGCAGAGAATTATTTATTTCAGCTTTTATTTCTTTCATCACATTCCCAGTGGGTCAGAAGTTTACATACACTCAATTAGTATTTGGTAGCATTGCCTTTAAATTGTTTAACTTGGGTCAAACATTTCAGGAAGCCTTCCAAAGGCTTCCCACAATAAGTTGGGTGGATTTTGTCCCATTCCTTCTGACAGAGCTGGTGTAACTGAGTCATGTTTGTAGGCCTCCTTGCTTTCACACGCTTTTTCAGTTCTGCCCACACATTTTCTATGGGATTGAGGTCAGGGCTTTGTGATGGCCACTCCAATACCTTGACTTTGTTGTCCTTAAGCCATCCAAAATGTCCTTAAGCCATTTTGCCACAACTTTGGAAGTATGCTTGGGGTCATTGTCCATTTGGAAGACCCATTTGCAACCAAGCTTTAACTTCCTGACTGATGTCTTGAGATGTTGCTTCAATGTATCCACATAATTTTCCTACCTCATGATGCCATCTATTTTGTGAAGTGCACCAGTCCCTCCTGCAGCAAAGCACCCCCACAACATGATGCTGCCACCCCTGTGCTTCACAGTTGGGATGGTGTTCTTTGGCTTGCAAGCATCCCCTTTTTCCTCCAAAAATAACAGAGGTCATTATGGCCAAACAGTTTGACTTTTGTTTAATCAGGCCATAGGACATTTCTCCAAAAAGTACAATCTTCGTTCCTATGTTGCAAACCGTAGTCTGGCTTTTTTATGGCGGTTTGGAGCAGTGGCTTCTTCCTTGCTGAGCGGCCTTTTAGGTTATGTCGATATAGGACTCATTTTACTGTGGATATAGATACTTTTGTACCTGTTTCTTCCAGCATCTTCACAAAGTCCTTTGCTGTTGTTCTGGGATTGAGTTGCACTTTTCACACCAAAGTATGTTCATCTCTAGGAGACAGAACTCGTCTCCTTCCTGAGCGGTATGACGGCTGCGTGGTCCCATGGTGTTTATACTTGCGTACTATTGTTTGTACAGATGAAGGTGGTACCTTCAGGCGTTTGAAAATTGCTCCCAAGGATGAACCAGACTTGTGGATGTCTACAATTTTTTTCTGAGGTCTTGGCTGATTTCTTTTGATTTGACCATGATGTCAAGCAAAGAGGCACTGATTTTGAAGGTAGGCCTTAAAATACATCCATAGGTACACCTCGAATTGACTCAAATGATGTCAATTAGCCTATCGGAAGCTTCTAAAGCCATGACATATTTTCTGGAATTTTCCAAGCTGTTTAAAGGCACAGTAAACTTAGCGTATGTAAACTTCTGACCCACTGGAATTGTGATACAGGGAATTATAAGTGAAATAATCTAACTGTAAACAAGTGTTGGGAAAATTACTTGTGTCATGCACAAAGTAGATGTCCTAAACAACTTGCCAAAACTATAGTTTGTTAACAAGAAATTTGTGGAGTGGTTGAAAAACTAGTTTTAATGACTCCAACCTAAGTGTATGTAAACTTCCGACTTCAACTGTACCTATATATATATATATATATATATATATATATATATATATATATATATATATATATATATACATACACACCTTAATATACCTTAACATACGTTTATTTCAAAGGCAGTTTTATCCACAGACACGGATTGCCTGTGGAACCAATCCATAACAAATTCAACACAAGGACTTCAGTCTAATAGGCTATCGTTATTACATTATGACAGAGAAACTGCTGTGGATGTGGGCCATTAAAAGACAGAACATGTAGGCTATCCCTGCTCCAATAGAATGGAACTCATGTACGAACGTTAAATAACTGACACAGTACTGGAGATTGTGCTTTTTACAAGTACAGTTTCTAGAGGTTGTTGAGGCCTGCGGAAACACATTGCTGATTTTCTGTCAATCATTACCAAACAGTGACTACTCTACTAGACAGACTTTGCACTTCATGAGTCAGAAAATGCAAAGCATTCCATATAGCATATTCAGATTAGTAAAACCTTGTGTCACAGGTTATGTGCCAGACTGTATAGTTCATAGTTGCATCACATGAATCATGTTCCATTGTTGCCTTGGAGACAATAGACAATCAGAAAATGTCTCCTTTATTTGGTATAAAACAATACCAATTGAACAGAACAGCAAATGATGGCTTAATAAGATACACATCATATAGCACTTAGTTATTCAACATCAAAATGTTCCTCATGTATTGAAATTATGGTGGTTTGATTGATGATGTTGACATCATGAGTGAGTTGTACGCTAGCCCCAATCTCCAGCCTGCTCTTTAGTCCATTTCCCCTAACTGTCCTTGTCAAGGGGATAGCCTCTGGTACACCCAGCCCGCCTCAGCATGATGTTGATGCTCTTCTAGAACACTCTCTCCATTTTTCGGCCGTGTGAAAACAATACGGTCATGTAGCCTGTTGGTCTGACCCTGCCAGAACTCTATCATGTAAGGCTTGACGATATAGCCTCCCCTGTTGGAAGACAGGCAAAAATAAGAACAGGCTTGCATGATAAGACCACTTACTGCACAGGTTTGGCATGGCAAAGTCATGTAGAATTCCTGGTGATTTGATAGTAATACTAACCAATAGTCAGGCATTGGGACATCTGTGTCCTTGTACTTTTCCTCCAGCTCCACATTTTTCTGTCTCAGGTACTACAGAGTGAAACAAAACCGTCAAATGTGCGATTCCACGCCAGGACAGACCAAGAATATTTCGTGTATCTCAGATTCTGGCAATTTTCACAGAGAAACTTCATTGGGAGGAAGGATGTTTGACAAGCTTTTACATTTGTATCACTCTTTTTTTTTTATCATGATGAAAGTGGTCATTTTAGGCCCTTTTAAAAACTAGTTTTAATGACTCCAACCTAAGTGTATGTAAACTTCCAACTTCAACTGTATGTCTTAAACCACTCCACAAATTTCAACCACTCCACAAAATGGGGAGGTTTGCAAGCCGAAGAACACCATCCCAACCATGAAGCACGGGGGTGGCAGCATCATGTTGTGGGGGTGCTTTGCTGCAGGAGGGACTGGTGAACGTCACAAAATAGATGGCATCATGAGGGAGGAAAATTATGTGGATATATTGAAGCAACATCTCAAGACATCAGTCAGGAAGTTAAAGCTTGGTCGCAAATGGTTCTTCCAAATGGACAATGACCCCAAGCATACTTCCAAGGTTGTGGCAAAATGGCTTAAGGACAACAAAGTCAAGGTACCGGAGTGGCCATCACAAAGCCCTGACCTCAATCCCATAGAAAATTTGTGAGCAGAACTGAAAAAGTGTGTGCGAGCAAGGAACTGAGTCAAACCTGACTCAGTTACACCAGCTTTGTCAGGAGGAGTGGGTCAAAATTCACCCATCTTATTGTGGGAAGCTTGTGGAAGGCTACCCGAAACATTTGACCCAAGATAATCAATTTAAAGGCAATGCTACCAAATACTAATCGAGTGTACGTAAACATCTGACCCACTGGGAATGTGATAAAACAAATAAAAGCTGAAATGAATCATTCTCTCTGCTATTATTCTGACATTTCCCATTCTTAAAATAAAGTGGTGAGCCTAACTGACCTAAGACAGGGAATTTTTAATAGGATTAAATGTCAAAAATTGTGCAAAACTGAGTTTAAACGTATTTGGCTAAGGTGTATGTAAACTTCCAACTTCAACTGTATACTGTACATGTAAGACCCTACTGTAAGACCCTATGATCCGTGAACCATACATGATACAAAAACATATTGGTGTCATTATACTTCTTTATAGTGTGCTTTCAAGTATTCTGAAATAAAATGTTTAACATTCATTTATTCAACATAAACAACATGAATATCTCAAAAGTACCCTTTTTGATACATCGTTTGGAATAATATACACATACAATTTCCAGAGTGGGCTCTCTGGTACCATTGAAGATATGACAAATGTAATACATAGACATGTATATTATAGGTCATTACCAATCACAGCCCTCCTTTAGGATTGCACATTCACATTTATTTTTTACTGTGTATATTATTATTTTTATTTATTTAACTAGACGAGTCAATTAAGAACAAATTCTTATTTACAATGATGGCCTACCAAAAGGCAAAAGGCCTCCTGCGGGGATGGGGGCTGGGACTAAAAATAATTTAAATAAAAATATAGGACAAAACACACATCACGCCAAGAGAGTCAACGCAACACTACATAAAGAGAGACCTACGACGACAACATAGCATGGCAGTGTGGGCGATGCTTATAAAATAATAACTTAAAAATGGTAGGCACTTGTAGAGTATGTCTTAAAATGAACAAAATCAAAAAGGGTACTTTAGAAATATATTTTTCATGTTGAATAGATTCATGTGAAGAAGAAAAGTCTGAATCTAGAGGTACTCCATTATGTTAGAGCATACTAGAAGCACACTATAAGGAGTATAATGACACCAAGATGTTGTCTGTATCATCTACGGTTCACAGATTATAGGGTCTTACAGTAGGCATGTATAGGTTTAAAAAGGACCTAAAATAGCCAATTTCATTATCATTTTCAAAAAAATTGTTTGTCATATATGTCAAGCATCCTTCCTCCCAATGAAGTTTCTATGTGAAGATTGGCAGAACAATCTGCGATACCCCAAAATATTATTGGGCTATCCTGGCCTGGAATTGCCCAGATTGAACATATTTCATGAATTTCCCTAATTTTGAGGGAATAAGTCCCTCAATGGTGGATGACAATAATACAGTGGAGTAGCATGGACTGGTTCTTACATTTCTGTCAGGGACAGCAGTGCTTTGTCTGCTCACAATGGCCCCGATCTGGCTACTCTTGGGCCGGGAGTGGAAGTAGTCACAGGAGCTCTGGTAGGGGATTCTCTCCACATTGCCCTCGATACGGATCTGCACACACACATTCTCAAGGGTAGTGCCAACTACTGTGCAGCACATTCAGTGCCATCCTGCATTAGTTAATTCATTCAAAAACCACATCACAATGTGTTTTTGAAAATCGATAGATCGAAGATATTTGAAGATATTAAAACAATGGGTTGACAAGTAGGCTACATTTTAAGAGGTAAAATGAAGCACATACCTGCCTGTTGATGGGGTCCCAGTAAAAACACAGACATGCGTAAGGGTTGCTCTCCTACAGGAAGGGAAAGTAAAAATTCTGATGTAAAGTCTGCAAACAGAAGTAGTAGGGCTGGGCGATATGGCCCAAATATCATATCACAGTAGTTTTTAGTGTTGATGGTAATTGACTATTTTTAAAATTTTTATTTTAATAATAAAAGTTCTACATTTGCTTTATATGAGTAGTGCGTGATGCTACGGTGGCAACATATACATTCTACATGATTTTAATGGGTCTTTCTTCCTTCTGATTGTTTTACACTGTTCAATTTAACTTCAACCTAAAATAATTTCCTGCATTTTCATCAATTTCTGCATTTCCTGCACTCATTTTAGATAATTTCCACACTGCCAGCTAACTAGCGATTAGCAGCTAACAGGATTTAGCTAAAACGTGCTAAGAAAAGACAATGTAGCTGTGCAGATGTAACACAAACTAATTGTGTAATTATAGAACGCTTGTGGATTTAAATTAAGAAGACAAGTGGAAATAACATCGTTGTCATCAACATTGTTGCATGTGCTGGATTGACCATGCAGACTGAACGGAAGTGTCTCGTGGTCAAGCAACAACAAATGCGCTCCTTGAGTGACAAGGGGCGGGGCTACGTCTGTGTGGAAAGCGGCATAGACATAGAGAGCGGAGAAGGATGACTCAAGTAGAAGGTGTAAACTATAAAAATGGACGTTACACACATATCACATTTAAAAAAAACATACATTCAAATACTGTTATAGAAGGTAAAGTAAAAACCCAAACCGGTCCGTGCATCAATATCGGTATATTGTAAAATCCTGTATACTGCCCAACCCTAAGAATAGTTTGGCATAGTCTAGTAGTACATACATTTGAGACGACAGGAAGATAGATGCCTGCCTTATGACAGTAGCAGACACTAACCAGCTCTCCACCTTTCCGGCTCTCGTAGTTGGTAAAGAAGCGGAAGCCTTCATCGCTGTAGCCTTTTAACAAGACCATACGAGCAGATGGACGTCCTTCTCTTCACAGAGAAATAAGCAGATTGATAGAAAATGTGTTACAATTTGAGCTTAAGAAGCAAGCATTGTGTTTGATGGAGTATTTATGGGGGTACTCACTTAGTGGATGTGGCGATGCACATTGCATTGGGCTCTCCAATTTCAGGACATTTTGTGGCTTGATCAAACCAATCTCCAAACTGCTTGATGGGGTCCAGAGACACGAGCTGATTCTCCTCAAAGCACTACGACATGTTAATATAATGACACTTTTACATCAAAATGCACATTACATTGAAGACATAAGCAGACATTGACATTTAAGGAAACACATTTTAAGCAATGTCTATTATGCCATCTTCAATACATTTCTGATATCTCTCCAATTACTGGGGTGTATGCAGTGAGGTGAACTTTCATAACATTGTAGATGATAAAGATGTTATGAATAGAGGTGACACAATTCTCTATTCTAGTATGTGGACAGCTGCTTGTTGACCATCTCATTCCAAAATCATGGGAATTAATATGGAGTTGGTCCCCCCTTTGTGCTATAACAGCCTCCACTCTTCTGGGAAGGCTTTCCACTAGATGTTGGAACATTGCTGCGTGGACTTGCTCCCATTCAGCCACAAGAGCATTAGTGAGGTCGGGCATTGATGTTTGGCAATAAGGTCTGGCTTGCAGTCGGTGTTCTAATTCATCCAAAAGGAGTTAGATGGGGTTGAGGTCAGGGCTCTGTCCAGGTCAGTCAAGTTCTTCCATACCGATCTTGACAAACGATTTCTGCATGGACCTCGCTTTGTGCACGGGGGCATTGTCATGCTGAAACTTGAAAGGGCCTTCCCCAAATTGTTGCCACAAAGTAGGAAGCACAGAATCGTCTAGAACATGGATCATCAACTAGATTCAGCCGCGAGCCAATTTTATCTTGAGGTGATGGTCGGGGGGCCGGGAACATATTTACAATAATTTGTATATGGCAAATTGACCTCAAGAAATACAGTATGACTGAAACAGAATGATTTCTAACCATGCTTACATTTGTATATGGTCACATTTCTCTCTATTATGCGTGGGACTACTTGGGAACAGATTTTTTAAAGTAAAATCATTTTTAGCTGATTTCCTGGTGTTTTTAGTCTAATATGTTTAACAACAAAACATGTATGTATTTATTTTCTCAGAAAACTTGGGTGGACAAATAAAACCACCAAACTTTACAGTTGGCACTATGCATTGGGGTAAGTAGCGTTCTCCTGGCATCCATCCACCAAACCCAGATTTGTCCGTCGGACTGCCAGATGGTGAAGCGTGATTCATTATTCCAGAGAACGTGTTTCCATTGCTCCAGAGTTCAAAGGCAGCAAGCTTTACACCACTCCAGGCAATGCTTGGCATTGTGCATAGTGATCTTAGACTTCTGTGTGCCTTTTCGGCCATGGAAACCCATTTCATGAAGCTCCAGAGGAACAGTTCTTGTGCTGACGTTGCTTCTAGAAGCAGTTTGGAAGTTGGTAGTGAGTGTTGCAACCGAGGACAAAATATTTTTACGCGCTTCAGCACTCAACGGTCCCGTTCTGTGAGCTTGTGTGGTCTACCACTTCGCAGCTATGCCGTTGTTGCTCCAAAGACCTTTCCACTTCACAATAACACCACAGGGCAGCTCTAGCAGGGCAGACATTTTACAAACTGACTTGTGGGAAAGGTGACATCCTATGATGGTGCCACGTTGAAAGTCACTGAGCTCTTCAGAAAGGCAATTCTACTGCCACTGTTTGTCTACAGAGATTGCATGGCTGTGTGCTCGATTGTATACACCTGTCAGCAACGGGTGTGGATGAAATACCGGAATCCACTCATTTTAAGGGGTGCCCACAGACTTTGCATATATAGTGTATATTATAGGGCCGTTATGCTCCCTTTCGCCAGTGGTGGAGCTGTTGGGAGATGCCCCTTCATTACATCACAAGACGTTACACGTAAGCAAAGTCAGCATTGTAAGCAGATTTTACATTTGACTAAAGTGCAATGTGATGGAAATGTTGGGGTCATCAAGGTCATTTACACTCCAAAACAGTGCTAAATAATACACCACTGAAACAATGTGGGCAAACTGGATAGGCATTGTTGTGCCGCTGGAATATGTAAGTATCTGCATTTGCCATTGACATTCAACCCAAATTAGAAGGGTAAGTGAGGTAGCTTGTGCCATAACAAGAATGTAAGGAATAAAAACTCTTGTTTATTCTCACCTCTTCGTCTCCTTTGTATTTTTTCCGCATGCCACTGAGATCCATGGCTGTAGAATCACTCGTAGATTTCGTGCAAAAGGACCGAGAAAATAAGGCTCGACAGCAAGCTGTCAAAGAGGCATGGGGATGAAAGTATTGACCTATTTCACTGATATTCTTTAATGTACTGCAACTAGGTATGCGCCTCATGCTTGTACAACAACCACGCAAAGCCTGACTGACGTAATCACGTTCACTGTCTCACGTAAAATATTACGCAAATATTCGCAGACTTTTTGAACCATAAACAATACTGCATGAAGAGAGGCAGGAACTGCTTCTCCAGGAGAAATAGGTGGCAAGCTAAGCTTATGCGCAGAACTACGCATATTCGAACTACGCATATACAGGCCGTCAAATCAAATGATTTTTTTTTTACGAAAATGAAAACGTGTCAGTTTGTAATTTGCACGAGGTTGGAGAAATAACATGTTCAACTAGTTAAGGCATTTGCTCGACTCTTGGTTGTTCCTTTAGATTTACATTATTAAATGAATACAGCTACATGTCGAGTCAAACCATGTTGTTGGAGCACGAGTCTATGTCATCGGTTGTACACAGTGTACACCTTATGACTTCCTAACTAGCCGTCATTAGTTAGTTACACCGGCTAGTTACACTGTAGCAAGTGCATGGCAACAACAGCCTTTAAAAATACACCTGGAGAAAAAACGAATGGCAACTTAATGCTTTACTCTTGGGTGGAAAGTTATTACAGAAAGCTTGATGTGCAAAATGCTCTGTACACTACCATCATATCCATCCTTTCTTTGATGTCAAACCTGAGCCAAGACCATCACTGTACAAAGATAATCACATTGACAGAAAGATGGATTGTATTGTATAACTCACACCATATACTGTATTATTGGAATGTATACACATGAACACTTTTATTCCATGCAACACAGGTTTTATTGCCTGCATAGAACGGTAGGGCTCCTGAGTGGCACAGCGGTCAAACCAGTTCAGGAGGTCAGTGAAGTCCAGCGCATGTGTTTATAACTCAAAAACAAGCACAAGCAACCTGTCAATGTTCGTGTGCATACTGGAGCTGTCTTTTCAGCACCACACAAACACACATCTATAGTTGTGTGGCGCTGAAAGGAGAGCTCCTCCATCCGGTCAGTTAGGAATAGCATCCGGTCAGTTAGGAATAGTAGTGATGTGAGCTGGTATCGAGATGTGGACTGATTTATGAGTCCTGGTTTATTCACAGGAAAGTGGCCTGGTGTTGCTCTTGAAGGATTTGCAGACAGTGTTCCAGGACTGTAAAATGATTGTTGTGATCCAAAACAACCCCACCAATTCAGAGGACATTCTGCTTCTCAAGCACAGGCTCTGCCAGCATGGAATCAACATTAAGTTTATTTATATTGTGCCTTTGAGGCAAATTGTATTGCCGTTTGCATTTGGAAATATTTTAATATTACGTTTTTTTACATTGTTTAACCACAGGTGATAAGGTCCTACCTGCCAGACAGCCCTTACATTAACATGGGGCCTCTATTCATTGGCCAGACTGTTATATTGTTATTAAAGAGCCAAAGGTGAAGCAGATGTTTCTGAGTTTGAGGACCAGCCCCCAGGTGGTATTATTGGGTAAGTACAATCTGATGGTCCTACTACCAGTATAGCAAAACTGTATTACATGACTTCAGTGGAGATACAAGCAATTGTGTAATGTCTTACTTTTCCTCCCACTGTTTTAGGGGCCCGTAAATGGAAGACATTACTGAGTCGGCAGGGGGTGTTGAACTATTGCCAAGCTGTCGTCAGTGACCCTGGTCCAGGGAAAGCTGGTGAGCGGCCTGACCATGATGACCCCTCAGACAGTCTCCATGCTGCAACGCCACCCCGTCCACCTCTCATTGCTGCTCCAGCAAAAAAAGTAAATGCACCAACCTACTTGGTTAAAGAGGTTAAGAGGTAATCGTCTGGGGTGATCCTTTTTTAATATATCAAAATCTGAGTAGACATTTGCAAAAGTCATTACCAAGAGTCATGCATGTTGCAATAGTAATGAGAATCAGTCTAGCCAAAATAAACACAAGTGGTCTCGGGGAGATCCTGACAAATGCTAATCTGGGGATTACAGAATGTTCACCTGGGTCAGTCTATTACCGATTACCGCTGCTATTCTGGGTTTGTGGGAGAGAACCTAACATATTCATCTCAATTCAATATCAGTCTGTCACAGGGCAAGCCCTACTAACCCACAGGGTTGCGTATTAATTGAATGTGTGTGTGCTATATCACATGAAGTATCCTATTCAAATAGCCCTCTTGAGTTTCTAATTTAACTATAGAAAATAGCTTTTCACATGATGTCAAAACATTCGATCATGTGTATTCTATGCTGCAGAACAACATTGAAGAGACTTGATTTAAGTGTCTTGTAAACATGCAGTTATCCAATAGAGATGTAGGTGCACCATAAATTGTCAGGTCTACATGTCTAGCAACACCCCATAAGCACATCTAATTCCTTAAGCTAATGCGGATAATGCCCTGGCCACATTGCGCAGTGGCACTGCTCTCCATGGATTTGGGGGATGCACATTTTACTCATTGCTTGAGGACAGGGAAGCCGCCATTGGCCGTTTCTACAACACTTTTTGAAGGCATTTCTTGTTTTTCCCGCATATTTGTTGAGAAAGCCATGGTCAACGATATGGTGAGGCTCTGTGATTTGACAAACAAATGGGAAATCACAAAGTTTGTTGGACATTTGAAGAAAAAATAATTACCATGATGAGAGTGGTCACACATGAACTTCAGGTAAGCACACAGACTGATATTTGCATTTATTGAATGTGTAGTTTGACGAGATTACTTTTCAGGAAAGGGGAATTTCCAAGAATTGTATATGAATTGCAATTTCAACATTCACATTTTAGCCAACTAAACAAACAACCACATAACCAAAACAAGCTACAGTATTTATTGGGTTGACCTATTTCAAAGTGTTGTGATTGGACAAAAATATTGCAATAAATCAGATAATTATAGATTTGGCTAGTATAGAATACATTTGTTTTAACACTTTATTAAGCACATCATTAATCAGACTAGGATCTTATGGCTATGAAGGAGATGTAATCAATGGATGGTTGGAGAAAAAAAATCCCACATTTAAAACTGAATGGTTTTGTTCAGTTCAGACCATGAGTCAAGTTGTGTGGGACAATAATTCATAATGGGCTTTAGATAAGAGCCTCCTTGCCCCTATTTAACCCTTGTGATGAGGCCCAAGGTTATGCCTTTTTGCATAGTGCTTTCTTGAGAATAACAAGTAGTTTGTATTATTTAACTACATAGCAAGTTGACTCACTTGTTTGATCACCACCTTCATCCTGTCTGTGGTACACTCACACAATTGTCAGACAGTGGCATCAGAGTTTTCAATCCCAGAGGCACAACATCGTGATACTTCCAGGAACGCATTGCAAAGCAGACTCGACAGACCTTTACTTTTTCCACATTACAGCCTTATTCTAAAATGGACTAAATCGTTTTTTCCCCTCATCAATCTACACACAATACCCCATAATGACTGAGCAAAAACAGTTTTTTTCCTTTCAATTTTAGCAAATGTATTTAACCCCCCCACATTTACATAAGTATTCAGACCTTTTACTCAGTACTTTGTTGAAACACCTTTGGCAGCTATTACAACATCAAGTCTCCTTGGGTATGATGCTACAAGCTTGGTTCACCTGTATTTGGGGAGTTTCTCTCATTCTTCTCTGCAGGTCCTCTCAAACTCTGTCAGGTTGGATGGGAAGTGTCGCTGCACAGCTATTTCAAATCAAAGTGTATTTGTTACGTGTGCCGAATACAAACAGGTGTAGTAGACCTTACAGTGAAATGCTTACTTACAGGCTCTAACCAATAGTGTAAAAAAGGTATTACGTGAACAATAGGTAGGTAAAAAAATAAAACAGTAAATATTATAGTAGCGAGGCTACATACAGACACCGGTTAGTCAGGCTGATTGAGGTAATATGTACATGTAGATATGGTTAAAGTGACTATGCATATATAGTATGAACAGAGAGTAGCAGTAGCGTAAAAGAGGGGTTGGCGGGTGGTGGGTGGCGGGACACAATGCAGATAGCCCGGTTAGCCAATGTGCGGGAGCATTGGTTGGTCGGCCCAATTGAGGAAGTATGTACATGAAGGTATATTTAAAGTGACTATGCATATATGATAAACAGAGAGTAGCAGCAGCGTACTGTGGTCTTTGACAATTTTTAGGGCCTTCCTCTGACATCGCCTGGTCTAGAGGTCCTGGATGGCAGGCAGCTTAGCCCCAGTGATGTACTGGGCTGTACGCACTACCCTCTGTAGTGCCTTGCGATCAGAGGCCGAGCAATTGCCGTAACAGGCAGTGATGCAACCAGATGCTCTCGATGTTGCAGCTGTAGAACCTTTTCAGGATCTCAGACCCATGCCAAATCTTTTTAGTTTCCTGAGGGGGAATAGGCTTTGTCGTGCCCTCTTCACGACTGTCTTGGTGTGTTTGGACCATTCTAGTTTGTTGTTGATGTGGACACCAAGGAACTTGAAGCTCTCAACCTGCTCCACTACAGCCCTGTCGATGAGAATGGGGGTGTGCTCGGTCCTCCTTTTCCTGTCGTACACAATCATCTCCTTGTCAACACAACCAAATATCAACATTTGAATGATACTTATCTTGGATAATTCCATCTGTGCTACTGTGCCACTGTCTGGCATTAATTCTAGTTTGTCTACAATGAATAATTGATATGTTGGATTCACGTCTCCATCTCAACCAAACATCCTATTCTTTAACTTAGATTTTTGAAATGGAGATGTGAATCCAACATATACATTATTAATTTGAAAACAAACTGGAATTAAATCCAGACAATGGTACAGATGGAACTATCCAAGTAAAATATACATCTCCTTCAAATGTTGATATTTGGTTGCGTTGACAACCAAACACAATTCAATATCGCTAATTATACCATGGCATTGTTGAATACTTGTTTCTGATTGGCTTGAAGGGCATTCTAGAGCGTGCATTATGTAAGGGATGGTCAAGGGGCTATGTTTTCTATGGAAAATAATAATAGAATGTCCTTCAAGCAAATCAGAAACGAGTATTCAACAATGCAATGGTATAATTATGCAATAAGGCCCGAGGAGGTGTGGTATATGGCCAAAATACTACGGGTAGGGTCTGTTCAGTGCAACACGGAGTGCCTGGACACAGCCCTTAGCCGTGGTATATTGGCCATATATAACAAACCCCCGAAGTTCCTTATTGCTATTATGAACTGGTTACCAACATAAGAGTGATAAAAATACATGTTTTTTTGCATACCCGTCATTTATGGTCTGATAAAGTGCATTCAGAAAGTATTCAGACCACTTGACTTTTTCCACATTTTGTTACAGCCTTATTTTAAAATGAATTAAATACTTTTTCCCCTCATCAATTTACACACAATACCCAATACTGACAAAGCAAAAACAGGTTTGTATAAACGATTGCAAATTTATAAAAATACAAATAACTGAAATACCACATTGACATAAGTATTTAGACCCTTTACTCAGTACTTTGTTGAAGCACTGCTGAGATGGTTATCATTCTGCAAGATTGTCCTATCTCCACAGAGGAGCTCTGTCAGAGTGACTATCGGGTTGTTGGTCACATCCCTGGCCAAGGCCATTATTCCCCGATTGCTCAGTTTGGCCGGGCGGCCAGCTCTAGGAATGATGGAGGCCATTGTGTTCTTGGGGACCTTCAATACTGCAGAAAGGTTTTGGTACCCTTCCCCAGATCTGTGCCTCAACACAATCCTGTCTTGGAGCTCCTCGGACAATTCTTTCTACCTCATGGCTTGCTTTTTGCTCTGACATGCATTGTCATCTGTGAGACCTTATATAGACAGGTGTGTGCCTTTCCAAATCATGTCCGATCAATTAAATTTATCACAGGTGGACTCCAAATTGTAGAAACATCTCAAAGATGATCGATGGAAACACGATGCACCTGAGCTCAATTTCGAGTCTCATAGCAAAGGGTCTGAATACTTATGTAAATAAGGTAATTCCATTTTTTATTTTTTATATATTTGCAAAAATGTAAAGAAACGCATTGTCATTATGGGGTATTGTGTGTAGATTGATGAGGCTCTTTTTTTATTTAATCGATTTTAGAATAAGGCTGTAACGTAACAAAATGTGGAAAAAGTGTAGGGGTCTGAATACTTTCTGAATGTACTGTATACCACAGCTGTCAGCAAATCAGCATTCAGGGCTGAAGCAGTTTATAATTATGCAATAAGGCACAAGGGAGTATATTGGCCGTATACCATAACCCTCGGGCCTTATTGCTTAAATAACGCAAACAGTATATCAGGGAGGTAGAATAGTTCTTAATTCCCCTTTGAAGGTACAATGTACTTTCCATGTAGATTCCACGCCACAATACGTTGGAAAATGACGTTGAAACAACGTTGATTCCACCAGTTTGTGCCCAGTTGGAAGTTTGTTCGAACTGATTTGTGTTCAAGCGGCAGCGGAGTCACCAAAGATACTTATAACCAACCCAAGATAGTTCATCTGTGTCGTTTTCAATGGGAGTAAATTAAGCATAGTGAGCAGAATAAGCAAGGAGGTGGGCAGAGCCAAGCATGCGCTAGCGAGATCCTATTGGCGTGTTCTAGCATGTATTTGCATATTTCTGTTAGGGAATGCCTTCTCTGTGAAGTACACATATACAATAACTAAATTCACCCTTGCACACCTTGTAAACAACATTTTGGCAAAGGGTCACGTCTACAAAACTTAGTGTACTCTGTTTGCAACTGATAATAGTTTTGGGAATAGAAAACTGTATTGAGATCTGACTTTTCTTTGGTGAGAAAATCATCAGAATGTCGGCCCAGTGCCAACTCACTCCATACAGATGTATACATACGGTGAAACAGCTGGCCCATTGTTCTATCTGTGAACTCACAGTGACATCACTGAGCAGCAGCTGAAAGGAGGTAGACTAATGGATCCCGCATGCGTAGAAATCTCCGTATTTTTAGCAAAGAGCAAGTTGGGTTCCTGAAAATCCGGAACCGCAGCCACTCCGCTATGGGTTGTAGCCTATAGTTTTTGTATTTTTAGGGATATAACTTCTTGCCACTGTGAGGCAGTAATACATAAGGTGATGGGTCAGGTCATAGGTTTGGTTAGTTATAAATGTAGACTCATCGAGATGACGTAGATGCACAAAGTAAACCGTAGTAGTGGGTACATTTCCGTAACAACAAAGAGCAATTAAAGGCGAGGCCTTAAGGAGAAGTTGTATTTTTTACAACCAAATCTCTATTTTTTTTATGTTATAGAAAGGTCCAGACATCTTTTTTTGAGATTTCACTTGTTTTTGAGAAACTTACCCCAACAGTGAATCGTCCTTTTAGAGACGGCAAAGCTCTCAGTATAGTGATGCAGCTCTTTAGATGTTGTACACATGAAATTGTCATTCCAAACTTTATCTGCAATGTTATATTCCAGTTTTCCCTTACACTGCTGTGCAGGCCGGGTGTGTCTATGTAGTATACGAACATAATTCATGATTTTTACTTTATTTTAGTTCGTTTTGGAGTCAAAGATAATAGTTTCAGTAGAGTTTTAGTTTTTCAAATGGGTTTGTTAATTATTTCATTTCAGTTTACTAAATCGTTTTTTCATGATTATTTTTCGTTTCATTTTTCGTTTACGATAATAACCTTATAGTATGGTTACTATGGGTGCGAAATACATCAGGACGTGTATATTTAGCATGTTATCAGGAATCAGGTAAGACCCAGATGCAGACCGTGTCGAAGTAAACATGTTTATTAGAGCAACAGGGGCAAAGATACAGGACGGCAGGCAGGCTGAGGTCAGACAGAGGTCGGTAATCCAGAGGTGGGGCAAAGGTACAGGACGGCAGACAGGCTCAGGGGCAGGCAGAGTGGTCAGGCGGGCGGGGGTCAAAACCAGGAGGATGCGAAAAGAGAGATGGGGAGAAAAGCAGGAGCTGATACAAAAACCGCTGGTAGGCTTGAACAAACAAGACGAACTGGCAACAGAGAGACAGAGAACACAGGTATAAATACACGGGGGATGATGGGGAAGATGGGCGACACCTGGAGGGGGGTGGAGATAATCACAAAGAGAGGTAAAACAGATCAGGCTGTGACACATTTATCCTTTTGATGTGATATGATAGTAGAGGGCCTTATGTTTCTAGAACCGAGTTGCAATTGTGAATCGATTCACGTTTAGATCGTGCCGGCCTATTTGACGGTTTTGACTGACGTATCCTTCATCCTTCATTGACTCCCTGTCAAAATAAAATAAATTGATTCAGTTAGTTGGAAGTGGTCCCTTGAACATATAGATAATTGGTGTGATCAAATGTAAACCATAAACATCACCTAGCATGCAACATCCCCACATAGTATTCATAATCCAATGGATAAATTGCCCGCTTAAAAATGCCATGCAAGGCAATACACGGAGCATGCACTGTAATTGTGTATTTTTCTGTGTTGAGTAAGCAAGCTTGAAGCTTGGCTAGCAGCAAATCTCATTATCCAGTTCCTGCCACATGCTTTCCTGACTGAGGTCAGAGAGGCACCCATCCCTACCTCTGTCCTCAACCATCTCATGTAACACCAAGCCAAGCCAAGCCTGCATGGGTGCACATGGACACACAGCCTCACAGCCTAACACACATCATCTAATGTGTTTTTGATGGCTGTAGACATGTCACTTTTGCATAGGCCTAGCACTCCCATACATAGGCCTCAAACGTTGTTTTGTTGTCACCACTAGCTTCAATGTTCTCTGCCTTGTGATGTCATTATTGCATGTGCAGGCGGGGTGTTGCTAAAAAAGACTTGGCTAAGCCAATTAGAAGGAAGGTTGCTAATCCTGTTCTCAGATTCCCAGCCTGTTGGGAGGAAGTGAGCACAACAAGCCTCTGATATCATGGCTCTTCCTTTACTGTATATTGAAATGGAAATGGTTATTACACTAGATGGGAAATCTGACATTGATCTTAAATAGCTTAGTAGCACAAATACCTGTAGTTCAAGGCTGAGAGGGATATCAGGTTCTGTCACAAGCCCCCATTGAAACCATTTGCCAAGACCTAGATGTGGTTTTAGTATCTTAGAAATAACACCTGCTGTCAAGTTATGAATACAGGCCTCATATCTTCATGCAACAACCTCAGACAAGAGATTTTGAATCAAACATGTTGAAGAGTCTCTTCAGCCTCTTATTCACATAATTGCAGCAAACAATTGTCCAATTCAGAATGGGCAATTAACTCAAAAAAAGCTACACGCCAGTGCTGATGGTCCCTTTCCACACCCATTTGGTCTACCCCAGATGTTGATGTGAGGCTGGCTACTATTGCAGAATTATAGCACTGCCTAGATTTGTCTTTAGTGAGAGAGTATTTGTTTCCTGACAAAATGCAGTCTTTCTGAGGTGAACAAGGTAGATCCAGTACAATCCAGGTAAGCCTAGGCCATGTGTTCAAGTGAAGCATCTCTCTGGGAACCAGATTAGAGTGAGTCCCCTCAAGTCCTCCGAAGTTTAGTATGTTTCACAGATTTGTTTCAGTGTTCGGGTGTGTTGGACACCTCTGGGGTTGTTTAGTACTCTTTTTCGGCCAAGAATGCAGCTCTGTTGAGATGCCATTGAGATCATCTTAAATAACAACTATTTCAAAACCTTCCACGTACAGTGTCTGTGTTGTCCACATAAGTCATTGTTTTTTTCTGTAAAGGTTGTTTGATTATTGCTCACATTTCATGTGTTTTACTTTCTTTCTCAGACCCATACCCTCCTGAGATGACAGGGAGTTTGTAGCAGGACAGTCTCACTGAACAATCTACCATTAACACCAGGGAGGGAAGCCTGACATTATAATTTCAAAAATGGAATCATTTCAAAATCCTTACGGGGCCACGCTCAACCGCAGCCAATCGCTGATGAGTGGCCTGGAGAAGACCCCTCCCACCTGCAACAAGCCCACCCACTCTCGGAGCAGTAGCACTGCCTCCTCCCGTCACTCCCGGGTGAGTATGTCTCTTCCAGCAAGAGAGTCACAATGACAAAGAATCAACAAATTCAATAAACAATCAACACATTCACAGTCACTGACAGAACTAATTAAATTCTATATGTAAGGAGTTTTAGGCCCATCCTGCACTTGTTTAAATATCAAATATCCAAACAAAACTTCAAACTGGATGTTAACATTTCACAAACAACAGGACTGTCTCTAGATGGTTGTTGATGTGTCTGTTATGGTGTTGTCTCACCCTCAGAACATTAAAGATTGGGAGGTGATGGACGACCTTCAGGTGGACGTGACGTCAGGTGACAACCCCCAGGACCTGACCATCCCAGGCATCTGTGAAGGATACCTCCTCAAGAGGAGAAAATGGCCCCTGAAAGGCTGGCACAAGGTCAGCAAACTGTCCATTCATCACTATTTTGGAAATTAGTTCATTTTGGCCTTAATTCATGTGTTTATCCTACTTTCAGAGGTACTTTGTGTTGGAAACAGGGATCTTGCGATATTCCAAAACCCAACAAGATGTAAGTGCACATTCCCTTAATTATATATTTTAGTTAAATTATGAAAACCTCCCCATTAATAATGGAAAGCACTTATTTTTACTTTAAAGATCACAAGGGGAAAGCTCCATGGTTCATTAGATATCAGCCTTGCAGTCATGTCAATCAACAAGAAATCCAATCGTATCAATTTGGATGCAGGAGACATTCTATATCACATGAAGGTATGCCCCGTCCCTTTCACCTTATTTTAGCTTGTTGACTGTACTACATACACTAACATTCAAAAGTTTGGTGTCACTTAGTGATGTCCTTGTTTTTGAAAGAAAAGCACATTTTTTTGTCCATTAAAATAACATTAAATTGATCAGAAATACAGTGTAGACATCGTTAATGTTATAAATGACTATTGTGCTGGAAACGGCAGATTTTTCTATGGAATATCTACATAGGTGTACAGCAACCATCACTCTTGTGTTCCAATGGCACGTTGTGTTAGCTAATCCAAGTTTATCATTTTAAAAGGCTAATTGATCATTAGAAAACCCTTTTGCAATTATGTCAACACAGCTGAAACTGTTGTTCTGATTAAAGAAGCAATAAAACTGACCTTCTTTAGACAAGTTGAGTATCTGGAGCATCAGCATTTGTGGGTTCGATTACAGGCGCAAAATGGCCAGAAACGAATAACTTTCTTCTGAAACTCATCAGTTTATTCTAGTTCTGAGAAATGAAGGCTATTCCATGTGAGAAATTGCCAAGAAACTGAAGATCTCGTACAACGCTGTATACTACTCCATTCACAGAACAGGGCACACTGGCTCTAACCAGAATTGAAAGAGGAGTGGGAGGCCCCAGTGCACAACTGAGCAAGAGCACAAGTACATTAGAGTGTCTAGTTTGAGAAACAGACACCTCACAAGTCCTCAACTAGTAGGTTCATTAAATAGTACCAGCAAAACACCAGTCTCAACGTCAACAGTGAAGAGGCGAATCCGGGATGCTGGCCTAGGCAGAGTTCCTCTGTCCAGTGTCTGTGTTCTTTTGCCCATCTTAATCTTTTTATTGGCCAGTCTGAGATATCGCTTTTTCTTTGCAAATCTGCCTAGAAGGCCAACATCCCGGATTCGCTTCTTCACTGTTGACGTTGAGATGGGTGTTTTGCTGGTACTATTTAATGAAGCTGCCAGTTGAGGACTTGTGAGGCGTCTGGAACACAGGAGTGATGGTTGCTGATAATGGGCCTCTGTACGCCTATGTAGATATTCCATAAAAAAATCTGACGTTTCCAGCTACAATAGTAATTTACAACATTAACAATGTCTACACTGTGTTTCTGATCAATTTGATGTTATTTTAATGGACAAAAAATTTGCTTTTCTTTCAAAAACAAGGACATTTCTCAGTGACCCCCAACTTTTGAACGGCAGTGTACATTATGATTAAACAACTTAATAAACTAAATTAAGTATTGTCCAAGGTTAAATTGAAGAACAGTTGAGTTGGATTACTTTTAGATGCCTGTAGTAATTAAAATGAACTTGACGCCACTCTTCCTGTTCTTTTGTCTCCTAGGCCAAGAGTCATGAACTGTTCTACATCTGGGTGACCAAGCTGAGTGCCCACCGTATGTTCAAGAAGAACGAGGCTGCTCAAGTGCACAATGGCTTCCTCCAGGCCTTGTCCCAGGGCACCAGTGTGGCTGGACTAACACAGCGGAACGGCATGCAGGATGTGGTAAATTCTCTTTGTAGAGATCCAGTCTCTGTTGGTAATGATGGTGGTTCATAGTCTTGTATTGACTCTCTTTCTTCTCTGTCTGTCTGTCCGTCTGTCCGTCTGTCCGTCTGTCTCTCTCTCTCTCTCTCTCTCTCTCTCTCTCTCTCTCTCTCTCTCTCTCGTCCGTATACCAGTCTTCCTACCAACACTACCAAAGCACTACAGGCTCTTACATGGGTGAGATAGCTGCACCAACACTGTCAGAGTTTCCTTCGGTCAACCCTGGGGTGAATGGGAAGGTGTCAGCCTGGTTACAACAGACTCATGACCCAGACAGCTGTGCTGAAGGTACTGCACTCTTATCTTGTATACAAAGTACACCCAATATGTTATAGTTATATACACTCAGGGCTCCCGAGTGGCGCAGCGGTCTAAGGCACTGCATCTCAGTGCTTGATGCGTCACTACAGACATCCTGGTTCGAATCCAGACTGTATCAAAACCGGCCGTAATTGGGAGTCCCATAGGGCGGCGCACAATTGGCCCAGTGTTATCCAGGTTTGGCCGGTGTAGGCCGTCATTTTAAATAATAATTTGTTCTTAACAAGAATTGAATCTTTCTACCCATATCAGATATGCCTTTGTCCTGGGAAATGTTATTGTTACTTACAACGTCATGCTAATCACATTAGCGCATGTTAGCTCAACCCTCCTGCAGGGGGGGGACACCGATCCTGTAGAGGTTTTAACTGACTTCCCTAGTTAAATAAAGGTAAAATATCTATATTTTTAAGTGTTTGTTAGGGCTATCAAATAAAATACAATTGTATTTGTCACATGCGCTGAATACAACAAGTGTAGACCTTACAGTGAAATGCTTACTTACAAACCCTTAACCAACAATGCATTAAGAAGTTTTAAGAAAAGAAAGTGTTAAGTAAAAAAATAGAAAATAAATGTAACAAATCATAAAACAGCAGGAGTAAAATAACAATAGTGAGGCTATATACAGAGGGTACCGGTACAGAGTAAATGTGTGGGAGCACCGGTTAGTTGAGGTAATTGAGGTAATATGTACATGATAGACAATAAACAGAGAGTAGCAGCAGCGTAAAAGAGGGGTCTGGGTAGCCTTTGATTAGCTGTTCAGGAGTCTTATGGCTTGGGGATAGAAGCTGTTAAGAAGCTTTTGGACATAGACTTGGCACTCTGGTACTGCTTGCCGTGGGGTAGCAGAGAGAACAGTCCATAATCAGGTTGGCTGGAGTCTTTGACAATTTTTAGGGCCTTCATCTGACACTGCCTGGTATAGAGGTCCTGGGTCGGATGCCGAACAGTTGCCATACCAGGCAGTAATACAACCAGGATGCTCTCGATGGCGTAGCTGTAGAACCTTTTGAGGATCTGAGGACCCATGACAAATATTTTCAGTCTCCTGAGGGGAAATAGGCTTTGTCATGCCCTCTTCACAACTGTCTTAGTGTGTTTGGACCATGATAGTTTGTTGGTGATGTGGACACCAAGGAACTTTAAGCTCTCAATCTGCTTTAAGCTCTCAACCACTGCAGCCCCGTCGATGAGAATGGAGCGTGCTCGGTCCTCCTTTTCCTGTCGTACACAGTCATCTCCTTTGTCATGATCATGTCGAAGGAGAGGATGTTGTCCTGGCACCACACGGCCAGGTCTCTGACCTCTTATTGATGTTGGTGATCAGGCATACCATCGGAAAACTTGATGATGGTGTTGGAGTCGTGCCTGGTCATGCAGTCATGAGTGACAGGGAGTACAGGAGGGGACTGAGCACGCACCACTAAGGGTCCCCGTATTGAGGATCAGTGTGGCACATGTGTTGTTCCCTACCCTTACCACCTGGGCCGGCCCGTCAGGAATTACAGGATCCAGTTGCAGAGGGAGGTGTTTAGTCCCAAGTTCCTTATCTTAATGATGAGCTTTGAGGGCACTATGGCGTTGAACGCTGAGCTGTAGTCAATGAATAGCATTCTCACATAGGTGTTCCTTTTGTCCAGGTGGGAAAGATTGCATCATCTGTGGATCTGTTGGGGTGGTATGCAAATTGGAATGGGTCTAGGGTTTCTGGGATAATGGTGTAGATGTGAGCCATGACAGCATTTCAAAGCACGTCATGGTTACGGATGTCATTAAGGCAGGTTGTGTTCTTGGGCACAGGGACTGTGGTGATCTGCTTGAAATATGTTAGTATTACAGACTCAATCAGGGACATATTGAAAATGTCAGTGAAGACACTTGCCAGTTGGTCAGCAAATGCATAGAGTACACGTCCTGGTAATCCGTCTGGCCCTGCGGTCTTGTGAATGTTGACCTGTTTAAAGGTCTAACTCGCTCGACTATGGAGAATGCGATCACACAGTCATCCAGAACAGCTGATGCTCTCATGCATGCTTCAGTGTTATTTGCCTCAAGTCGAGTATAGAAGTAATTTAGCATGTCTGGTATACTTGTGTCACTGGGCAGCTCGCGGCTGTCCTTCCATTTGTAGTCTGTAATAATTTGCAATCCCTTCCACGTCCCTCGAGCGTTGGAGCCGGTGTAATACGATTCAATCTTAGTCCTGTATTGACGCTTTGTCTGTTTGATGGTTTGTCGGAGGGCATAGTGGGATTTCTTATAAGCTTCCAGGTTAGATTCCTGCTCCTTGAAAGCTCTACCCTTTAGCTCAGTGTGGATGTTGACTGTAATCCATGGCTTCTGGTTGGGGTATGTACGTACGGTCACTGTGGGGACGACGTCATCGATGCACTTATTGATGAAGCCAGTGACTGATGTGGTGTACTCCTCAATGCCATCGGAAGAATCCCGGAACATATTCCAGTCTGTACTAGCAAAACAGTCCTGTAGCTTAGCATCTGCTTCTTCTGACCACTTTCTTATTGACCGAGTCACTGGTGCTTCCTGCTTTAGTTTTTGCTTGTAAACAGGAATCAGGAGGATAGAATTATGGTCAGATTTACCAAATGGAGGGCAAGGGAGAGCTTTGTATGCATCTCTGTGTGTGGAGTAAAGGTGGTCTAGAGTTTTTTTCCCTCGTTGCACATTTAACATGCTGGTAGAAAATAGGTAAGACGGATTTGAGCTTCCCTGCATTAAAGTCCTTGGCCATTAGGAGCGCCCCCTTTGGATGAGCATTTTCCTGTTTGCTTATGGCCGTATACAGCTCATTGAGTGCGGTCTTAGTGCCAGCATCGGTTTGTAGTGGTACATAGACAGCTACAAATAGTGTGGTCTACATCTTATCATGAGATACTCTACCTCAGGCAAGCAAAACCTTGAGACTTCCTTAGATTTTGTATACCAGCTGTTGTTTACATAGACCACCACCCCTTGTCTTACCAGAGGCCACTGTTTTATCCTGCCGAAAAAGCTTAAAACCCGCCAGCTCTATGTTATTCATGTCGTTGTTCAGCCATGACTAGGTGAAACTTAAGATATTACAGTTTTTAATGTCCCGTTGGTAGGATATACGTGATCGTAGTTCGTCTATTTTATTATCAATTGATTGTACGTTGGCTAATAGGACTGATGATAAAGGTAGATTACCCTCTCGGCGACGGATCCTTACAAGGCACCCGGATCTTCGTCCCCGATAGCTCCGTCTCTTTCTCCTGCGAATGACGGGGATGAGGGCCTTGTCGGGCGTCTGAAGTAAATCCTTCCCGTCCGACTCGTTGATGAAAAAGTATTCTTCCAGTATGGGGTGAGTAATCGCTGTCCTGATGTCTAGAATCTCTTTTCGGTCATAAGACATGGTGGCGGAAACATTATGTACAAAATAAGTTACAAATAAGCCGAAAAAACATACACAATAGCACAATTGGTTATGGTATCGCAAAACGGCAGCCATCTGCCAAACGTATAAATATAGGATTTTTTTGAACTCGTGCAAACAATATCTATAGCTCCTAATTATCATGAATCATGGACGACCACAGTTAGGAGATACAAGTGTTTTGGTCTTAACTCCCCAGTAGAACTGTTCTAGGACCTGCCCTAACAGCATCTGTATTGTTTTTGCAGAGCTGAACCGTTGTCAGTTGGACCTGTCTGAGCTGAACCGGCTGGTCCAGAGGCTGCAGTCACTGGAGGGGGGGCAGCAAGCCTTCACCAATGGAGAGCTGCAGCGCATCATCAGCATGCAGGTGAGATGACGCAACACCACTACGGCCCAGTTCCAAACTAAAACTTCCTAGGATAGGTTTAGCAATGTGGTAATGGTTTCACCCCAGCCGTCTCAGAGGGTAGGATCAAATATGAACACTTAACCAGATGTTTCATGTCTACACATTTTCCCAGGGGCTAGGGGTGACTTTGGAACTAGGCATACCAGTGAGTTGCAGGACAAGGGTGTGAGACATGCTTGAATGTAGTAATGTAATGAGACAACTGGCTCATCCCACTGGGCAAAAACTGGTTGAATTAACATTGTTTCCACGCCATTTCAACCAAAACATTCAACGTGACGACGTTGAAAAGGGAATTTCATATTTTCTTCACCCAACTTTACTAAATCCAATGACAGGGTGAAATGTTGGGTTGATTTCACGTTGAATTCATGTCTGTGCACAATGGGATGCCTGTTCAGTGATTTAAGATGAGTCTGTTTTTTAATTCCACCAAGAATCTTTCCCTTGAGAAACCCAAGAAGTCCAGGTCTGGCAAGATATGGGGTCACTCACGCACAATGTCAAGGGTGGAGGCCCTCGGAATGGTAAGACAGGTTTGTAACACATAAAGCATTTGGTTTTAGCTGTGGTTCTTAGATTAAATGTGAAGGTGATTTAGGAAAACTTTAGACTCACCTTTTAGTTTTGACTTATGGATGTTGTTCCAGTGAATTTTCCAATGGATTTGGTACTAATATTCAGATATTAAATTTTTACATTTTTAAATAATGCTTTTGTGTATTAGCCAACCCAATCCCCTGATAACTTTTAGGCTTCTTTTTAATCCAAAGCCTTTTCGTGGGATTACAAAATCGGTGAGTCAAGACTATGACACTAGGCAGACTGCCAAAGCATGGAACAACTAGTCCTAATTTAGCTCTTCCATGTTGTCCAGACAGCCAAATATAGACAAAGGGGTATATTTGTTTACAATGGAAAGTAACATCATATCAGATGTAACTTTAGGGACAGAGTAAAGCAACGATTTTACAGTAAACATTCCTATCAGATGGAAGTTTGCAAATTGTAGTTGTGATAAAAGTTTGAGAAATAAGACATTTGTTTTGGCTAAAACCTTGTAGGACATACATGCTCCTAGAACTTGACGCTAGCTTTTAGCCTTCCATAGTAGTTATATTGCATGGCTTGTACACAGCTCTCCTTAATTTTCCATCTAACATTTGAACATATTTAACATCTCACTAATGTGGGGAATCAGTGACTGACAAATACTGTAGAAAATGGCTATTCTGTTTGTTCTACTTTTTCATTCTTCACCATTCCTCAATTTTGTAGCTGTCCTCCAGTCACCTGAACAGCTCTTCCCAACTGGGTGCATCTGTCCCCTCCCTCCCAGACTATGTACCCTCCATCCCAGACTACGTCTGCTCCCAGCTGTCCCCTCCCACCAACACCTCCGCTGAAGGCAAGAAGATCCAGCAGGACATCTGTACTTTGTCCCAAAGAGGTCAGAGCCAAATACACACAGACACACACACACTTTGCCTTCAAGTGTTACTGTTACTACTGATGCTAAATGTGAATTTCTTGATTTTCCTGTCCCCATCAGTGCACACGTCCCTCAAGTCTGTGCATGAGGCCTTGGCCCAGGAGCGTCAGAGACTGCAGGACACTTACCACCAATCAACCACACAGGCTGAGGTGAGGGTACACACCTTCAAGGAGACAGGTTTGGTTTACAATAGACCTGTGAGTGCTTTTCGTCACCGATTCTGTCTGTTTTGCTGTCTTTCTCATGGTGTCTATTGTTCATCACTCTTCCCCTCTCTTTAGACTGCATCTGGGAACCAGTCCCGCCGCACGCCCTCAGTGACAGACTCTGCAGCAGAGTATTTTGATGCGAGTGACGACGTCCTGAATGGGAGCTCCTCTGAGTCTGACGAGTCTGGTCTGAGCGACAGGACCACCAGCAACTCTGAACCTGAGGAGGGCCATGGCGAGCGTGAACACACACACACACACACACACACACACACACACACACACACACACACACACACACACACACACACACACTGTAACCAGTTATCAATTAGAAGTAGTTTTTCAGTGTTGTGGTGTCACTACAGCCTGGGGTTCGATCCATGACCGGGAGTCCCATAGGGCGGCTTACAATTGGCCCAGCGTTGTCCGGGTGAGGGGAAAGTTTGGCCAGGGGGGCTTTACTTGGCTCATCACGATCTAGCAACTCCTTGTGGCGGGCCGGACGCCTGCAGGCTGACTTAGGTCGTCACTTGAACGGTGTTTCCTCCGACACATTGATGCAGCTGGCTTCCGGGTTAAGCGAGTGGGTGTTAAGAAGTGCGGCTTGGTGAGTCATGTTTCGGGGGACGCATGACTCGACCTTCGCCTCTCCCGATCCCGTTGGGAAGTTGCAGCGATGAGACAAGATCGTAATCACGAAGTTGGGGAGAAAAAGGGGGTAAAAATGTACAAAAATGAAATATGTTGTTTTTCAATGTATTGAAACATTTATACATTTTCCTCACAGCTTCGGCCACTCGTGAGTACCGTGCCAGCATCTCTAAGGCTCCCAACAGTGTTGTGCCCATGAACACTGGTCGCCGTACCACTCTGCCTGCCCACTGCCCAGAGAATGGCCATGTGGGCCTGATGCAGATCCTCTACAACAATATAGGCAAGGACCTGTCCCGTGTCTCCATGCCTGCTGCTCTCAACGAGCCTATCAACCTGATACAAAGACTGTGTGAGGAGCTGGAGTACTCCGAGCTGCTGGACATTGCCAACAACACACAGGACCCCTACCAGAGGATGGTAAAGATTTTATTTAAATACATTAATGTATATGTCTTCAATATTTGGTAACGCAAAGGATGTACGGCTTTTAGATACATCTTAAAGACACTGAATGGGAAAGTGCTCAAAGTAGCAGCATTTTTTCACATCAATAAACTATGATAAAGATTTTCCATACTGTCAATAGTATATGATAGAGTACAGTATACATTGAGCCTCAGGATTGAAAGGAAACCCCGTAACGACAGCTGCAGTATGTTAGATTAGAAGACTGAAGGTGTTTCTCTGTTCTTGCGCAGGTCTACATTGGTGCCTTTGCCATCTCTGGTTATGCTACAGCTCACTACCGCAACCGCTACAAGCCCTTTAATCCACTCCTGGGGGAGACCTATGAATGTCTGAGAGAGGACAAGGGCTTCCGCTACATCAGTGAGCAGGTAGGAGGACTGAACCTTCTCTGACATCCCTCAGCAGAACTGAAGAGTGACCAGGCCAGACTAGTTCTGTCAGATTCAGACTAGACCGTTCTTGTCTTTCATCAGGTTTGCCACCATCCCCCCATCTCTGCGTGTCATGCTGACTCAGATAACTTCTCCTTGTGGCAGGGTGAGATTTCTTGATTAGAAATGAGCAAAAACCTTTCTTCTAGTCAGTTAGCGATAAGCGTCTTAACATTTGCCTTGAACCATTTTAGATTTTTTGTTGTTGTAACTATACTATCGTACACTTGTATCAATAATGTTTCTCATGGAACACAACATATTTATGTCACCTGAACAGACCAGCGATGGAAGAATAAGTTCTGGGGAAAGTCACTGGAGATCATGCCAACAGGGATCGTGAACGTCACTCTCCCAAGGTAAGTGTCCTGGTGGCCATTTCTTTACTGTCTACTCTCTCTAGCTGTTATAAAATAAAATGTGAAATGCTCTACCTTCAATCACTCTTTCAGGTTCGGGGACCACTATGAGTGGAACAAAGTAGTGACCTGTGTCCATAATGTCTTGAGCCAGCAACGCTACCTGGAGCACTATGGGGAGGTTATCATCCGTAACCTCAACAGCAACGCGTGCACTTGTAAGATCACCTTTGTCAAGTCCCGCTATTGGGGGTCGGACACCATCAAGAACGAGGTGCAGGGCACTGTGCTGGACCAGACTGGGAGTGTTATCCACCGGTTTGGGGGGTTGTGGCATGAGGGCATCTTCTGTGACACATTTCCCACTCCGCAGTGTATCTGGAAGCCAAGTGAGTATCCCACCCATACAGGGAAAAAACTCAAAGAGAGTTTAAAACAGAAATCTTGTATAAAGGCTTTATTTCTCCTGTAAAGAAAATTGGACTCATTATGTTCGACGCCCATTGAATAAAAATATTTAGTATGTAGGAAGCCTATTTTAGAAAGACCAAGTTGTAAAAGGTCATTCTAAATGTGCAGTTTTGCCACACAACACAATGCCACAGATGTCTCAAGTTTTGAGGGAGCATGCAATTCAAATGCTGACTGCAGGAATGTCCACCAGAGCTGTTACCACGTGTAACCACGACGGCTGATGAAACTGGGACTTGGCACAACGGAATCATTTCCGCTCAAACTGTCATAAACCGTCTCAGGGAAGCTCATCTGTGTGCTCGCCATCTTCATCAGGGCCTTGACCTGACTGCAGTTTGTCATTGTAACCGACCTCAGTGGGCAAACGCTCACCTTCGATGGCCACTGGCACGCTGGAAAAGTGTGCTTTTCAGGGATGAATCCTGGTTTCAACTGTACCGGGATGAAAGCAGACAGCATGTATGGCATCTTGTGGGCGAGCGGTTTGCTGGTTCACGTTGTGAACTGAGTGCCCCATGGTGGCGGTGGGGTTATGGTATGGGCAGGCATAAGATACGGACAATGCATTTTATCGATGGCAATTTGAGGCCCATTGTCGTGCCATCCATCCACCGACATCACTTCATGTTTCAGCATGATAATGCACGACTCCATGTCACAAGGATATGTACACAATTCCTGAAAGCTAAAAATGTCCCAGTTCTTCCATGGTCTGCATACATGTCATCCATTGAGCATGTTTTGGATCGACGGTGTTCCAGTTCCCTCCAATATCCAGCAACTTCGCACAGCCATTGAAGAGGTGTGGGACAACGTTCCACATCTCTATGTTTTAATTGTTTCCTTTATTTAGCTAGGCAAGTCAGTTAAGAACAAATTCTTATTTTATTTTCAATGATGGCCTAAGAACAGTTAAATGGTTAACTGCCTGTTCAGGGGCAGAACGACAGATTTGTACCTTGTCAGCTCGGGGATTTGAACTTGCAACCTTTCGGTTACTAGTCCAACTCTCTAACCACTAGGCTACCCTGCTGCCCCTCTGTTGCGCTGCATGAGGCAAATGGTGGTCATACCAGATACTGACAGGTTTTCTGATCCTACCTTTTCTTTAAAGGTATCTGTGACCAACAGATGCACATCTGTATTCCCAGTCATGACACTTTTTTTGGGGTGCGCCAGGACCATTCACAGCGGAGCTCACTCAGTTTAGCTCAACACTGATTGGCTATTATGTTTATTATTATATATTATATATATTATATATACAGTGCCTTGCGAAAGTATTCGGCCCCCTTGAACTTTGCGACCTTTTGCCACATTTCAGGCTTCAAACATAAAGATAGAAAACTGTATTTTTTTGTGAAGAATCAACAACAAGTGGGACACAATCATGAAGTGGAACGACATTTATTGGATATTTAAAACTTTTTTAACAAATCAAAAACTGAAAAAATGGGCGTGCAAAATTATTCAGCCCCTTTACTTTCAGTGCAGCAAACTCTCTCCAGAAGTTCAGTGAGGATCTCTGAATGATCCAATGTTGACCTAAATGACTAATGATGATAAATACAATCCACCTGTGTGTAATCAAGTCTCCGTATAAATGCACCTGCACTGTGATAGTCTCAGAGGTCCGTTAAAAGCGCAGAGAGCATCATGAAGAACAAGGAACACACCAGGCAGGTCCGAGATACTGTTGTGAAGAAGTTTAAAGCCGGATTTGGATACAAAAAGATTTCCCAAGCTTTAAACATCCCAAGGAGCACTGTGCAAGCGATAATATTGAAATGGAAGGAGTATCAGACCACTGCAAATCTACCAAGACCTGGCCGTCCCTCTAAACTTTCAGCTCATACAAGGAGAAGACTGATCAGAGATGCAGCCAAGAGGCCCATGATCACTCTGGATGAACTGCAGAGATCTACAGCTGAGGTGGGAGACTCTGTCCATAGGACAACAATCAGTTGTATATTGCACAAATCTGGCCTTTATGGAAGAGTGGCAAGAAGAAAGCCATTTCTTAAAGATATCCATAAAAAGTGTTGTTGAAAGTTTGCCACAAGCCACCTGGGAGACACACCAAACATGTGGAAGAAGGTGCTCTGGTCAGATGAAACCAAAATGTAACTTTTTGGCAACAATGCAAGACGTTATGTTTGGCGTAAAAGCAACACAGCTCATCACCTTGAACACACCATCCCCACTGTCAAACATGGTGGTGGCAGCATCATGGTTTGGGCCTGCTTTTCTTCAGCAGGGACAGGGAAGATGGTTAAAATTGATGGGAAGATGGATGGAGCCAAATAAAGGACCATTCTGGAAGAAAACCTGATGGAGTCTGCAAAAGACCTGAGACTGGGACGGAGATTTGTCTTCCAACAAGACAATGATCCAAAACATAAAGCAAAATCTACAATGGAATGGTTCAAAAATAAACATATCCAGGTGTTAGAATGGCCAAGTCCAGACCTGAATCCAATCGAGAATCTGTGGAAAGAACTGAAAACTGCTGTTCACAAATGCTCTCCATCCAACCTCACTGAGCTCGAGCTGTTTTGCAAGGAGGAATGGGAAAAAATTTCAGTCTCTCGATGTGCAAAACTGATAGAGACATACCCCAAGCGACTTACAGCTGTAATCGCAGCAAAAGGTGGCGCTACAAAGTATTAACTTAAGGGGGCTGAATAATTTTGCACGCCCAATTTTTCAGTTTTTGATTTGTTAAAAAAGTTTGAAATATCCAATAAATGTCGTTCCACTTCATGATTGTGTCCCACTTGTTGTTGATTCTTCACAAAAAAATACAGTTTTATATCTTTATGTTTGAAGCCTGAAATGTGGCAAAAGGTTGCAAAGTTCAAGGGGGCCGAATACTTTCGCAAGGCACTGTATATATCAAGGTAGGCCAAATGCTCGCTGTCTCCCCTTACATTCAATGCTACGGGCGGCAACAATGTCATACTCTTTTTAACCAGACAGCATCAGATAGATATGCTACACATACTGAGACAGAGGGGCACTGTTTCATTCGCTCTGATGCTTTCTCCGGTGAGATACATTCAGCCTCTTGCATATTGAAGGAAATGTATGAACACAGAGAGACGAAAGATAAATTATTTTTTTATGTTTGTTTATTTTTTTTCTTAAAAAGCCTGGTTTCCTTTGGCAACCATGAATACACACCACTTGTTAAGATAAATCGGTGCTTTAGGACATTTTCTCATGGTTAGTGGTATGCTAACTAAAGACATTGTGGTTTGAGACTGGTTACATTAGCTTATTTTTGTAGCTCACCTCATTGGCTTCTTTCACTGTGCAGATCCCCAGCCCAAGGACTACTACCTGTATTACGGCTTTTCCAACTTCGCACTGGAGCTGAACGAGCTCACCCCAGGCTTGAAGCCTCTTCTGCCCCCCACAGACTCACGCCTTCGCCCTGACCAGAGGTGAGTGGTGCCTCAATGGGCCGTGGAGGGCTTGATTATTATGAAACAATTTTACAAATCATGTTTTTATATTGATAGGGCCTTACATTTTTGAACCAGGAAAAATTCAGGGCCTTACTTGTTGATACGATGTGATAGGTTTGATGAATTGGAGCGTTTTGTTATGAGGTTTTTCTTTTCCTCAGGATGCTGGAGGATGGGAGGGTGGATGATTGTGATAAGTTTAAAGAAGAAGTGGAGGACATGCAGAGGGAGCGGAGGAAACAACTGGCTAAGAAAGGACAAGAGCACAAGCCACGCTTCTTCAAGTAAGTCCCTGCTCTTTTAGTCTTCAGTGATACTGAAGCAATAACAATCAGTGTGTCATCTTATATCTAGGATAATACTTCACCAAGCCCTAACTTCAAGGTATGCTTTCAGTAATTTACATTTTCTGTTCATTTTCCATATTCAGGAAAGCCGTGGATTCCTCTGGGAGGGATGTGTGGCTGACCAACGGAACCTATTGGAAATTCAGAGAGAACCCGGGGTTTGCTAACACAAACAACCTGGAACTATGGTGAGGAAACGCACTGGGGCCATTTGGTGGCCTGCGAGAATCAAATGACAAAATTACCCAAGTCTGTATTGAAACCCAGAGGATACGTGGTGGGAATTGATGAAGGCTTGGATGAACTGTCCTGAGAAGCCCACCTTCTATCATCACCATCTTATATGCACTCCCAAGACAAAGAAAACTTCCAGGAAAGTCTGGAAACTACTTGGATCCACTGAACAGTCAACAGTGAACAGTCAAGTTGAAAATAGTTCCCAGAATTCCCTGAAAGTGTAGCATCACCTGTTCCATCACCTAAGAAGGATAAAGAGAGACTTTGTTCATTTTTCTAATGCATTTCTACTGGTACTTGTATTGTCCATTGCAATGTAGTTACGATCATTCCCTATTGTTTGTGTACATTTATGTTCCTCTATCAAGATGCATTTGCTGTCCAGAGCAGTGTTTCCCAACTCCTGTACTCGAATACCCCAAAAATACACATTTCTGTTGTAGCCCTGGACAGCAAAGCCCTCAATGAGTTGAATCAGGTGAGTTAGTCCGGGGCAACAACAAAAATGTGTGCTGTTGGGGGGTACTGGAGGACTCGAGTTGAGAAACACTGTCTAGAGCAGGGGTATTCAACTCTTGCCCCATGAGGTCCGGAGCTAGCTGGTTTTCTGTTCTACCTGATCATTAATTGCAACCACTTAGTGTGCCAGGTCTAAATCAGTCCCTGATTAGAGGGGATCAATGAAAACAATCAGTGGGACTGGCTTCGCGGTCCAGAGTTTGAGTTTGAGCGGCCCCGAGGGGTGGAAGTGTGAGGTTAATTTGCTCAGGTCAAGCAAACATTTACTGTGGACTAATATTCAGAGATTGTATATTTTGAAATTTGTATTTTATACTCTCTGGGCTGAATCCTAACTAGATTTTTGTGTTTCATCACTCAACGTTTTCACATAAATCTCCCAAAGACATCTATGCATGATTCTTAGTTACGTGAGTGGATCTTAAGTTAAGATACAACCCTTTATGAATTATTGTTGAATCATATTTATTTCAGTGGCACTAGTGTATTAAATACTTCTCTTTTACAAGAGTTAATTTTAGTAAGTCAAACAATTTGACATGGGAATATAACCTATAACTTGTCATCTAGCTTGCATAAATTGTGCTTTTGATTTGTGATTTTAGTTAACACTAATAATGCTATTGTGATGATTAAAGATATTTCTCATGAAAGGGGTTACCAAGTCGAAACTGGTTGAGTGGGAACTGAATGTACTGTATTCATCATAATTAATCTGCTTTATGGTACCTTTTATAATGGTGAATTATGAGTATAATCAAATTATGATCAAACTAGACTTAATATCAACATGTGTAATATACAGTACAATGGCTATATGGCTATTATTCAATAGTTTGTATTTACATTCAATGAGATACCAAACCAAACAGTTGTGATTTAAGGTAGTTAAACTTTAATTCATGAATAAAAAACAACAGTACAATACACACGTAAGCCACCTTTAATAAATAACATTTTTTCCCCCTGTTTTCTGCCATTCAAGTCTTTATTTTACATTAGAATAAATCAAACACAATATTTTGCATTTCTCTACTGCATTCCTGAATCATCTGAGTCTGTATCCCTTTCAAGCCTCCTCGGACCGATTGAGTTCATGATGATTTATACACCTCTATAAAACGTGAGGATAATTCATCTCACAGAATGGAAGGTGCCCTACTCCAAGACAAACAGTGCACATTAAACACAAAGGAAGATGATTCACTATCCAATGTTGGATGGAGAATTTGACCTTTCAAGTCTACACCTTATTCTCTAAGCCTTTTAAAGTCATCATTACTTCTGTAGACAATGGCAATCCCAGGGGACTACATTTCCCATTCACAGGTTTATTCTGATATTGGGGACATGAACGTTAAAGGATGGAAAATAATCATCGGTTATGGAGTGTTTACGGAAGATTTCTATTGTCACGAGTTGGGTTTGTTTTGCTCATTGTAAGGAGTAAGATTACCACTAGGTGGCAGTTCTGAGGAGTCCACACCACACATACAGAATTCTCTATTTCCCCCAACAGAGACACTCACTAGCTGTCACGTTAGTGCAGGTTCAGTGCCAGTGTAACATACAAAAAGATACAGAGTAAAATGTCAGCACATTTCCATAGCATTTGATAAAACCAACGTTTTTAATTGCTCTTGCCATATTGAACACCTTATAAATAATTGCACTTAAATAACGTAAATAACTCTCCACCTCTTATCAAACAACTCTAATTTTTAAGTTAAGATATATTAAGAAACCTCGTCCTTTTTTCGTTTTTTTCATTTAAACTGCTTAAGGGTAAAACCAAAATGTTCAGGAAGCAATATAATATTTTTGTACAGTGTCCAGCATAAGATTCTGCATAAGAAAACATCTTGCTTGACTTTTCAAGTTCCAGTTTATTCCCTTTCCCTATTTAAAAACATGAAGTCAGTCCAATGTCCTGTGCGAGACCTTTACTGTGCTGCAGCATTATTCCATTATGATGGTGTCACAGTAGTCAAGATTAGTTCCGTTTAGGGATGTCTTTCTGTTTACAAACATACTTAATATAGAGTTCTGCAATACCACAGACCCGATTGTCTTTTCCATCCTATTGCTCCAGTTTTTGTCAGCGAATCCCTGATTAGCCTGACACAAATGGCAGAATTTCCTTTTGAAAGTTGGCACCTCCTGTATATAAGTCATGAATGAATAATATAAAAACACTTTGATGAGGTCAACAAAATGAACATCTAGTATACTGTATATGCATGTTTTTTTTAATACAATTATATCTTACATGAAGTATATTCAATCTTAGCCAGCAGTGTTGACTATAGACACACAGACCTCTATTCTTTTTATTTTTATTTTAAAGTGGATGTGTTTGTCACCTTCCAGTGTGAGTGGTTGACTGTGTTTATGAGTCATGTTTTCATGGTTGGCCTGTCACTCACTAAATGCTAATTATACCATGTCTGTCCTCTGTGCATCATATACTGTAATCACATACTTTAGCTACAGAAGTGTGATAAATAATGAGGTCTTGCCTTAAATTACATTCCTGTCTCTTTTCTGATGGCCTTGCAATTGGAGCACACAAACCCAGCAATACGTGGTTTAAGACCACCACTATCCCAGGGTCCTCTGAGTGAGTGGCTGACTGTCACCCAATAGTTGTCTGTGGTCATTAGCACCTTGTGAAGGCCAGGGCTCTGATCAGCTCAGACTGGAGGCTCTCTCTCTCTCTCTATAGATCTCTTGTCACCTTGCCAGGAAGCTGCGCCTTTGTCACGACATGATGAACCTAACGTCTGGGGGTGGACATGGTCTGTCAGGTCACCCTAACCAAGCCTGGGAGTGACAATACATAGGCTACATGTACCCTGTCTGTTTGGCTCTCTCTTAGCCCTAGGATACATATTTGCCTGGTATCGGGGTGGGTGGAAATGGAGAAGCAACAGAGGTCATCAAATCCAATAAATAAATACAAATACTACCCTATATTACTATTACCCTGTGTAGACCATATAATGGGCTTTTGGCATTATGATTGTGTCTGTGTGTTTGTGTGTGTCATTATCAGCTCTCTGTTAGTAGGATTTCCAGTGTGTGTTGTCCGAGTGGCCCCCGTTTTAATGCAGTTATTGATTGTGGTCTTTATTTGTGTGTTGACGGGGGCACTCTCAGATTGATTTAAATCACACAGAGGGCGACCTCTGTTACAGTGAAACCGTCAAAAACTTTTACCCTGTAATACTGAACGCAGCTCCCTGAAATGGTCTGGGATGGAAGCCTGAGAGTAAATTCATCCAATGATTTAGGTTCCCTTTGTGCGCTTACAAATTCAAATGAATCGCTATTGTAGTTGCCTCCAGAGTGTCTGTGAGATATGTTGAATTCCATTGTGTTGTGAGTCTTTCAGAGTGGCGACTCCTATTGGCTGCTAAGGCCAATAGTTCTAAATGACAGACCTGCTGTAGGCTTCAGAAGACCAGAGGAAGACTGTCCCGTCGGGCTTGAGGCTGATTAGCGTTGCCACTTCAGGGCTAAGGTCCCCCTCACCTCTGACACCTGACCTCTGGCCTGTGTGCTCGACCCTCAGCTTGCAGTTTTTCACTGCTGTCACAAGGGGGAGTTGCAATCTCCTCAGACAGTAGAGGGAGGATAAGTCAGAAATTATTCAATTATGTTATTAACATGCAACAAGTCTTGTCTGCATCTTAGTACATTGGGGCATGTAATTGTGATCATACACTAAAAGAGTTGGGAGAATAGAGAAATGTCTGTGCGTGAGCATGTGTGTGTGAGAGAGAGAAAGTGTGTGGGCGATTGTGTAAGTGTGTGTGTGTGTGACGTGGGAAGACCGGACAGTCCCTGCAGGGGTCTGTCAGCAGGTGTGCAGACGTCTTATTTTCTAATCCCCAAACGTTAGAAAGACTTAAGTCACAGGTCTGCGTGTCGTTGTGTCTACGTGTCTCTAGGGCAGTGTCAGTGGACCCAGTCAAATCGCCTTGGCTCTTTGGCCCTCACACACTTTGACAGTCACCTTCAAAGTGTTAGTGTCTGACCTCAAAGGGTCCTTGTTCTGAAACACGTAGCCAACACACAAAGAGAGGGCCTTATGAGTAGAGTAGCCACACGTTTGGGCTATACTCTATTTGTAAAGTAAGTATATATATATATATGTGTGTGTGTGTGTGTGAAAATAGCTGAGGTACAAGATATCTGACTTGTCTTCACCCTTTTGTTGTTGGACTTCCGTAGCCAATTGAGCTCCAGTCCAGCGCCATTACATGACTTCATTGGACAGGCAGAGACACACGGCCATGTGGGAGATACTAAAGCACAAAGAGGATCGGGTAGGACACTAGGAGAGGGTATTTACGTGGTGGGTGGGGGGCTCAGTGGGTGTAAAAGCCGTAGTAGCCGGCGTCACTACTGCTGTCCTTTTCACAGACCTCCGCACTGCGGGTGGGTGGCGAGTTCTCCGTGCTAGAGGCGTAGGGCGACACTCGCGGTTTCTTGCTCTCCACCCCACTCTCGAACAGGCCGGAGTCGGCCGAGTCCACTGATTTGACCGAGGGGGGTTCCAGCCAGGGGTCCTCTCCCCCCACCTCCTTGGGCTTGTCCTGTAGTGGGGGTGGGGGGCGGAGCGGCTCTAGCAGGGATGGGGGGTGGAGCCTGGCGGGACCTGAAGAGGAGGAGTTGGTAGAGGACACGGGCCTGAACCAGCCTAGACTGGGGCCGGCTTTACTGGGGTGGGGGTGGTTAAGGTACTGAGGGGAGGGTCGGCTGGTGGTCCAGGCTGCTGAGGAGGCTCCCGAGACGGATACGCTGGCAGAGGCGAAGGGGCTGTCCCCGTAGTAGCCCAGCGCGTGGTGGGCCGACGTCTGCAGGGGAAAGGGCTTGTAGAAGCTGTTACTAGCAAAGTCACTCTCGTAGGTGTTGAAGTCCAGCCGGTTGGAGGTGACACTCTGCTGGGGGGAAAGGTACCAGCGGCTGTGGGGGCTGGCTGAGGGGTCTTTGGACTGCTGGCCCATCGCAGCCATGTGCTCCCGGCTGTAGAATCGGCTCTGGGGCAGCGGGTTCATGTACTGGTCCGTCAGGTACCCCTGTGTGTAGCAGGTCCCCGCCAAAAACTGCTGGCCCTCGGTGGGGGACGGGGTGAGGCGGTCCGTGTCAGGCGGTGCATACAGCCTAGGCAGGGGAGGTGTTACTTCCTGGCAAAACCTAAGCCAAAAATATCTCTCAATCAACTAAAAGGCTTCTGACGCCTACTCATATCAACACATCTTTGTGAGATAGAAATACATAGGCCTACTAGCGTTAGCAATTTTACATGATATATTAGATGGAGATATCTAGTGTTGATACGGTTGGACTGAGTAGGTGTGTGAACACTGTGCCTCAGCGCCTGCTTGTATAGACATAGAGCGGCTTTAAACATTCTCATTCAAGACTAGAGGCCCCTCTGGAGAGCAGGGTTTTGTTTTCTCTTTATTAATTCAGTTATTTTCTGGCATACTCACGTGTCATAACTGTCCCGGAAACCTTTAGCAAAGGGGTTATGGTCTATTTTCAGCTGAGTGATCTGTGTAAGAAATAGCAGGAGACAGGATGGGAGAGGGGGCAAGGATAGGACAGACAGATCGTTGGAGAGAGAGTGTGAGAGCGTAGATGCATTAGAAACAGAGAGAGAGAGGGAGAGAGAGAGATCACTGACTGCATGAAATAATTAATGAGGGTTACACACAGTTTATTTTCTTATCATGGGAAAGTCTTCTGCTTTGGCACCTTTGTGCGAGTATACTTCTATTCCTAATTAAGTTATAATTGTCTATGATACGCTATGGAAAAGGGCACGCCCAATGAGCTGTTGAGGTCAGGCGAGGTGACTCACGTCTGCATTTTGATAGGCTGTGACAGCGATGAATTGGTTCTCCGGAAAGATGAAGGTCTGGGCCTTGGTGGTGAGGAAGGGGTCCTCAGAACCATCGTCCTTCACCTCAATGATGTGCAGCCGCGGCTGGTACTTATGGAGTGACTGCAGCACGATCATCTAAGAGGGAACAGCACTGTAGAGTTAGTTATAGAAGAGCATTATGACCATCATAGCCTTAGGAAGTAGTGGGGGGTGCTGCGATATTTTTCGCTGTGGGAGGAGAGGGGGGATGCTGAGAATTTTGGGTCAAAGGGGGAGGGGGGCGGCGCTGAAACAAATGTGTTGTCCGCGCTACAGATGGCTACATCGGTCTGCTAATACAGGACTAGTAAAGGCCCAGTGCACTACATTTGTGAGAACACACACACACACACACACACACACACACACACACACACACAGCGTATTCAGACCCCTTCACTTTTTCCACATGTTTTCCACAATACGTTACAGCCTTATTCTAAAATTGATTAAATAATTATTTTCCCTCATTGATCTACAGACAATACCCCATAATGACAAAGGAAAAGCAGGTTTTAATAAATGTTTGCTAATTTCTAAAAATTATAAACAGAAATACCTTATTTCCATAAGTATTCAGACCCTTTGCTATGAGACTCGAAATTGAGCTCAGATGCATCCTGTTTCTATCGATCATCCTTGAGATGTTTCTACAACTTGATTGGAGTCCACCTGTGGTAAATTCAATTGATTGGACATAATTTGGAAAGGGACACACCTGCCTATATAAGTTCCCACAGTTGCATGTCAGAGCAAAAACCAAGCCATGAGGTAGAAAGAATTGTCCACAGAGCTCCGAGACAGGATTGTAATTGAGGCACAGATCTGGGGAAGGGTACCAAAAGATTTCTGCAGCATGGAAGGTCCTCAAGAACACAGTGGCCTCCATCATTCTTAAATGGAAGAAGTTTGGAACCACCAATACTCTTCCTAGAACTGGCCGCCTGGCCATATTGGGGGAGGCGGACCTTGGTCAGGGAGGTGACCAAGAACCCGACGGTCACTCTGACAGAGCTCCAGAATTCCTCTGTGGCGATGGGAGAAACTTTCACAAGGACAACCATCTCTGCAGCACTCCATCAATCAGGCCTTTTTGGTAGAGTGACCAGATGGAAACCACTCCTCGCTAAAAAGGCACATGACAGCCCACTTAGAATTTGCCAAAAGGCACCTAAATGACTCTGACTATGAGAAACAAGATTCTCTGGTCTGATGAAACCAATATTGAATTATTTGTCCTGAATGTCAAGCGTCACATCTAGAGGAGACCTGGCACCATCCCTACAGTGAAGCATGGTGGTGGCAGCATCATGCTGTGGGGATGTTTCAAGGGCAGGGACTGGGAGGCTAATCAGGATCGAAGCAAAGATGAACGGCACAAAGTACAGAGAGATCCTTGATGAAAACCTGCTCCAGAGTGCTCAGGACCTCCGACTGTGGCGAAGGGTCACCTTCCAACAGGACAACAACCCTAAGCACACAGCCAAGACAATGCAGGAGTGGCTTCGGGACAAGTCTCCGAAATTCCTTGAGTGGCTCAGTCAGAGCCCGGACTTCAACACATTTGAACATCTCTGGAGAGACCTGAAAATATCTGTGCAGCAACGCTCCCCATCGAACCTGACAGAGTTTGAGAGGATCTGCACAGAAGAAAGGGAGAAACTCCCAAAATACAGGTGTGCCAAGCTTGTAGCGTCATACCCAAGAAGACTTGAGGCTGTAATTGCTGCCAAAGGTGCTTCAACAAAAGTACTGAGTAAAGAGTCTGAATACTTATGTAAATGTGGGGGCTGGTGCCAGGTTTCCTTCAGATGTGACGCTTGGCATTCAGGCCAAAGAGTTCCATCTTGGTTTCATCAGACCAGAGAATCTTGTTTCTCATGGTCTGAGAGTCTTTACGTGCCTTTTGGCAAACTCCAAGTGGGCTGGCATGTACCTTTTACTGAGGAGTGACTTCCATATGGCCACTCAACCATAAAGGCCTGATTAGTGGAGTGCTGCAGAGATGATTGTCCTTCTGGAAGGTTCTCCCATCTTCACAGAGGAACTCTGGAGCTCTTTCAGAGTGACCATCGGGTTCCTGGTCACCTCCCTGAACAAGGCCCTTCTCCCCTGATGGCACAGTTTGGCTGGGTGGCCAGCACTAGGAAGAGTCTTGATGGTTCCAAACTTCTTCCATATAAGTATGATGGATCTCTACGGTCAATTCCTTCGACCTCATGGCTTGGTTTTTGCTCTGACATGCACTGCAATCAAGTTGTAGAAACATCTCAAGGATGATCAATGGAAACAGGATGCACCTGAGCTCAATTTCGAGTTTCACAGAATTGGTTCTGAATACTTATGTAAATACGGTATATGTTTTTATTTTTAATACGTAACAAAATGTGGAAAAAGTTAAGTGGTCTGAATACTTTCCGAAAGCACTGTGTGTATATATATATATATATTAGAGGTCGACCGATTAATCAGCATGGCCGATTAATTAGAGCCGATTTCAAGTTTTCAAAACAATTGGTAATCGGCATTTTTGGACGCCGATTACATTGCATTCCATGAGGAGACTGCGTGGCAGGCTGACCACCTGTTACGCGAGTGCAGCAAGGAGTCAAGGTAAGTTGCTAGCTAGCAAGCATTAAACTTATCTTATAAAAAACAATACATCTTAATATAATCACTTGTTAACTACACGTGGTTGATGATATTACTAGTCTAACTAGCTTGTCCTGCAAATAATCAATGTGGTGCCTGTTAATTTATCATCGAATCACAGCTTATTTCGCCAAACGGGTGATGATTTAACAAGCGCATTTGCACTGCCATTGCACCAATGTACCTAACCATAAACAGCAATGCTTTTCTTAAAATCAATACACAAGTTTATTTTTTTAAACCTGCATATTTAGTTAAAATAAATTCATGTTAGCAGGCAATATTAACTAGGGAAATTGTGTCACTTCTCTTGTGTTCTGTGCAGGCAGAGTCAGGGAATATGCAGCAGTTTGGGCCGCCTGGCTCATTGCAAACTGTGTGAAGACCATTTCTTCCTAACAAAGACTTGCCTGAACTTCAGCCAGCAAAATTTAGACTTATGGAAGCCACCCGTTCGATTAAATACAGAACGGTTCCGTATTTCACTGAAAGAATAAACGTTTTGTTTGCGAAATGATAGTTTCCGGATTTGACCATATTAATGACCTAAGGCTCGTATTTCTGTGTGTTTATTATATTGTAATTATGTCTATGATTTGATATTTGATAGAGCAGTCTGACAGAGGTGGTAGGCAGCAGCAGGCTCGTAAGCATTCAATCAAACAGCACTTTCCTGCGTTTGCCAGCAGCTCTTCGCAATGCTTGAAGCACAGCACTCTTTATGACTTTAAGCCTATCAACTCCCGACATTAGGCTGGCAATACTATAGTGCCTATAATAAGAACATCCAATAGTCAAAGGTATATGAAATACAAATGGTATAGAGAGAAATTATCCTATAATTCCTATAATAACTATAACCTAAAACTTCTTAACTGGGAATATTGAAGACTCATGTTAAAAGGAACCACCAGCTTTCATATGTTACCATTTTCTAAGCAAGGAACTTAAACATTAGCTTTTTTACATGGCACATATTGCACTATTACTTTCTTCTCAAACACTGTGTTTTTGCATTATTTAAACCAAATTGAACATGTTTCATTATTTATTTGAGACTAAACAGATTTTTATTGATGTATTATATTAAGTTAAAATAAAAGTGTTCATTCAGTAGTGTTGTAATTGTCATTATTACAAATATATATTTAAATAAAAATCGTCCGATTAATCGGTATCAGCTTTTTTTGGTGTATCGGTATCGGCGTTGAAAAATCATAATCGGTTGACCTCACATTATATACATATATTTTTCATAATTTTTAGTTTTTTTCTGGGGGGGGGGGGGGGTGCACCCTCAGCACCCCTACTATGACGACCATGAAATACGATCAAAAGCACCATCAATAGAAAATCTAATTTGGATAAATATTCAAACTACTGAACAAACACACAAACAGCAAAAAACCAACAACATAAAACACTAGGATTTTCTGACATATTTAAATGACTTTCTGAGCATACTGTATTCTGTTACCTGTGCAACGTTGTTGGAGCTGCCCTTGTTATTGGTGAGCTTGAGCTTGCCAAACGACACCTCCTGCCTCATCCAGTGAGCCCCTGTGTTGGGAGAGTCTGGGTGCATATACATCCTGTTCCCTATGGGAAAGAGTTAATAACAACGTTAATGAAGCATTCTTGAGCCCTTTATAAGTCTACATAAGCCTACATAAATGCTTCACAAATAATTTACAAGCAAATGCCCTACTACACAATCACAGCTCCAGTTAACATCGGCACAACAACATTCTAACCTGCCACCACATAATCGTTAGCTACCATGGCAATGTTACCACAACTACCACTACACTGTAATAAGTCCGGTGCCACACAGCCACCATACCTGCTATGACACAGGTTGACCTATTTCGATGACTGCAGTGCTGCGTGGTAGTTCAAATTGATGCTCTAACTCTCAAGGCTACTCTGGAGGAGTATTGGGGATTCACTGATTGTACCACTGTATGTCATTGATTGGAGCTGTATGGATGACAGAGAGTGTGGTGTGGAAATATTATAAACTGGGTGGCTCGAGCTCTGAATAGTGATTGGCTGAAAGCTGTGGTTTATCAGACCGTATACCACGGGTGTGACAAAACCTTACTTTGAACTGTTCTAATTATGTTAGTAACCAGTTTATAATAGCTATAAGGCCCCTCTGGGTTTGTGGTATACGGCCAACATACCACAGTGAATCTTAAGAACAGCCCTTAGCAGTGGTATATTGTTCATATACCACAACCCCTCTGGCCTTTTGCTTAATTATAGTACAATCATACCTGGCATGTTGCCCTCTGCTTTGCCACACTGGACCCACTTGCCTCCCTGGTACCTCCAGTGGTGCTGGTCAGCCAGGACCACGTCCACATACACATTGTAGTGGGCTGACGGGTCCAGAACGCTGATGTTGAAACTCAGGAAGGGGAACATCCTCCTAGAGTAGAAGAGAAATCATGGTCAGATGAGAGAAGAGGGAGATCTATTTGGTTAAAATACAACAAAAGAGATGTACTGTAGTACATTCTTATAGGGCAAGATTTAATTGAAAGGAAAATACCACAAAAAAATGCATTTCTTGGTATTTGTTTTATTAGTCCACTGTTGATACAGTCAAAAAGACTTTGGGACAGTTGACTAACGAAACAAATAGCAAAATATAGTTTGAGTGGAATTATTCCAGAGAGAAACACAAACATGATACTGTATTGCTCTTTCTAATAACCTTATAATGTGTGGTGTACACGTTTTACCCCCATTATTCCAATGTGGATATACACAGTACAAACAATTGGAATTAAAATACACAAACATTTCTTGACTTGACAGCTTTTACAACACTACCATCAGAATAACTAAATCTACTTCGAGCTACAAATTGTACTACAATCTGAACCAACCCCAAGGCATCTTTGTCAGAAACAACATCGAGCAAGATAGAGAGGGGATTTCTTTTTAAAAGCTCTGTGTGTGTTTCTTCTGTGTGAGGTCAGATGGCTGAGGGGCAGAGCGGGTGATAGGAGAGGGGGGGCAGGGTGTTGTAGTGGAGGTGAATATTTAATATGGCTGTTAATAAAAGATGGGCCAGAAAGCAGCGTCTGATTGCTGGAGCTTTACTTGGTGAACTGATTTGATCACCGGGGCAGTCACTGAGGAGGTAACGGGGAGGTCAGCCTGTCCCAAGGCAATACAGTGGGGAAATGGAGGGTAAAGTTTGTCCAAAAACAGGAAAAACACACTCATACATACATAATGTACTGTAAAACACACACACACACACACAAGGCTACCGGGACAGCATGGCACAACACAACCACAGGATTACTTTCTGTCGGCGTGGATTAACGGTCTCTAAGCCGGTGTACATTTTATAACCCCTTGCCCTTTGACACCCTGGCATATACACTATACATATCAGTTTACACTAGGCTGTATATGCCTTCGTTATGATACTGCAGGTTGTGGCTGTTTGAGATAAGCACAGGGTAATTGATGTTGCTCAAGATTCGCGGCATGCTTTTGGCCCGCTGTTTTGATACTTCATAGTACCTGAGGCTATAGCTGTATAGCACTTCCAACGCAACACATAGACCGAGATAGTGTGCCTCTAGTGAAGGTAGATACTTGATCAGATAATGCTGTGCCCACTCCTTAGTGGTTCAAAAAGCTGTGCTAAAAACACACTTCCTTTCCAGATACTCTCACCACCACCACCAACTAGCCAACTCAGGAAATTACTATTATGGTGAGAACCTGAATGCAATTTCTGCTACGATATTCATCATTAATACTGAAGGTGCTTACGTTTTAGAGGGTTATTTGTTGGTTGACTACTATGGTGAGAATATGAAGGCAATTTCTGCTATAATATTCCGAATTAATACTGAAGGCACTTACTTTTTATAGGGTTATATGTGGGTTGCTTTAAATGAAACCATGGTAACGTATGTAATGCTACAATACTATAGCAGAGATTGAGAGAGAGCTACTCTCTGCCTCTTACACTGACAGCCCTGTCTACCTCGGTATGACAGAAGGGGCATTACCTTTTCCACTTGGTGTGAGCCTATAAAGTCAGCTCATTTAAATTCAGTCTGCTCGACCCTCAAGCACTTTCAGCATTTAGCAGTGTAAAACAAGTGAGGTGTATAAAGAGACATTTCTTTTGGGGGCAAATGTTTGTTTGTGTGTGTGTGTGTGGGGGGGGGGCAGAGGGCATCCACTCTGGAGGGTAACTCCTACTCCAATTGGGTGTGTGTGCATGGCATATGTGTGTATCTCACAGATTTCAATACCACAGTCAATTAGTCAAGGCAAACTGTACTCTGCTGAGACAGCGTTAACCTCTCCTCTTCAATGACAGACATTAGGGAACGCAAAGGATCTGTGCCAGAATGCTATATAATAAATTAACATGTATTCAGAAAACAGACCACCTTAGGTTGTGACATTGTTATAAAATCAGTTTGGTTTGTGTTTGTTCTGCATGCTTTTATGTGACAAGATGGAAGAGGCTGTCATATCTGTACGCGGAAATGTGTCATTGACAAAACCCACACGAGACCTTACACACATCATACCCTATGGTAAGACAAAATACAATTAGGTGATGATATTTTTTCCTTTTACAGTAAATCTCCACACTGTTGGATATGAATATGTCTACCTGAATCATGGGCAGTCCAGTGCAACAATCAATCTCAAATCTCTGTGAAACCCAAGTATTGTGGCAGCTCCTTAGCTGCTAGGACATAACAGGTGATAGGTTTCTCCTTCCATGGCTGTGTTTAATATAAGTGAAAACAGACACTGGCACTGTTTGAGTCATGAGTGGAACCCCATTACCCTAAAACAGAAAACAAGAACACTGATAGCTGACATTTTCCTTCACTGATATTGTCAGACTTATTTAAACTGAGGCCTTTTATAGGAAATCAGAACTTGTCGAGAGGAAACCAAAAGGCGAGCCACAGAGATGTGGGGGAGGTTCAGGGGTTTTCATTATTGATTATGCAGGATGAGATCTGGAAACTTCTCTGGCTGAGTCTGAAAGGCAGAGAGCCTGACAGAGTGGGCAGCCACAGACTGGTCTAGCCATGCCACGATTCCATGTCTATTGACTCCTACACTACTGTCTTTAGCCGAAACCTGTCTGGAAGGACAGGGACTGTGGTGCCACAGGTAGTACCTGTTCTAACTAAATCAGCATATTTAAGTCAAATACTTGCCAGACAGCCAATCATTCAACATGTGGGTGTAGTTGGGAAAAACAAAGCTCAATGACAAACAAACATCGGCTGGGTTAGAGAGAAAGAGAAAGGGGGTAGCCCTGGGGATGTGAAGCAGAAGCCGGTGAGTGACTGCATATTCACAGGGGAGAAGACTTTTCTGCTTGAGTGCACCCACTGATTCAACAGGACAGGATTTCAGGTCCAGTTTATGTCACCACACATGTACACTTGATCATCGGTGATGAAAACATGCCAGTCTACAGCTGCTGCTGGACACAAGGAGAGTATCACACTATTTATAGGCACCTATTCTCTATCCAATGGATCGAGGTACGGTACAGAGAACCTTTGTGTAGACAGAAAACCGAACAGCAGCTCATGAATATAGTCAGATGATGTTATTTGATACACTATGAAGATATGATTGATAATGTACTGTTTGCATTGGACTTTAGATTTTGGCTGGACAGTAATTAAAATACACAGAATATATTCAAACAACATATTTTTGCTGAAAACGAAGGAACATGACGTAAAATTTTGCGCTATACTTGCAACACACAGCATTCCTAAACTAACCCACAATGTCTGCCGTGTGGATCGAGCAGTCAACAAGTCAAGCAGTCATTTGAAAGAGTAAGAACATTTCAGTGAGACAACGCAAAGGCAAAATCCATTAAAGCCAAGATAATGGAATTCACTGCCCTTGACAATCAACCATTCTCAGTCGTGGGTGATGTTGGCTTTCGCCGACTGGTCGAGCACCGGTTAACACTACCAAGTGCTCTATTTTTCAGATGTTGCCCTACCGGAGTTACACAGTAATAGCCTCACTGCTATCAGCTTCACGACATTTGGATCTTTGCGTGTCAAAAAAGATACAATAGCACTGTCAAAGCTGTACAAAAAAGTCAGGAAACAAGTAAACACCGGCCACGAACGATGTGTTTACAATACCGTGTTGGTAATTAAAACCTGTTGCGTCTACCAAACCCGGATCCGGGATTCTATTTACAGACCTAAGCTCATTACCATAACGCAACGTTAACTATTCATGAAAATCGCAAATGAAATGAAATAAATATGCCATCTCTCAAGCTTAGCCTTTTGTAAACAACACTGTCATCTCAGATTTTCAAAATATGCTTCTCAACCATAGGAAAACAATCATTTGTGTAAAAGTGGCTAGCTAGCGTAGCATTTAGCGTTAGCATTAGCGTTAGCATCCAGCACGCAAGATTTCAACAAAAACATAAAAGCCTTCAAATAAAATCATTTACCTTTGAAGAACTTCGGATGTTTTCAATGAGGAGACTCTCAGTTAGATAGCAGATGCTCAGTTTTTCCCAAAAAGATTCTTTGTGTATTAGAAATAGCTCCGTTTTGCACATCACATTTGGCTACCAAAAACCAAAACGAAAATTCAGTCCTCAAAACGCGAACTTTTTTCCAAATTAACTCCATAATATCGACTGAAAACATGGCAAGCGTTGTTTAGAATCAATCCTCAAGGTGTTTTTCACATATCTCTTCAATGATATATCGTTCGTGGAAGCATGGTTTCTCCCCTCAATCAAATGGAAAAGTACAAGCAGCTGGCAATTGCGCACCGAATTCCACGCAGGACACCAGGCGGACACTTGGAAAATGTAGTCTCTTATGGTCAATCTTCCAATGATATGCCTACAAATACGTCACAATGCTGCTAACACCTTGGGGGAACGACAGAAAGTGTAGGCTCATTCCTTGCGCAATCACAGCCATATAAGGAGACAATGGAAAACAGAGCTTCAGAAATTCTGCTCATTTCCTGGTTGACGCATCATCTTGGTTTCGCCTGTAGAATGAGTTCTGGGGCACTTACAGACAATATCTTTGCAGATTCTGAAACTTCAGAGTGTTTTCTTTCAAAAACTGTCAAGAATATGCATAGTCGAGCATCTTTTCGTGACAAAATATCGCGCTTAAAACGGGAACGTTTTTTATCCAAAAATGAAATAGCGCCCCTAGAGATCAAAGAGTTAAGCATAATTTGTTCAAACGCAACTTCCGGGGTAGATAGCTTTAGCTTGGCACCTAGCTAGCATCAATACAACCAGCCTGAAAACAATGACCAGTAGAAACTGCAGTCATTTTCATTATTCTTAGCAATGATTTAGGAATCCTTGTGAGTAAGTATTTGCTAAGTTGCCACTTGTTGTTCGCCTATTGAAATTGAACTTCAATTCATGAAACTAAATAGCTAGCCAGCTACTTAACCCTGTGGCCAAAAGCAAACATTATAAGCAGCCAGCTAGCTTATGTGTTGTGAAGCTAGCCACAATAAGGATTAGGCACAATAGTGGAATTTGCGGTTTACCTTCAAAATAAAAATATGTCATTGACAGTGATGCAAATGAATACGAATAGTAAATTATGTCATACTTTATTTTGAAGGCTAACCTTAAAGTCCACTATTGTGGCTAATCCTTATTGTGGATAGCTTTACAGATGGGTCCGACCCCCATTAGTCAAATAAGAACGGTCTTAAAAATTAGGGTAATTTTAGATGATGACACCTAGCCTTATAGTTAGCTAGCTAACTATAGCTATTGAAACAGATTATGTCGTTTTGCTATGTTTTTGGGGAAGAACATTGTTTGCATCCATGAGCTAGCTAGCTTTTTTAAAAATGGCCAGCACTGTAGGTGTGCGAGACAACTTTACCAGCATCATAGCATACATATCGATGACTCATTGTGACATATGAAATACGAGTGATAGTGTAATCAATGTGTAATAACTACGTAAAACAATGTATGAAAGCGTTCAATTATTATGTGATTCAAGTCACATTCAAGTCCTGATTGGTCAACAAGCTTACTTAACATGTCAAATAGTGTTATTCACACGCCAAATAGTGTTAAATAGTATATTTATAGACATGCAAAGACCCAAACGGTATTCCATAGAAGTCCTGGTTGAGAATGAAATGACTGAACAAATGGACAACGAAACAGCATAGCAAGTATGTGAAAGAAATAGGTTTTGATTATGTTTTACTGGTAATGGGGACATACGTAAATGCCAACAAAATAACTTTTTGGTCAGTGTGGTGTGTGTGCGTGTGTGTAACCTTTATTTAACTATGCAAGTCAGTTGACAGACTACCCCGGCCAAACCCGGACAACGCTGGGCCAATTATGTGCTGCCCCATGGGACTCCCAATCACGGCCGGATGTGATACAGCCGGGATTCAAACCAGGGACTGTAGTGACGCCTCTTGCACTGAGATGCAGTGCCTTAGACCGCTGCGTCCATGTGTTGCGTCCATGTGTGTGTGTGTGTAACTGTAGTAGAATGCTTAAAAGGCTGCTAGAATTGTAAATATTGGATATCGGTATCAGTTTTGTTTTGGCAAGGAAAATATTGGATATCGGTATCGGCCAAAAATGTCATATCGGTGCATCACTAATGAACTTCAAATCAAAGGTTTCTATGAGTGGGTGCCACCATACATGCAGGGCTCTACGGCAACGCGGACTTTAAATATATATATTTTTTTTACAAGTAGTGTGCTGCCATCCTGTTAGAAGGTAACAGATTATTTTATTACAATGGTTCAATTGGATTTTCATTGTGTTCAATGGTGTTATTTGCCCCCTAGTGGATGTTTCTGGTACTTAGAAAGACTACGCAAACAGGAAGTAGAGAATTTGTTCTGCACGCATAGAAGCAGCTACAAACAACGCTACGGTGCAGGTCTTTCAATGTAGTTATTTCTTGTCACGCTTCAGCCTTGGAAAATATTTGTTTGTAAATTCAATTCTAGCATTTAGCTAATGATTATAATCTTGTTATTGATAGAGTTGCTTACATATTGGTTGGTTGCATTTCCTCACAAATTGCAATGCCTTTCATGTATGTCGTTAGCTGTATTACTTTGCTCGTGCGTCATGCAAACGAATTGTAAAATATACAATACTGTAGTTTTGTTACTGTTCCTAGTGTAATATGCTTTGTTATTCTACATAAATGGTTGTACATTATTAGAGTAATGAAAGGAGCCAATTACCATATGAGTAACAATTAGCTATATGGTTTGGCATCATGCCAGATGCATGGTACCTTAGCGCGTGCTTTGTATTTATGCAACTTCAAATGTATAATGTACAGCTACAGTGTTTCGGTGTGAATTGAATACTAAAGTATATTCTTTTCTGTATTTTGCAGTTTCACAACATAAACGTTTTCAATATATTCATTCAAGAAAAGTCACGCCTTGGGAGTTTTATTGAAGACTTAGTTGTTAGCTATCTGTCTAGTTTTGCATGGGAACGCAACTCAAGGGCAGAATAAGTAGCATGTGTGCGCCTAAGTTAAAAAATTTAGTCACACACAAAGAAATTTGTGCTCCTAAACTATTTTACTACAGTGTGAGTAAAATGGTCACACTGTAGAGGCCTGACATGCTCCCCATTCTCGACATCTTTCAAGAGGCGATGAGAACCTAAACATCAGAGCATATAGGAAGTACTTGGGTTAGTTCCTTCTGAAAAGTTGGTATTAGAGGTTTCTGCAAGACACTGCATACTTTATGTATGCACACACCAACATCTGTACAGGATGTGACAAGTTGTTTAAAAAGCCTAAGACATCAAAACCTTGAAATAGTCCTACTTCTGCTTCACTGGAGAGAGAGAGGTGGAGCATATATGCATTACCCAGACACAGACTAGGTTGCACTTGATGTTGACAGACACTGATTGCTATATCTCTACAAACGCTTATGTGCATTTTAATTTAACCCCAGTTTTCAGAAACAACTCGACAGCTACAGTAAATAAACCTAAAAGCCTAAAACGTCCAACACTTTCTGCTACAGTGTCAACGGCCAACATAGTATTACTCCATGAACTTGAATAGTAAAAAAATATATTACAAACATTGGATTTATATAGTACTTTTATAGGACCAAAGACACTTAAAACCAATCAACAAAAACTCTACTTTATCCTTTGAGGCGTGTTCATTACTTGTTTATTTATAAATGGGTTATAAACAGTCAAAACACAATGGTTTAATTACATTGTGATTGATTGATCCTAGTTACAATTTTGTATGTTTAAATGTTTTTTTGGAACATATTAAGTGAGAAATATATACTTGATGTGCTTACTTGATGTGTTTCTCACAACATTACCGAGATTCATTGAACCAGAGAGACAGAGATGTATTTTCTCTCTGAGCAGGTTACCATGATTCCCGTGAGTCTCAGGTTAGGGCAGAACTCTTCCTCTGAAATGGGCTGCCTACACTGTAAGAACTTACTCAATCATATCTCTGTCCAAGAAAACATCTTGCTATAGATCAATAACAGTTAGAGATGTCATCAAATTATAGAGTATTCCAAATTTGAATACTACAACAATCCAAAAAGCACACAACACAATGCTCATGTCTTCTTTGACAAGAGACGTTTCTGAAACCTAACAATGGCTGAATGCAGTTGTTGCTAAAAATGCATGTCTTGGTTAAAACCTCTTGAGTGTAGGGGGCAGTATTTTGATGTTTGGATGAAAAACGTACCCAAATGAAACTGACTATTTCTCAGGCCCAGAATCTAGAATATGCATATAATTGTCAGATTAGGATAGAAAACACTAAAGTTTCCAAAACTGTCAAAATATTGTCTGTGAGTATAATAGAACTGATATTGCAGGCGAAAACCTGAGGAAAATCCAAAGAGGAAGTTCCTTCTATTTTGAAAGCTCCCTGGTCCATTGCATCCCTTCCCTCCATTTAAAGGGATATCAACCAGATTCATTTTCCCATGGCTTCCACATGGTGTGAACAGTCTTTCGACATAGTTTCAGGCTTTTATTCTGAAAAAATGAGCGAGAAAGATCACATCACGTCAGTGGATGGCTGGGTGCCAGCAGCATTTTGCATGTGTGAGCAGCTTGGAGGAGACATTTTCTCTCTCTCCCCTATTGAAGAAGCTACGGTTGAAATATTATCAATTATTTATTGTAAAAACAACCTGAGGATTTATTATAAAAAACGTTTGACATGTTTCTACGAACTTTACGGATACTATTTGGAATTTTCGTCTGCCCCGTCGTGACTGCTCGAGGCTGTGGATTTCTGAACATAACGCGCCAAACAAATGGTATTTTGGATATAAAAATAATCTTTATGGAACAAAAGGAACATTTATTGTGTAACTGGGAGTCTCGTGAGTGCAAACATCCGAAGATCATCAAAGGTAATAAGCGATTCATTTTATTGCTTTTCTGACTTTCGTGACCAATCTACTTTGCTGCTAGCTGTTTGTAATGTTTAGTCTGCTGAGAGAGATGCCATTACATAAACGCTTGGATAGCTTTCGCCGAAAAGCTTTTTTGAAATCTGACACGCAAGGTGGATTAACAACAAGCTAAGCTGTGTTTTGCTATATTGTACTTGTGATTTCATGAAAATTAAATATTTTTAGTCATTTAATTTGAATTTGGTGCTCTGCAATTCAGCGGATGTTGACGAAAATTATCCAGCTAAAAAGATGGGTGCGCCAAGAAGTTTTAAATTCCAATCATGTTGAACCAGCACCTAACATAATCTCCTCAATTATGTTTCTATCAGCAATCTAAGTACATGGTGGACCACTATCACAATCAATAGCAACCTCTCACCAACAGATATGGTTCCATTGCCACTGCCATGAGTCAAAGAGTCAGTGGTGGTGGAGATGGCTGGTCCAAGCCCATGTTAAATTAATTGGTCTTGTCTTACAGGAACACTTGAAAAGAGCAGGAGAACCCTTGCCCCTGCTGCATGCCTAGGGATTGCTGCACATTTCAAAAGGCCAGACTTGTTCTTCTGAGGGAATGGGATCCTCACTCCCTATACTCTTAACTGTACCAGAGAAGAGGTGTGAGTGAAGAAAAAGGAAAAAAAGCTTGCCTTCCTTCCTGGACTTCAAAAGGTGCCTAGCACCACTGCTCTGTGTATGGCCATCTGAAGTCTCGCTGGTGCCTGCTCTGCCCTTCACCCCATACCCCTCTCTCTCCCTTTCTTTCGTGCACTTGCATGCTCTCTCTATGTCTCTCTCTCTACAGTATGTCTCTCTATGTGTCTCTCCATGTCTCTCTCTCTACAGTATGTCTCTCTGAGTCTCTCTCTGAGTCTCTGTCTCTTTATGAGTCTCTCTCTCTGAGTCTCTATGTCTCTCTCTCTGAGTCTCTCTCTCTGTCTCTCTCTGGGTCTCTCTATGTCTCTTTATGAGTCTCTCTCTGTGTCTCTCTCTCGGTCTTTCTCTCTGTGTGTCTATGTCTCTCTCTGAGTCTCTCTGTCTCTCTCTCTCTGTGTCTCTCTCTGTGTCTCTCTCTCACCCTTTCACTTGGCTCCATTGGAAGTGAGTAGCATTAGAGAACCCAATGGTTCCAATACTTTTCTTTCACTATCAGTGGAAAATGATATCATGAGAGTAGCTATTTGGTGGTAAGTCTGTTTACACATACAGTTTTTCAATTCAATGTGCATGTGATCATTAATATCATGATTATGTAGGCATGTATGTTGCCTGTGCCTCTGTGTTTGCGTGTGTGTGTGAAGGGGGGTGGCGGGGGGCATGGCAATATGTGTATTTTAAGATATGCATTAATTACTTTAATTATAAGAGCCGAGATAACCATGACCAGACTGTCATTTTCCACAGGGTTATCTGCCAGGAGAGGTTATATCAAAAACTGACAAACGCACACACAGACATACACAGAGGCAAGCACCAATATACTGTAGGCCTACACAATCATGATAGTAATGATTCGAGTAGAGAGATGAATGCGATTGACAGAACCTGAACCAACTGTCACTGATTTAAACCATTACAGAGAAGTGGGAGTGTTCTTTTAATTTGGAATAAGGTTTTATTTTCATATTTACCATTGTAGCAGCACAAAATTGCATTTGAAACAAATAGGAAAATGGTTCAATTAGAGACAGGGATTATGCCAGCGTGGTGATACACTCGGCATGCACTTCAGGGAGTCAGGCTGAAGTATCATAATGTTTTCCAGCAACAATATTTCCATGATATTGTGGCTAGTAATTATGCTCCTCATCATAGCACATTGGACTCAAACCAGGCATGAGAACTTGGATTGCTTTGCCTAAAATGTTCATGATAAGTTGCACAAGTTAAATCAGTTAGAACATATAATTTAAAAAAATATGCAAAGGAAAACTAGAAAAATATGTGAGAAGCTCACAATGTTGGAGTTTATTTAAAGTTAAGCTTAAATAGCATGCAGATTTCATGATGGGCAAAAAGCAACAACTAAAATAGCCAGTTAGCTTAACATGTAAATGATTATGTTTTGTGCATCATATGAATTAATATCTAATAAACAAGCCGGAATATTTTTGAGCACTTTGTTAGTCTGTAGCGGGTCAATAGTCTCATGCCGTGTCTGGATTCATTCTTATAGGCCCAATTAATGTTCGTGTGACATACTCGGCTTTGGCAGTTTGGCACACACTGATATGGCTAACATTATGTAGCCTACACATACAATATTTAGAAATGAGTTTGAGGAAAACATGAGCAATGCACCAAGGAACAACTTTCCCTGAACTTCTCACCAATGATTAGCTCACATGTTCTCATGCCTTGAGACCTGTCAAAAACTTTTTAGCGCGATTGACCTAGGCCTACAGTACCTATGGAAGGAACTAACACATTTTGCTGGTTGAATTCATGTTGTTTCCACCTCATTTCCACCGAAAACAATACGTGTGATGATGTTGTATCAACTGATTGGATTTGGAAAAAAAATCATCAAAGGGATTAGATTATTATTTTTTTTTTTACCAACGTTTAGCTTAAATCCATTGTCATGGTGTCATGTTGAATTCACGTTAGTTGACAACTCAACCAAAAAAATACATTTGGAACTGACGTCTGTGCCCAGTTTATTGTCATTTGGTGTCTACATCAGATGCTATAGGCTTATAATAAACAGGCAATAACGTTTCCCTCTGAGGGAATTTGCTTTTTTACTCACCGTCCCTGTTTCGTTATGATCATTTCCGTTTGGTATTTGTGGAACTTCGCCCACAGAGGATAGTTGTTGAGGAGAGCCTGCGTCTTCCCGCACACCTGTAGCCCAGGTAATGGGTAGAGCGGAGTGCGAGGGTACCCGTGTTGAAAGGGTGCGGAATAACTCTCTGGAGAGGCAGGGTAAACTTCTTTGCTAGTTGTCGAGAAACCTTCGCCTCCCGTCGGTAAATAAGTCTGTCCCATTCCGTTTCTAGTTGGCGACCTGACACTGCTGAAGTGGCAGCTATTGAGGGGAGTTGGTGAGTAAAACCTCCCGGATTGTGCTCCGAAACCTGCCACAGTTTGGTCTGCGTGGTATGGCAGTACCAACCCGTCTTGTCCGTTTTGAATTGCGTCTTGGTAATATAACCTGGTGTCCTGAATTCCCATTTTGAACTCCGCTAAATCCTTGCTGCGTTGAAGGTGATTGTTGATATCGGTGTCTTTTCCGAAAGTTTGCGTATCAGTCCCATTCAACATACTGAGATAAAGATTGGGACCTATGCCGCCCATGTGCAGCCCCAGTCTCAGTGTATGCGCAATGTCATAGGTTCACCGTGCCCCTTTTGTTTCAAGTCGAGTGGAATGAAAGCGCGTTTAACGATTTTGAGATAAAGGCACACAAATCAACATTTCGTCCACCTACCGTTTTTTGTTCACCCAATAACTAAATAATACGTTCTAAAGTTCATAGAACAATAGGTCTATCGACTTCTGGAAAACGCACCCTCAATTTCAATATATCAAGAAATAGGCAATATTTTTAGTAAAAGTCACGGGTTAATGATTTTATCGTTAACCTTCGGAAATAATTGCCTTGTATTTTTTTCCAAGAGTCCCTACCAGTGTCTCAAACACATGCCCTGCTTCCTAACCTATGATATATACATTTTGCGATTGGTAATTGGCTGGAGGTGGGTCTGATGCCGAAGCTGGACGTGATAGGCTTGAATTTCGCAAAGACCCTCCCCAATTCTCAAGGACTTGCTCGTGCGGCTCATATATTCTAACTAAGCAGACAACACGATAAACAATTGTCAAACTATTAAACTCTCTGAAACGGTTGTGAGTGCAACGTTTTCTCACTTTAGGCTACTTAAGGTCAATAACACATTTTAGGAAATATAAATAATACAGTCCATTGATTACTGGAATTGCATGTGATCAAAATAAACTCAATATTTTATTGTAGTGGCAGATGCAGGTAGGCAATGATAAAATCATTAACCCGTTATAATGAACATTATAATAATAACAACATCAACAATATTATTATGATTACTTAGTAGTAACCTACTATAATGCTACTGTACTAGGCCTAATAGCCTAATGACAAATTAGTCATTTTGAATACAGCATACAGAGAAATTAAACATATAATAAACATGTACATACATATAGGCATATTGTTCATCAGATGTAAATTATTCCTATAGCTTGATAAGATAGTCATACCCTAACTGTTCTTCGCCTATTCTTCGATAGCCTCTGATTTTGGCCCACAATATTTTGCCCTTTTGTTTTAAAAACGAACAAACAAACAAAAACAAGTTAATGGTTAGTCTTTCGTTTAATCATAACCTTACGATATAAACGCATACACATTTCTGGGATTCATGTTGTCATAATTCAAATGTTGAAATATCAACCATTTACAACGCATTGGTTAACTGAGACAGCGTGCACTGATGTGCGCAACACGTTCTGTACCACACTGACACCAGACTGTGATTAATATACTCTCAACCCGTCTCTGACTTTAAACCAACTTTCTTACCTCAGCCTACATGCAACATTTTAATTAAACGCTATTTTTTTCCCCATGTTTTAGTCATCATCAGAGGGAGGGTTGATAAAAGTATCCGCACACCCACAAGGTTTGGATTTCATTTAGAAAAAGTGTCTAATCGGGTAACAGAACGAGTGTGAACGATTCAATTTAACAAAAGTTTCAGAGTTTGGTCATGTTTAATAAAATGCCATTTCTAAAATGTTTTTGTTTTGTAAGTGAATGCATATCACATGTATTTCATATATTGACACAATCATGTTTTAAAAAATGTAACGAAAAAAATAACAAATACCAGTAATTGTCACCGTGATGCATTTAAATTAGCCTGATTATGATCAGTTATTGATTGGTTGAAAAGGGATGTATAAAATTTGAATACATAATAGTCCAGAGGTTCTTCTAACCATGACTTTTACAATGTTTAACAATTTTGTTTTTGAACTTAAATTGGTCAAATCTGTGACATTTGCTGTCAAATGAACCACATAAAGGCATTGATTTCACAAAGAAGGGAGTTATTTCTAATAATTCAGTGAAAATAATGGGATGTGACCGCTACAATAAATGTATTAGCTCAGTAGCAGAGTGAAGAATACTATAGAATAGTGTACAAGATGAAATAGAGACTGAGGTGACTGAAATATTGTCTATGACTGACTCCAGCAACTGTCCTTGTGTGTTCCAAGAACACAGACACAACTGTTAAATCTGCTCAAAGAGAAGATCTTTATGTTAAACACAGATAAAACAGATAACTGCAGGGGTATTGACCCCCCCCCCCCACACACACACACACTAATACACAGAAATCCCCCAAGTGCAGGTATGACACAGTCCTCCCACTCCACACTGTCATTGCTCTAATCTTAACTTCCTGTGTATCTCCTAGCAAGGTGAGCTCACAAGGGCACGCCGCTGAAGTCATCGTTGTTGACACGAATGGCGAGAGGGCCACAGTCTGAGCAACACAGCGGCCAGGCCAGCCAGGCGTACCCATGAGCCTCCGGGGCAGAGCCACCATTTCTCCCGCATTGCTCTCATGTCATCCTACTGCAGGTTTCCCCAGGACATTACCTTGGTGTGCGCAATCAGCTTTCATTTGATCCTCTAACAATTACAAACAGGCCATGTGCTAGTTCTCAACATATTCTTCGGTTTTGGATCTGAGCAAACAGACCAACAGAATTACAAGGCACTAACCTCACATTTTATGTGTGGACAAACTATTTCAGATATTTGTTTGGCCCTATTTCCCAAAAATGTACTTACTATATATTGGTCAAAATGCAGTTAAAAGCTGACTTTGACCTGGCAATCGAAGAAGCTAGAATGGATCATTAGCTTTTTAAAGACTTCCATGGGCTGACAGATTTAACATTAGAAGTGCTAGACCTCTGAATGATTTACGCTCCGGTGTGGAGTCAGTTGGTTAATCCAGATCTTTATCATGATTGTCATCTAGCGCCTTGACTTAACAGTGACACATTTTTGTGAAAAGTATTACATATCTCACATCGGACATTAGCGAGTGGCCTCTGAAGATATCTACCCAAAGGGTTACATGATCGTAAAAGTTACTGATAGATTAGTCGACACCTCAAATGATCAATGAACACTATGCTTGGTTGTTACCCATAACATTTACAATTACATTTACAAACTGTTGACAACAGTACGGTCCTTATGCCTTCAGGCAGATACATTGATTCTGTCTGTATCATGCCCCAATTGGCTCAGTGCGGAGAGGAAGGGAACAAGTGCCCCCAACCCCCCACTGAACCTGATTGGGCAGTATGGTGCCTAGACGGAGGACTACAACACGGGACACTATGTCAAACTGAACTACATAATTCATGCTTCTCAGTTGACAACACTTGTTTACAATCTAGTTTATGTTCGTTAAACAGAAACATGCTTAGACCGCTGCTTTCCAGAATTCTGTCAAACTCTATAATATAATTGTTATCCATGTGTTCGGTGTCAACTTTTCCCACTGAGAGCATAACCTCTAGTCATAAATACCAGTGCCTTGACATTTCACCAATGTGGGTGGGCCTCCCAAGTGTGACCCACATGGATCTCAAATCAATGAATCAGTTGTAGCCTGTATGAATCATAATGTTGACTTGTGGTGCACCACACTTGAAGTTGGTTTCGAAGCTCCTGCAAAACTCTTGAATGGAGCAAATAAAAACTCTGCAGTCATTACACTTGGCACTATCACTACGAAGCATGACGAATTAGAATCTTTGTTCAACATTAAATGGATAATAATCCCAGGGTTATGTCAATTGACATAAGTCTTACGAATGTTGTTATAATCTGTCGTTACGTTACGACAGGTGTCGCATCTTCGTATGACTGTGTTATAACCGATACATTGGTGCGTGTTTCATGGCAGCTGTGAGAATGTGATGAAGTCTCGGTTTGTGTTTGGGTGTGTTGATTCTGCTGAGGCGGTGCGGTGCAGGTGTGAAAGCCGAAGCGGGAAGCTCCTCGTAATCGCTCTGCAAATGGTTCTGATTAGAAGGACTTAGCGGCAACACATGCTTCTCAACCGGCTCCTGGAGAACCACCTTCCATTCTGGGTGCGCCGTGGCAACGGGGCCCTAATTAAAGCAACATATGTTTATTTAAATCTCCATGCGGAGTGTGAAAGGAGGCTTCAGGAGGCACCACCTACCGAGGCTGTGAAAACCAAGGGAGGGCAAATTAAGTGGTGAAGGGAGTAAAAGGATAGGGAGAAAGAGCGAGAGACTGCGAGAAGAAGTGAGAGAGGAGAAGATAGCACTTAGTACTCGGCGGCATTCGCACCCGATATCACATGAACTCTTGGAGAAGTGAAAATGTATTCCACTGCAACCCTATAAACAAACAAGTTGCCACTTCCTTAGTTTATAATTAGATGGTAATCAATGCTGGGTTGGTTTCTCCCTCAGTACTAGAGCTCCAGCCATGGCCGGGCAATGCCGGCCCTGCAGTTGCAAACAGACATCTGAAGATAGGACAGAAGATCCATATAATTCTTTGACATTAAATAAGAGACACTTTCCATGCATTCTTGGCACAGTATTTGAAATAAAGGTTGTCTTTATGGCATGACTTAACAAGTATTTACAAGCATACTTTATGGATTGGCCTTGAAAAAAATCATTTTTGGAAAGTCCTGATTCAAGAATTCACACATGGCTAGCCTAGAAAATAACTTCAATTAAAGAAAGCTGGAGGCCATGTTTGCTTCACCAGTGATTTCACAGAGAAAAGTGGCCATTGACATGGCCTCTAAAAGCATTGTTATGGAGCATCCCTTTGACATTTGCCATCAGAGAGAGCTTGCGTAAGATGAGGGCAGTGTTGTGATGGCTAGTGGGAGAGTGCTCAATCTCTGGTCAGCCCGTGAACCCTGACTCACCTCCATAAACACCCAGAGTGTTTTTAAGCCACAGACATCTGCCTGCACCTTCTCAAGCACACAGAGCTGCCCTCACACACCCAGACTCCAGGCGTGACCTTTCAGCCTGGAAATGCTAACATTGGAGCAAACTGTTCAGAGATCAGTCACAAAGACCTCTGTGCTCGTCCGTGGACACTCAGCAGACCCAGCTGTAGGACCAGTCAACCTAAATCAGTTGACCTAAGATTAAACACACAGTCTGTGATTAGATGGTCTAATCCTATTTATAGGTGCTAAAGCATTCAAGGCAAGATTAGCACCTCACCATTTAAAATAAAATGAGGTTCCAATGTTCGGGGAAAAGTGCTGCAAAGAAAAGTTGTGGTGGGCCAAAAATGGCTCACAGGGTGCAGACAGTGCGTGATGCCTCTTTCTCAGACAGTGCATCTCAGTCAATGTCCTGGAGGTTGCTCAAGTGTCAGTATTTTATCCTCTCTCTCTCTCTCTCTCTCTCTCTCTCTCTCTCTCTCTCTCTCTCGCTCTCTCTCTCTCTCTCTCTCTCAAGCTTGACTGGTACACCATGATATATAGAGCCTCATTACTCCCTAAAAATGTCATACACCTGCAGGATCAGAAACTTTACGCTGTAAGATGAGCAAGCCTAGTTTCCAAATGCCAAGGAATTGTATCCCACCTTGAGGGGCTTGAGTGTTTATCACCGGGAAGTGCTTCTATACAGAACGGTGCATGATGCATCCCAGGCCCTAAACTCCATCCATGAAAGGTCCTGCTCCTCAGACAGCACAGTGCCTGTGGTTTGATGGGACGGGGCAGCTGTGCACTCCATCGCATTCCTCTGGCTTGCTCCGGGGGCACAGAGCGACCCCCATTCCAAAACACTGCCAGTAAGTCTCAGTCTTCCCTTACAGGGACCATGCATCTCATTTCCCATGCACCCCCCAAATGCACAGAAGGATGCCCCGCCCCCAGTACATCCACAGTTCACCCACTGACTGCATTAAGAAATCATTGCCCCTGTCGTCCACGCTGACCCCTAAGTACAGGCCTGGGGTCAGCCGATCTAAGGTAAACCAGAGAACACTGAATCTGGAATGATAGCAAACCAAGTAGGGATACTTATTAGGTTGCCCCCAAAATACATAATATACGATCGAAATCATGAATGTGTAAGAACCGACGCTGGAGATGAGAAGCAGGTACAGAGAGTGAACATTTCATTTACACAGACATGGAAAAGGACAGGAACAGCTTCAGAACCGGGTAATACAAAGACATATGACAATTAACGCTGGAATGGGGAACAGAGCTGGGGAACAGACAGATATAGGGGAGGTAATGACAGTCCAGGTGAGTGCAATGAATCGCTGATGCGTGTGACGAGGGGAGCAGGAGTGCATAATGATGGTGGCAGGAGTGCGTAGTGCTGGGCAGCCTGGCGCCTTCGAGCGCCAGGGAGGGGGAGCGGGAGCAGGCGTGACAGAATGAAGTGTATCTGTGGAAGCGTAGCGGTTGGCCGCTAGCTCTGGAAAATTTTCTCTCGTCATGTCAAGCCACAGCTTTGCTAATGTGCTGAGACCCAGTTTATATACACTTTTGTGCAGAAGTCAAAACAAAGCTAGATGAAGATCTGGTTGGTCTAAATCTGACAGGGCAAGAAGCAGAGAGATGGTAGAAAAGAGACGCTGTCACGAACATCGTCTTGAAAATGACCGGACCAAGGTGCAGCGTGGTGAGGGTACATTTTTCTTTATTTTTTTAATGTCGCCAACAAAACAATAAACAACAAAAACTAACGTGAAGCTCCGTAAGGCTACACATGCATTAAACGAAGACAACAACCCACAAATGAAAAAAAGCTGCCTAAGTATGATTCCCAATCAGAGACAAGGATAGACAGCTGTCCCTGATTGAGAATCATACCCGGTCAAAAACAAAGAACCAGAAAGCATAGACTTTCCCACCCGAGTCACACAGTGACCAAACAAACATAGAGAATAAAAGGATCTCTACGGTCAGGGCGTGACAGACGCATTGTTAAATGAAGATATGAGAGTGTCGAAAGGAGTGATGTAGAAGAAGAAGGGCCGTACTATCATTGATGGAGGACACACACTGAAAAGAGGATAATCGTATATCAAATGCTGGGATCCTGAGAGTTTATTGATTTCATGTTGTTCATTGAGTCATTCACTGGTAGAGGTTTAAATGTGTCTGATATGTATCCAGAACACAGTACTGGCCCCTACCCTATTACCTGCACAATGGCTTTTAGCACATCCACTGTATCTGGAGGAGGAAGAGCTGAATGAACCACACAACTCCTGTGCCCCCTTACGCTAAGTCCAGGCAGTGTATCTCTCCCAGAGTTCTCCAGCAGCCTCCAGTGTTGGGTTGGCTCTGCACTCTCCGCTCCCTTCCATTCACCCAGGGCAACAAGAGTCTGCAAAGAAAAGCAGGGCACATTAGTCACTTAGCTTGATTCGACATATTTCAGTAAGTTCACAGCGAGTTCAAGACATCTTTAATGAAAGAGTAAACAACAAGGTTAACAGCTTTTGAAGCCCCGAAACAAGCAGAGTCAACGAGATGAGCCACTAATTCATAGCATCCTCATCACTGGAGTCACTTTCATAGTGGTGCGGACGAAGCTGACTTAATGAAATTACATTCATACAAACAGAGTAATACAGTAAGTTTACATGAGGCAGGCAGAGGCTAGTGCCAAGCTGAACATCTGACTTTATTTTCACTGCTATGGGATGTACACTTTAGCTGCCATTTTGAATAGATCTAATGCCTAATTATCATGTCATAAATCCCAGTGGACAAGGTGTTAGATGCTGTCAGTTCAGATGAAAACTGTGGAGGGTTCCATTTCCCCCCTCCCCTTTCAGACAAAGGCGCTGTCTGTCTGTTCACTCAATAATTCATCCTTTCTCCTCCAGCCCCCATGTTCAACATTTTCAGACACTCCACATGCTTATTTCCTTCCAGTCTCAACATTTGATTTGTTCCCTCATATTTCCCCATATTGACACTCACAAACTGATTTATGATACATTTATTGTGGATTGATGTAGATTTTGATGCATAGGATAATGAAATGATGGTCAATGCTTGACTCAGTGGATGTAACGGCAATAAGGCAGGAGACATGAGGGGCTCATTTGCGCAAAGAACATACAGTTGAAGTCGGAAGTTTACATACACCTTAGTCAAATTGTCACGATCGTTATAATGAATATCTGACCAAGGTGCAGCGTATGTTGAGTTCCACATAATTTATTAAAGAAAGTGAAATTTAACAAAGACAAAAACAAATAAACAATAAACTAATAACGAACCGTGACTACAGAGAATGCTACGTGCACTAACTCAAAACAATATCCCATAACACACAGGTGGAAAAAATGCTACTTAAGTATGATCCCCAATTAGAGACAACGATAGCCAGCTGCCTCTAATTGGGAATCACACCAAAACACCAACATAGAAAAACCAAACTAGAACCCCACATAGAAAATATAAACTAGATTAAACCCCTAGTCACGCCCTGACCTACTCTACCATAGAAAATAAAGGCTTTCTATGGTCAGGACGTGACAAAAATACATTTAAACTCAGTGTTTCACAATTCCTGACATTTAATCCTAGTAAAAATTCCCTGTCTTAGGTCAGTTAGGATCACCACTTTATTTTAAGAATGTGAAATGTCAGAATAATCAACTTTAGGAGACGTCCTGGCGCTTGCTGGACTTTTTTGGGCGCCCTGAAGCCTTCTTCACAACAATTGAACCACTCTCCTTGAAGTTCTTAGTGATCCGATAAATGGTTGATTTAGGTGCAATCTTACTGGCAGCAATATCCTTGCCTGTGAAGCCATTTTTGTGCAAAGCAATGATGACGGCAATTGTGTTTCCTTGCAGGTAACCATGATTGAAAGAGGAAGAACGATGATTCGAAGCACCACAATCCTTTTGAAGCTTCCAGTCTGTTATTTGAACTCAATCAGCATGACAGAGTGATCTCCAGCCTTGTCCTCGTCAACACTCACACCTGTATTAACGAGAGAATCACTGACATGATGTCAGCTGGTCCTTTTGTGGCAGGGCTGAAACGCAGTGGAATTTTTTGGGGGGAATTCAGTTCATTTGCATGGCAAAGAGGGACTTTGCAATAAATTCATCTGATCACTCTTCATAACATTCTGAAGTATATGCAAATAGCCATCATACAAACTGAGGCAGTAGACTTTGTGAAATTAATATTTGTGTCATTCTCAAAACATTTGGCCACGACTGGCTTTACATATCCATAAATAATCCTCAGAACAACAAATAAAGAAAACCCTTTTTAAAACAGAGTTAGTACCCCCTTGGTGTTTCCTTTATCATCCACCAGCTCATGATGCCATATGTGTGTATGTAGGTTTCTGTCAATGACTGTGAACACCTTAGCTTCCCACTTGTCGGCAAGTTTTATTTTTTCCCTACTCCAGTTGAAGTCGGAAGTTTACATACACCTTAGCCAAATACATTTAAACTTAGTTTTTCACAATTCCAGACATTTAATCCAAGTAAACACTCCCTGTCTTAGGTCAGTTATGATCACCACTTTATTTTAAGAATGTGAAATGTCAGAATAATAGTAGAGAGAATGATTTATTTCAGCTTTTATTTCTTTCATCACATTCCCAGTGGGTCAGACGTTTACATACACTCAATTAGTATTTGGTAGCATTGCCTTTAAATTGTTTAACTTGGGTCAAACGTTTCGGGTAGCTTTCCACAAGCTTCCCACAATAAGTTGGGTGAATTTTGGCCCATTCCTCCTGACAGAGCTGGTGTAACTGAGTCAGGTTTGTAGGCCTCCTTGCTAGCACACGCTTTTTCAGTTCTGCCCACAAATGTTCTATAGGATTGAGGTCAGGGCTTTGTGATGGCCACTCCAATACCTTGACTTTGTTGTCCTTAGGCCATTTTGCCACAACTTTGGAAGTATGCTTGGGGTCATTGTCCATTTGGAAGACCCATTTGCGAGCAAGCTTTAACTTCCTGACTGATGTCTTGAGATGTTGCTTCAATATATCCACATCATTTTCCATCATCATGATGCCATCTATTTTGTGAAGTGCACCAGTCACTCCTGCAGCAAAGCACCCACAACATGATGCTGCCACCCCCGTGCTTCACAGTTGGGATGGTGTTCTTTGGCTTGCAAGCCTCCCCTTTTTGCCTCCAAGCATAACGATGGTCATTATGGCCAAACAGTTCTATTTTTGTTTCATCAGACCAGAGGACATTTCTCCAAAAAGTACGATCTTTGTCCCCATGTGCAGTTGCAAACCGTAGTCTGGCTTTTTTATGGCGGTTTTGAAGCAGTGGCTTCTTCCTTGCCGAGCGGCCTGTCAGGTTATGTCGATACCGGACTCGTTTTACTGTGGACATAGATACTTATACCTGTTTCACCCAGCATCTTCACAAGGTACTTTGCTGTTGTTCTGGGATTGATTTGCACTTTTCGCACCAATGTACGTTCATCTCTAGGAGACAGAACGCGGTCCTGAGCGGTATGACGGCTGTGTGGTTCCATGGTGTTTATACTTACTTATACTTATACTTATTGTTTGCACAGATGAACATGGTACCTTCTGGCGTTTGGAAATTGCTCCCATGGATGAACCAGACTTGTGGAGGTCTACAATTCTTTTTCTGATGTCTTGGCTGATTTCTTTTGATTTTGAGGTCAAGGAAAGAGGCATTGAGTTTGAAGGTAGGCATTGAAATACATCCACAGGTAAACCTCCAATTGACTCAAATGATGTCAATTAGCCTATCAGAAGCCTATAAAGCCATGACATAATTTTCTGGAATTTTCCAAGCTGTTAAAGCCGCAGTCAACTTAGTGTATGTAAACTTCTGATCCACTGGAATTGTGATACAGTGAATTATAAGTGAAATAATCTGTCTGTAATCAATTGTTGGAAAAATGACTTGTGTCATGCACAAAGTAGATGTTCTAACCGACTTGCCAAAACTATAGTTTGTTAACAAGAAATTTGTGGAGTGGTTGAAAAACGAGTTTTAATGACTCCAAACTAAGTGTATGGAAAATTCCGACTTCAACTGTCGTTGAGCCTAAGGGAACAAGGAAATGTATGCAGTCTACCAAAGTAATTTTAATGAAATCTCAGAGCATAACATATGACATGATTTGGCATAAAATACTAATCTGAGGCTAAAATGGTTCAAATGTTTCAAAATATTTTTTTTGTTCTCATCTCAGTGCAGATCTCAGTTAGCTAGCTAAACTTGGATCAAACACGATAATCAACATCAACATCAGCCATTTCAACCTGTATATAAACAACACTGATTCCAGACCGGCCTGCCTCCCCGTCTCCCTTTTCTCCCCCTCTTTTTACCTATCCATTCGTGGTGACAGACATGGCACAGGGTCTTGACCCTGCCACACTCACTCTCCCCTTCGATCCAGTTCAGACGGCCCTGCCACAAACCTGCCAGTGCCTGGTATATTTAGTCCCAGGCCACGAAGGATCACTGTAGGAAAACAGCCTTGGCGAGCCATGCTCTCAGGGACCCAGGAAGGATCACTGTGGGAAAACAGCCTGGGAGAGCCATGCTCTGAGGGGCAGGAAGGATCATTGTGGGAAAACAGCCTGGGAGAGCCATGCTCTGAGGGGCAGGAAGGATCACTGTGGGAAAACAGCTTGGGAGAGCCATGCTCTGAGGGGCCCTGGAAGGGGGACCAGAGACTAGATCCTGTAATGATACTGCATCTTAATACGCTTGTGCTTTGCTATTTTTCTCTCCTCTTGTGGTGCTGGTGGGTAGAGAGGGTGATAGTCCTGGGTGGGTCACACAGGGCTGACCCTGCTGGCAGCAGACCCAGTGTCCCTGGCTGGCAGACTTGGGAGTGATGGGGGACTGAGGGCACGAGAGGAGAGGATCTCAAGGTGTTCTTAAAAGCCCTATAGGAAATGAGGGTGTGCAGTGTCATTTCCATAAAGGGTTTGGATTGTGTATCCATTCTTTAAAACAAAAACAACGAAACAAACCCTAACAAAACATTTCAACATTTTCTTTAATGTTATACATGAGATTTATTTATCAAAAAGCTTTTTGGTGTCCAATAATGGTTAAACCATCGTTCTCTGTGGACTAATGTGTGCCACTAGAGATTCTGGGTTCGAGTCCAGGCTCTGTCGCAGCCGTCCGTGACCGGGAGACCCATGGGGTGGCGCACAATTGGCCCTCTGTCATCCGGGTTAGGGAGGGTTTGGCCGGCAGGGATGCCCTTGTCCCGTCGCGCACAGTGCACGCTGACACGGTCGCCAGGTGTACGGTGTTTCCTCTGACACCTTGGTGCGGCTGGCTTCCGGGTTAAGTGGGCACTGTGTCAAGAAGCAGTGCGGCTTGGTTTGGTTGTGTTTCAGAGGATGCATGGCTCTCGACCTTTACCTCTCCCGGGTCTGTATGGGAGTTGCAGTGATGAGACAAAACTGTAACTACCAATTGGATACCATGGGAGAAAAAGGGGTAAAACAAATAAAATAAAATAAAAACATTATTCTCTGAAAATAGCCCAATGCAGTTATTCCAGGCGTTTATTCTAACTGTCATATTTGGCTCATTGAAAACAATCCCATAAATTGTACAATTAGCTACTTTTGAAGGAAATTAGTTCTGAACATACTATAAAAATAAGCTGCCCACTTCTCCATAACCTGCTATTAGCCTGTGCTGGGGGGCCTGATTTTACAATCACTGAAATAATGTTATGATTGATTGAATGATTGACAGTTGCAGACAGGCGTAATGAAGGACTTGAGCTGGTGCACAAATACAATGATGGACATGTGGCTCTGGCTGTGAAGCCATGGAAAGTGCAGCAGGGTTAGGGCACAAGGGCCCAGGACACAGTGCTGTGTGTGTGTACAGTATGTGCGTGTGTGTCTGCCTCAGGTCTGGCTGGCCCTGCTCATTCCACTTGCTCCTGGGTTGCGGCTGGGGCAGGCGTTGGGGTGTGTGTGTGTTATGTGAGTGGCAGGAGACAGAGGGGGGCTGTGTTTGGGAGTGGTCTAACACAACCAGCGCATAGGGTGAAGGAGGGGATGTTGGGACGATGATCTGGATGTGGTGGTGGCTTTAAGCGGCGTTCCAACTGACAACAGCTTGCCAACCAGAGGTCTTGCCCAGCCCACCTCCCAATCCATCTGTCTTTATCAGTCTGCCGCTTTCTGTATCAATCATTTGCATCATTTATTTTTAGTGGGATGTGGCCCCTCGCCCTTGTCACCCCCCCTCGCCACCTGCCCACCCCGCTGCCCTCCTCATGCCCCCCACAGGCCCCTTGCTTAGAGGCCCTCATTAATGAGTGTCAGTCTGGGCTGTGGCAATTTGACTGCAGAGCAGACACCTTCTCTGACAAATGCAGGGCTGCAGTCAACACGCATCATGTGCAACAAGAACAAACTGACATCACGCTGCCTCGGACGCTTCCCTTCCAGTCCCAAGAGGCCTCAGTTTGCTGGTGGAAAACCCTTGTTCATTTGTTTTGATAACTCCAATATGAACGAAGAGTTGAGAATCTGGGGAAAAGCAATTAACAACAGATCCATCTTGGACAGTATCTCTCGTGCCATAGTGTCTTTAGGAGCATGGTGCTGCTGCTATTTGTCACGGTCGTCGGAATAAATATCAGACCAAGGCGCAGCGGATGTTGAGTTCCACATAATTTAATGATAAAGTGAAGCTTAACAAAGACAAAGACAAAAACAAATAAACAATAAACTAACAACAAACCTTGACTACAGAGGTGCAACGTGCACTAACTCAAAACACAATATCCCACAAACACAGGTGGGAACAAACACTACTTAAATATGATCCCCAATTAGAGACTACGATTACCAGATGCCTCTAACTGGGAATCATACAAATCACCAACATAGAAACATGAAAACTAGAACACCCACATAGAAATAATAAACTAGACTAATCCCCCAGTCACGCCCTGACCTACTCCACCATAGAAAATAAGGACTCTCTATGGTCAGGACGTGACACTATTGTACATTACGTACTGTACTGATCCACTCAATGGAGCTGGAGGTCACCAGGTCACCCCCCCCCCCCAATCATATTACTCTGTTTAAATACAACTCAACACTTCTATGAACTGATGGCTGCACATTGTTTAATTGGCAATGCATGAACTTTGCCAACTGTTTATGTTCATCAAGTCACAATAACAACTCTGGAGAGAGAAAGAGAGAGTGTGTGTGTGTGTGCGCACTTCTGTCTACTGTCTACGTGGGTATGTCATGCATCTGTGTCTGTGAGTGCCACCGTACCCCCTCAGCGTTAGATAGGGATACATCTGAGCCAGGGATGTTGTCTTGTGTATCCTTGCTCCCGCGGTTCCCGGGACAGGGTAGTTTTCTAGTAACCAGGGCGGACGTCACAGGGCTATTCTGGCCGCCCGGTGTGACAGCCGGACAGCAACAGTATGCTGAGGGCAGGAATGTAGTCTCGTCCGGAGGCCGAGCCGAGCGCTGATCCTGTCGGAGGAAGTGGAGAGTGGTGCTCTCCCATTTCATGGGCTATGGAAAGGGAGGAGGGGCAGTGGGGGAAATTGGGCCGACGCCATATCCCCCAGGATAGATGAGGCAGAGAGAGAGACAGGATGAGGGGTGGGCAAAGGTATTTTGGTTTGGTGCCAGTCGAGCCAGGTCTCTGGCATGCCGCATTCCCGGAGATCAACACCCCCCCAATATGTAAGACATTCTTACAATCAGGCTTATTTGGACTTTTATTACGTTTATAGTAATACAGCTGTTTTTTACAGGATGAAAATCCATCACCTTGTTGATGTGAGTGTAAGCGGAGACTCTTTACTAAGGATAAAGGCATCTCAGAGCACTTAGGTTTTGGTATGGTGATATCAAAGGTATATTAAAACATAGGATAAGAATAGGCATATACTGATACAACCCCCCCACCCCACTCCACACATGCACACCCCTGCTACCATGATGGGCATCTAAGGACCCCTAGATACCACTGACCCCTAGATACCACCGGATATACCAGACTCTGTCTTACAGCAAATATATTGAGGATTGGATTTACACATTATGAATCATGGACGACCATTGATATCCTGTGACATTTGCCTTGACATTTTCAACTTCAGGGAGCAGTCACTGTCCTCCGAAAAAAAGAGAATAGAATCAAGGGGAATGCTATAATCAAGGGGAATGCTATAATCAAGGGGAATGCTGTAATCAAGGGGAATGCTGTAATCAAGGGGAATGCTGTAATCAAGGGGAATGCTATAATCAAGGGGAATGCTGTAATCAAGGGAAATGCTATAATCAAGGGAAATGCTATAATCAAGGGGAATGCTGTAATCAAGGGGAATGCTGTAATCAAGGGGAATGCTATAATCAAGGGGAATGCTGTAATCAAGGGGAATGCTATAATCAAGGGAATGCTATAATCAAGGGGAATGCTGTAATCAAGGGGAATGCTATAATCAGGGGAATGCTATAATCAAGGGGAATGCTGGAATCAATCTATCAAATAGAGTTTGCCGAAAAGCCTTGGTCATAAATAGGAGTTTACAATTCATCGCCATTGGCAAGTCATCCATTGACATGCAATCTTTATGCCTCTCGTGCAGAATGGGCAAGTTATTGACTTTAAAGAATCCAGCTTTTAGAATCTGTGTAAGTTTTTCTTCGTTTGATACAAACATGCATCAAGTAGCTGACAAAAAAGCAGTGGATAGTTTCATATATAACAGATTATCCCATGTTTTTTTTAACAATTTGAGTTCCTTTCAGAACGTGAACAGCAAGTATCACATTTACAGTACACTGACTGTATAGACCTTTATTCTCGTTGTTCCTGCTATTTCAGGGTATTCCAAAAACTTCTGCCGTTCTTGATTGACAGAAAACAGATGGAGCAACTAATTTATTGTCAGTAGAAGTTCTGATGTGTATGTATGTGTGTGAGCTTTGTATGAGTGTGCATTTGAGTCCCCGTCTGGGTGGTATGATTGTATGTTTGTGTATGTGTACATTATGTGTGTTTATGAGACTTTGTATGCGTATGTGTGTATTTTCACGATTCTGTGTGTGTGAGTGTATGTGTGTGTGTTTGCACTCTGTGTGTTAATGCTCGTGTGGCTGTGCCTGTCTGTCGGCTAAGGTTATCCTGACGCTGAGTAGCCACACCTTGCGGCTGCACAGACCTCCGGGATAGGCTCCCTCTCATCAGCAGCATTAGGCCCCAGTGTATGATGGGTGCTGACCCCTGGCCGAGTTTGGCGGTGGCGGTGGCGGCCGGTGTGGGTGACAACGTACAACAGGGCCCAGGCTCACTTCCTACCAGGAGCAGAAACACCCTGGAATGCCCTGGTACCAGTCACTCTGCTGTCGAGCCACGCGGGCCAGGGGAAAGACAACACGGCGACTAATTTGTGCCTGGTCTCAGACAAAGGGCACTCCCATTATTAAACCACCCTGTCTCTCAGAGTCATAGGCCATAGAGGAGATGGTTTACTGAGGGATCTGAGAAACTAGTTGAAGGAAGCAAAACTTTTTCTGCTTTGTTGAATACTCTGAGTACTCATATACAAACACAAATCTATTTTATTTATTGTTTGTGTATAGAGTATGGATCCCCACTGAGTGCAGTTGTGCCTTTCAGCCCCAAAAGCAGGGGATGAAGGGAGTTCCAATAGGAGAATGACCCCTGTATATAAAAATGACAATGAAGAGCCATTGCATTTGGAGACTTGAAAATATGAAGTGACAAAGGCAGCCCTTTGTGTGGGAATTGACGTGGCGCGAGGCTGACTCCGTGCACCCTCTAGGGGTTAACCTTCCAGTCAGGATCAAATGCTAAAACTAGGTCAGGGGGAAGAGGGGAGAAAGGGGGGGATGAAGAGAAGGAACATGGTGAACAACGAGAGGGGACTCGTGAAGGTTGGGGGGACAGGGATGTGGAGCTGTGACAAACCAACAGCATCCCAATGCAGAGAGTGAGATGGAAGAAGAGAAAGAAGGAGGGACAGGTAGAGGAAAGTAGCTTGAGAGAAGACATGGGTGATACAGACTGGCAGATGGACAGAACCAGAAACGCTTTATGCCTCTTCTCATGACCTCTAGCATTTCCACCCAGATCCTCATCCTAAATTAAGAGGAAGTAGTAGACAACCATGGAACCATGCTGTTGCCCTTACATGGACGCCCCATGTCCTGTCTGGCTCCGTTGTGCCTAACCAGGTCCCCACTGCCGGTATCCCCCACGCATGTAACAAAGGGCAACTGGGCCTGACAACTACACAAAAAGGGTTCTGGTAGTTGCGATTCTCATTGCTCTCATAGTACTTCACAGATCCACTGTGCACATGCCAGCGCATCCAAAGCTTTGGTGAACTTTCAGAAGGGACGAGGGGATGTAAGGTCTCCAGCACCAGTCTGCTCCCGCCTCTAGCTTAGATCAGGGGCAGCTTTGACCACCATCAACCTCCACCACGTCCCTTTGTTTGTCGCTGTAGCTGACCCTTCCCTTCCATTTAATTAATTAAAATTAGCATCCGTCCCCGTAGCATTGACTTATTACGTCTGATAGAATCAACTTTTGTATCAGTGGGCCCTGGGGTTGCCGGCCCTAATGAGGCCCAAGATCCTAATTAGACGGTGTGGGGGGATAAGGGAGGGGTGGGGGTCTGGGGGGGCAGAGAGGGCCCTGCTGTACCGAGCGGGCCCCTGAGGGGACTGGGGATATTTATGTTTATACATCTTTCCTCCATCCTGCACCTACACATAGAGGGAAACGAGAAGAGAGCGGCCCCTGGTCTCAGACAGTGCCTGCTCCTCCTCTCTCTCTCTTTCTCTCATCACAACCACTCACAGGCCAGGGAGCTGGGTGATCCGCCATCTGGTCAAGGGTCAGACAAGCCTACACTGCAAAGGACACAGCGTGGCATTTACCGCCAGTAAACTCAATACACAAAAAAACTAAAACAATTTACAAATACAAAAGGTGGTCTCATGACAATTGGGACTAACAGAGAACGTATTGCAAATGAATGAAAAAGTGTACTTCATTAAATGTGGTTATTTTATACATACGGTGTGTTTTGAATGTGTTTTATCCATACATGGGTTTCCAGTTCTCTTCCAAATACTAATTTTGATGTATCAAACATGGGAAGTTGCCAAGCAGATTCACTACAGGAAGTAACCAATCACACAGCATCTAGACAGACAATGCGCCACTCACCCACTGGTAATTTCTCGCTCTCTTCCTTGCGAAGAGTCACTACATTGGCAGAGTCACTTCCGACAGGTTAACGCTGCCGAACATAGGATCTCGTCTCTCATCTCTTTGTGTTGAACAACTGACTGAAAGGAACGTTTTTTGCTTCGTGTAGATTTACCTCTTATGCTTTTTCTAGTCACTACGTCTCCATGGCTAGCTACTGAGACTTGGCTAGCTCTCACTAGAAGGCTTAGCTAACCCAGCTAACTCGCTGCAAGGCTTGCTATATACCACCAAACTAGCTTTTCTAACTGTCCAGACGGTAGAATTGCTAGCTCTCCTCTCTAGTTTAGTTCATTGTGTCGTATTGACTAGACTGACCGTCCTTGCTTCACAGCTCGACGTCAGAGAGAAACGCTTTGACGAAGAAAGCACATGCTTCTCCGGCTAGCATTGTGCTAACTAGTTAGGCTATGGCCCACGAGGTGAACGATATCTAGCTTACTTTTTGCCCGAAGCCCTTCTCTTGTTTAGTACAATCTACGTTCCCTCATTTGTGTTGACTAGACTGACCAGTTTAACCTCTCTGCATTATGATCGTGAGAGATTTTCTACCAAAAAATGAATACCAGTAACCACCAAGCACACAGTTCCCTTTGGCTAGCACTGTGCTAGCTATAGCATACCTTTAGCCCACGAGCTGGTTGCTAGCTAGCTAATGCCTACACTAGCCCCACAGCAATAGCGTTAATACACAGTGCTGACTTCAGCTAGCCATTAGCCGCAAGGCGTCTAATAAGCTATCTCACATCTGTCAAGGCTAAATCGCAGCAGGCACTATTGGGTTAGCAGGCCGGTTTCCATGATTAGGGATGTAGAAGGGGTAACAGAGGCTTGAACGTGACCCAAACTGACTCCTCGATTCAACAAATTATGGTCACTGCTACCCCGTCTGAGGCAGGCACTCAAACCCTCTTGCGCTGGCAGCTCGATGATGCTTGGAAGCCAGCTGGCTCTTCCACCTATGGAGGATTTCGCCTTCCTCTCTGCTTCTACCTGCTCCCAGGGCAGGCATTCCTTCCTGGCCAGGATCTCCTCCCACGTCCAGGATCCCTTGCCATTTAAAATGTCCTCCCATGTCCAGTCCTCCTTCTTACCACACTGCTTCTGTCACAGCTGTTGAAGGAGGAGGACCAAGGTGCAGCGTGGTGAGCGTACATATTCTTTATTTAAGATGACGCCAACAATAAACACTACAAACCAACCGTGAAGCTAAAGGCTATGTGCTCTAAACAAAGTCAACGTCCCACAAAGACAGATGGGAAAAGGGCTACCTAAGTATGGTTCTCAATCAGAGACAATGATAGACAGCTGTCCCTGATTGAGAACCATACCCTGCCAAAACATAGAAATGCAAAATCATAGATAACAAAACATAGAATGCCCACCCCAAATCACACCCTGACCAAACCAAATAGAAACATTAAAAAGGCTCTCTACGGTCAGGGCGTGACACCCAGTTTGTGATTACCTGGCCTAGACAAGATGGGCGAGGTGGTTTCCAACAAAACAATGGTGGCTAACTAATTCAACTCATATTTTAGTTGCCAGTAAGTTGGTTAGCAACTTACCCACCACCACTATTTTGTTTGGGAATCACCAAGTCAAGAGCTACTATGCCAAGTTAGGGGTCCAACCAATCTCTTTCTGATTTGAAAGTATTTCAGTATCCAAGGTTGCTAAAATGTTAGCTGTGCTTAACTGCTTCAAAACCCCTAGCTTACCAGCAAAGTTGTTAAGATATCTAGATGTTCGAATTGCCCCATACATTTCGTATGTCATTAACCTCTCTCTTGATCAATTTACATTTCCAAAGGATATGAAAATAGCCTAAGTAATTCCTTTGCACAAGAAGGGGAGTAAGACCAACCCTGGGAACTACAGGCCAGTCTCTATTCTCAGTGTCACGTCCAAGATCTTGGAGAGAATATGATTCATGAGAAGCTCTATGAATATGTAAACAAACATAATCTCATGTTTGAATTCCAGTCAGGGTTCAGAAAATCATACTCTACTGTCTCAATGATCAGATAAACTAAAATACCTTAGTTAGCTCACCACTAGCAAAGAGTTTTCTAACTAACCCAAGATAGACCACAGCCTGTCGTTTCCAATGGGAGCAAAATATTAAATAGTGGGCAGAACAAGCAAGGAGATGGGCAGGGCCAAGCATGAGCTAGCGAGAGCCTATTGGCGTGTTCGAGCATGTATTTGCATAGTTCCATTAGGGAATACCTACTCTGTGAAGTGCGAGTGTGCAATAGCTCAATTCGCCCTTGCGCTCCTTCTAAACAACACCATTTTAAAAAACTTTGTCAGAGGGAAAAGTCTACAAAACTTAGACTAACTACTCTGTTCATAATAAATGTCAGTTTTGGAAACAGAAAACTGTATTGAGATCAAATGTTTCATTGATGACAAACTTAGCAGAATGTCGGGCAAAATCCATCCTGCTCCATCTTTTCCCAATGCCAGCCACTGGTCGAGTGGAAATGCCAACTGGATGCTTCACATGTATATATCCAGTGAAATATCTGTCTCGTTGTTCTATCTGTGCCGCTAGCATCAAATCAAACCAAATAATATTGGTCACGTACACATGGTTAGCAGATATTAATGCGAGTGCAGCGAAATGCTTGTGCTTCTAGTTCCGACAATGCAGTAATATCTTACAAGTAATCTAACAAATTCACATCTACCTTATACACACAAATGTAAAGGGATGAAAAAGAATAAGTACATATAGAAATATGGATGAGCGATGGCTGTGCGGCATAGGCAAGAAGCAGTAGATGGTTTAGAAAACAGTAAACAGTATGCAGTTGAAGTCGTAAGTTTACATACACTTAGGTTGGAGTCATTAAAACTATTTTTCAATCACTCCACAAATGTCTTGTTAACAAACTATAGTTTTGGCAAGTCGGTTAGGACATCTACTTGTGCATGACACAAGTCATTTTTCCAACAATTGTTTACAGACAGATTATTTCACTTATAATTCACTGTATCACAATTCCATTGGATCAGACATTTACATACACTAAGTTGACTGTGCCTTTAAACAGTGTGGAAAATTCCAGAAATGTATGTTATGGCTTTAGAAGCTTCTGATAGGCTAAATGACATCATTTGAGTCAATTGTAGGTGTACCTGTGGATGTATTTCAAGGCCTACCTTCAAACTCAGTGCCTCTTTGCTTGACATCATGGGAAAATCAAATGAAATCAGCCAAGAAAAAATAATTGTAGACCTCCACAAGTTTGGTTCATACTTGGTAGCAATTTCAAAACGCCTGAAGGTACCACGTTCATCTGTACAAACAATAGTACACAAGTATAAACACCATGGGACCATGCAGCCATCATTCCGCTCAGGAAGTAGACGTGTTCTGTCTCCTAGTGATGAACGTACTTTGGTGCTAAAAGTGCAAATCAATCCCAGAACAACAGCAAAGTACCTTGTGAAGATGCTGGAGGAAACAGGTACAAAAGTATCAATATCCACAGTAAAAAGAGTCCTATATCGATGTAACCTAAAAGGCCGCTCAGCAAGGAAGAAGCCACTGCTCCAAATCCGCCATAAAAAAGCCAGACTACGGTTTGCAACTGCACATGGGGACAAAGATTGTACTTTTTGGAGAAATGTCCTATGGCCTGATTAAACAAAAATCGAACTGTTTGGCCATTTCTCCCCATAATCCCTTTTTTGGAGGAAAAAGGGGGATGCTTACAAGCCAAAGAACACCATCCCAACTGTGAAGCACAGGGGTGGCAGCATCATGTTGTGGGGGTGCTTTGCTGCAGGAGGGACTGGTGCACTTCACAAAATAGATGTCATCATGAGGTAGGAAATTGATGTGGATATATTGAAGCAACATCTCAAGACATCAGTCAGGAAGTTAAAGCTTGGTCGCAAATGGGTCTTCCAAATGGACAATGACCCCAAGCCCTGAGCTCAATCTTATAGAAAATGTGTGGGCAGAACCTCCTTGTGCTAGCAAGGAGGCCTACAAACCTCACTCAGTTACACCAGCTCTGTCAGGAGGAATGGGCCAAAATTCACCCAACTTATTGTGGGAAGCTTGTGGAAGGCTACCAGAAACGTTTGACCCAAGGTAAACAATTTAAAGGCAATGCTACCAAATACTAATTGAGTGTATGTAATCTTCTGACCCATTGGGAATGTGATGAAAGAAATAGAAGCTAAAATGAATAATTCTCTCTACTATTATTCTGACATTTCATTCTTAAAATAAAGTGGCTTAAGACAGGCAATTGTTACTAGAATTAAATGTCAGGAATTGTGAAAAACTGAGTCTAAATGTATTTGGCTAAGGTGTATGTAAACTTCCAACTTCAACTGTGCATATTGGATGAGTCATGTAGGACATGTAAACATTATTTAAGTGGCGTTGTTTAAAGTGACTAGTGATACCTTTATTAAGTTCATTTATTTAAGTGGCCAGATATTTGAGTCTGTATGCTGGCAGCATCATCTCTATGTTAGTGATGGCTGTTTAACAGTCTGATGGCCTTGAGATAGAAGCTGTTTTTCAGTCTCTCGGTCCCAGCTTTGAAGCTTAGCTCTCTTGCATAGTTCAGATAACGTTCAGTTGTTTTTGTGCTTAACCATGCCCACCTACTCGACTCAAAAACCAGGTCAGCTACAGCATCAATGCTAGCCTTGCCACCACCTACCCCGTAGGCATGGGTACCATGGCAACCAGGTCTTTCCCTCTCTGAGGGCAGTTTGCTAAAGCCAGTGTTAATTGAGTGACCAGCGAGGCAACAGGCTGCAAACCCACAGTCCAAGTCTCAGGACAGAAGCATACAGTGGGGGCATGCAGTGGAACACATTAAGGCACATCTGTGCTCCTTAAACCCTAACCCTCATGCAGTGGCTCATTGCAGGGAAGACCTAGGGAGCCCACTCAACCCCCAAGTGCACTCTGTGCCACAGCTTTCCCGTCGGCTCTTCTCAAGCAGCCGAGGCAGGAAGACTAATTGACAGTCGCCACCAAGCACTGTCTTCATATCCCAGTGTTTTTACACTACTCTCATTAATAAAAAGGGCGACTCGCGATAAATGCCGCAAGAAGGTGCTTTGGCACCACTGGTGAGTGAGAGTCATTTCACTTTTGGGAGACTCGCCACTAGAGCAGGGAACTGGCGTTCATGCGCAGTTCAGCCCTGGGTCTTGACCACAGTTACAAGGAGTACAGACTGCAGTTCGCTATGAAGCCACCCGTTTTCAATGGGATTCTAGCTTCAGTAGCATGTGGCGACTCAGCTTGCATACTAGAGCAGGACATCTCCTTTCTATTTGAGCATAGGGGAAATCAGAGCCATACCATTCTATTCCCGGTACTTCCTGGTTGCCAAATGGGGGGGGGGTGCACCCCATTCTGGTCCTACGGTTGCACCCATTCTGGACCTATGGGTCCTCCACAGCCATCTGAGAAAGCCCATATGCTTATGCTCAAAGTGCTGTCTCGCTCTATTCGTCCAGGCAACTGGTTCGCTTCAGTCGACCTGCAGGACTTTTATTTTCACGTAAGTATTTTGCCAACAAACAGGAGGTTTTTCAGGTTTGTCTATCAAGGCACAGCCTGCAAATACCTCGCTGTCCACTTCGGACTAGCATTAGCTCCCCAGACGTTCAGCAAGTGTGTGGAGGCGGCTCTAGTGCAATCAGGGGGCTAGGAGTCTCCACTTACATAAACGATTACCTAGTTTGCTCCCTGACACAGGAGCAAGTGATACGAGACACGGCTTTCCTTGTATCCCACCTCAACAAGTTAGGCTTCCAGATCAACCAGAAAAAGATCTGTTTGATGCCGACACAGAGAATAGAATACCTAGGAGTCAAGCTGGATTCTCTCTCTTATTGAGCTACACTATCGTACGACCACATCATGTCGTTCCGACAGTGCCTCTCCCTGTTCCACAGGGGGTGCTCGGTCATGCTCAATATGTGTCTCTGAGTCCTTGGGTTAATGACATCCACCAGCTCAGTAGTACCACTGGGTCTACTGAGAATGAGAGACCTCCAGCGTTGGGTTTCTGCCCAACGTCTGTGTACAGGACGTCACCTCTATTTAAGCATAACAGCAACCTTGGAATGTCTCTCGGCTCTCTGTCATTGGCAGAGCCCCACAATCTTCATTCTGGTACTCCCCTAGGGGTAGTATCCTAGAGCGTTGCCGATCCATCCCGACTGGTCTGCTGACGTAACCGTCTGCAGGCTCTTCCGTCGCGACGTCCCCCGAATGCCCTTCTGGTAGCCTGCTAGCCCCAGCCAGCTAGCTGTCTGAATCGCCATGTCTCCAGCTCGCCTAGCTACTCACTGGACCCTATGATGACTTGGCAACGCATGCTTCTCCCTAATGTCAATATGCCTTGTCCAATGCTGTTCTGGTTGGTGATTATTGTCTTATGTCACTGTAAGCCTCCAGCCCTGCTCATTAAGCCTTAGCTAGCCAATTTTGTTCCACCCCCCACACATGCGGTGACCTCACCTGGCTTAAATGGTGCCTATAGAGACAAAACCTTTCTCATCGTCACTCAATGCCTAGGTTGACCTCCACTGTATTCACATCCTACCATACCCTTGTCTGTACATATGCCTTGGATCTATTCTTCCACATCCAGAAATATGCTCCTTTTACTCTTTGTTCCAAACGCACTAGACAACCAGTTCTTATAGCCTTTAGCCGTACCCTTAGCCTACTCCTCCTCTGTTCCTCTGGTGATGTAGAGGTTAACCCAGGCCCTGCAGCGCCTAGCTCCACTCCCATTTCCCAGGCGCTCTCCTTTGTTGACTTCTGTAACCCTAAAGGCCTTGGTTTCATGCATGTTAACATTAAAATCATCCTCCCTAAGCACACTCTTCCAACCCGGATGTCCGAGCCGTGTCTGAATCCTGGCTCAGGAAGGCCACCAAAAATTCTGAAATTTCCATCCCTAACTATAACATTTTCCGACAAGGTAGAACTGGCAAAGGGGGTGGAGTTGCAATCTGCTGCAGAGATAGCCCGCAGAGTTCTGTCATACTATCCAGGTCTGTGCCCAAACAATTCAAGCTTCTACTTTTAAAAATCCACCTTTCCAGAAACAAGTCTCTCCGTTGCCGTTTGTTATAGAGCCCCTTCAGCCCCCAGCTGTGCCCTTGACACCATATGTGAATTGATTGCCCCCCATCTATCTTTAGAGTTTGTAATGTTAGGTGACCTAAACTGGGACATGCTTAACACCCCGGCCGTCCTACAATCTAAACTAGATGCCCTCAATCTCACACAAATTATCAAGGAATCTACCAGGTACAACCCAAATCCATAGATATCATCCTGACCAACTTGCCCTATAAATACACCTCTGCTGTCTTCAACCATGATCTCACCGACCATTGCCTCATTGCCTACGTGCGTAATGGGTCCACGGTCAAACGATCACCACTCATCACTGTCAAACTCTCCCTAAAACACTTCTAATCGACCTGGCCCGGGTATCCTGGAATGATATTGACCTCAATCCGTCAGTAGAGGATACCTGGTTGCTCTTTAAAAGTGCTTTCCTCTCCATCTTAAATAAGCATTCCCCATTCACAAAATGTAGAACTAAGAACTGGTTCACCCCAGACTTGACTGCCCTTGACCAGCACAAAAACGTCCTGTGGTGTTCTGCATTAGCATCGAATAGCCACCGCGATATGCAATATTTCAGGGAAGTCAGGAACCCATATACTCAGTCAGTTAGGAAAGCTAAGGCTAGCTTTTTCAAACAGAAATTTGCATCCTCTAGCACTAATTCTAAAAAAAATTCTGTGACACTGTGAAGTCCATGGAGAATAAGAGCACCTCCTCCCAGCTGCCCACTGCACTGAGGATAGGAAACATTGTTACCACCGATAAATCTACGAAAATTGATAATTTCAATAAGCATTTTTCTATTTTCCCAGGCCAACATCTCAGCACCCCCTGCAGCAACTTGACCAAGCCCCCCCCCCCTCCCTGCTTCTCTTTCACCCAATTCCAGTCCGCTGATGTTCTGAAAGAGCTGCAAAATCTGGATCCCTACAAATCAGCTGGGCTAGACAATCTTGACCCAATCTGAATATGCAATCTGGTTTCCAAGCTGGTCATGGGTGCACCTCAGCCGCGCTCAAGGTCCTAAACAATATCATAACCGCCATCGATAAAAGACAGTACTGTGCAGCCGTCTTCATCGACCTGGCCAAGGCTTTCGACTCTGTCAATCACTGCATTCTTATCTGCAGACTCAATAGCCTTGGCTTCTCAAATGACTGCCTCGCCTGGTTCACCAACTACTTCTCAGATAGAGTTTAGTGTGTCAAATCGGAAAGCCTGTTGTCAGGACCTCTATAGGGGTGCCACAGGGTTCAATTCTCGGGCCAACTCTTTTCTCTGTATATATCAATGATACTTGCTGCTGGTGATTCTCTGATCCACCTCTATGCAGATGACACCATTCTGTATACATATGGCCTTTATTTGGACAGTGTGCTAACAAACCTCCAAATGAGCTTCAATGCCATACAACACTCCGTCCGAGGCCTCCAATTGCTTTTAAATGCAAGTAAAACTAAGTGCATGCTCTTCAACCGATTGCTGCCCGCACCCGCCTGCTCGACTAGCATCCCTACTCTGGACGGTTCTGACTTAGAATATGCGCACAACTACAAGTACCTAAGTGTCTGGTTAGACTATAAACTCTCCTTCCAGACTCACATTAAGGCTCCCCAATCCAAAATGAAATCTAGAATCGGCTTCCTATTTCTCAACAAAGCCTCCTTCACTCATGCTGCCGAACATACCCTCGTAAAACTGACTATCCTACCAATCCTTGACTTCGGCGACGTCATTTACAAAATAGCCTCCAACACTCTACTCTACTGCAAATTGAATGTAGTCTATCACAGTGCCATCCGTTTTGTCACCAAAGCCCCATATACTACCCACCACTGCGACCTGTATGCTCTCATTAGCTGGCCCTCACTACATATTCCTTGCCAAACCCACTAGCTCCAGGTCATCTATAAGTCTATGCTAGGTAAAGCACCACCTTATCTCAGCTCACTAGTCACCATAGCAATACCCACCTGTAGCATGCGCTCCAGCAGGTATATTTCACAGGTCACCCCCAAAGCCAACACCTCCTTTGGCCACCTTTCCTTCCAGTTCTCTGCTGACAATGACTGTAACGAATTGCAAAAATCACCGAAGCTGGAGTCTTATATCTCCCTCTCTAACTTTAAGCATCAGCTATCAGAGTAGCTTACTGATCAATGTACTTGTACACAGCCAATCTGTAAATAGCACACTCGACTAACTCACCCCCATATTGTTACTTGTCCTCTTGCTATTTTGCACCCCAGTATCTCTACTTGCACATCATCTGCACATCTATCACTCCAGTGTTAATGCTAAATTGTAATTATTACGTAATTATTACCTCCCTACTCTTCTACATTTGCACACACTGTACATGTATTTTTCTATTGTGTTATTGACTGTATGTTTGTGTATGTGTAACTCTGTGGTGTTGTTTTTGTCGCACTGCTTTGCTTTTTATCTTGGTCAGGTCGCAGTTGTAAATGAGAACTTGTTCTCAACTGGCCTACCTGGTTAAATAAAGGTGAAATATATATATATATATATACAGTGCCTTGCGAAAGTATTCGGCCCCCTTGAACTTTGCGACCTTTTGCCACATTTCAGGCTTCAAACATAAAGATATAAAACTGTATTTTTTTGTGAAGAATCAACAACAAGTGGGACACAATCATGAAGTGGAACGACATTTATTGGATATTTCAATTTTTTTTAACAAATCAAAAACTGAAACATTGGGCGTGCAAAATGATTCAGCCCCCTTAAGTTAATACTTTGTAGCGCCACCTTTTGTTGCGATTACAGCTGTAAGTCGCTTGGGGTATGTCTCTATCAGTTTTGCACATCGAGAGACTGAACATTTTTCCCATTCCTCCTTGCAAAACAGCTCGAGCTCAGTGAGGTTGGATGGAGAGCATTTGTGAACAGCAGTTTTCAGTTCTTTCCACAGATTCTCGATTGGATTCAGGTCTGGACTTTGACTTGGCCATTCTAACACCTGGATATGTTTATTTTTGAACCATTCCATTGTAGATTTTGCTTTATGTTTTGGATCATTGTCTTGTTGGAAGACAAATCTCCGTCCCAGTCTCAGGTCTTTTGCAGACTTCATCAGGTTTTCTTCCAGAATGGTCCTGTATTTGGCTCCATCCATCTTCCCATCAATTTGAACCATCTTCCCTGTCCCTGCTGAAGAAAAGCAGGCCCAAACCATGATGCTGCCACCACCATGTTTGACAGTGGGGATGGTGTGTTTAGGGTGATGAGCTGTGTTGCTTTTACGCCAAACATAACGTTTTGCATTGTTGCCAAAAAGTTCAATTTTGGTTTCATCTGACCAGAGCACCTTCTTCCACATGTTTGGTGTGTCTCCCAGGTGGCTTATGGCAAACTTTAAACAACACTTTTTATGGATATCTTTAAGAAATGTCTTTCTTCTTGCCACTCTTCCATAAAGGCCAGATTTGTGCAATATACGACTGATTGTTGTCCAATGGACAGAGTCTCCCACCTCAGCTGAAGATCTCTGCAGTTCATCCAGATTGATCATGGGCCTCTTGGCTGCATCTCTGATCAGTCTTCTCCTTGTATGAGCTGAAATTTTAGATGGACGGCCAGGTCTTGGTAGATTTGCAGTGGTCTGATACTCCTTCCATTTCAATATTATCGCTTGCACAGTGCTCCTTGGGATGTTTAAAGCTTGGGAAATCGTTTTGTATCCAAATCCGGCTTTAAACTTCTTCACAACAGTATCTCGGACCTGCCTGGTGTGTTCCTTGTTCTTCATGATGCTCTCTGCGCTTTTGACGGACCTCTGAGACTATCACAGTGCAGGTGCATTTATACGGAGACTTGATTACACACAGGTGGATTGTATTTATCATCATTAGTCATTTAGGTCAACATTGGATCATTCAGAGATCCTCACTGAACTTCTGGAGAGAGTTTTCTGCACTGAAAGTAAAGGGGCTGAATAATTTTGCACGCCCAATTTTTCAGTTTTTGATTTGTTAAAAAAGTTTTAAATATCCAATAAATGTCGTTCCACTTCATGATTGTGTCCCACTTGTTGTTGATTCTTCACAAAAAATACAGTTTTATATCTTTATGTTTGAAGCCTGAAATGTGGCAAAAGGTCGCAAAGTTCAAGGGGGCCGAATACTTTCGCAAGGCACTGTATATATATATAAATCAAATCAAATCAAATTTTATTTGTCACATACACATGGTTAGCAGATGTTAATGCGAGTGTAGCGAAATGCTTGTGCTTCTAGTTCCGACAATGCAGTAATAACAAGTAATCTAACTAACAATTCCAAAACTACTGTCTTGTACACAGTGTAAGGGGATAAAGAATATGTACATAAGGATATATGAATGAGTGATGGTACAGAGCAGCATAGGCAAGATACAGTAGATGGTATCGAGTACAGTATATACATATGAGATGAGTATGTAAACAAAGTGGCATAGTTAAAGTGGCTAGTGATACATGTATTACATAAGGATACAGTCGATGATATAGAGTACAGTATATACGTATGCATATGAGATGAATAATATAGGGTAAGTAACATTATATAAGGTAGCATTGTTTAAAGTGGCTAGTGATATATTTACATCATTTCCCATCAATTCCCATTATTAAAGTGGCTGGAGTTGAGTCAGTGTCAGTGTGTTGGCAGCAGCCACTCAATGTTAGTGGTGGCTGTTTAACAGTCTGATGGCCTTGAGATAGAAGCTGTTTTTCAGTCTCTCGGTCCCAGCTTTGATGCACCTGTACTGACCTCGCCTTCTGGATGATAGCGGGGTGAACAGGCAGTGGCTCGGGTGGTTAATGTCCTTGATGATCTTTATGGCCTTCCTGTGACATCGGGTGGTATAGGTGTCCTGGAGGGCAGGTAGTTTGCCCCGGTGATGCGTTGTGCAGACCTCACTACCCTCTGGAGAGCCTTACGGTTGAGGGCGGAGCAGTTGCCGTACCAGGCGGTGATACAGCCCGCCAGGATGCTCTCGATTGTGCATCTGTAGAAGTTTGTGAGTGCTTTTGGTGTCAAGCCGAATTTCTTCAGCCTCCTGAGGTTGAAGAGGCGCTGCTGCGCCTTCTTCACAATGCTGTCTGTGTGAGTGGACCAATTCAGTTTGTCTGTGATGTGTATGCCGAGGAACTTAAAACTTGCTACCCTCTCCACTACTGTTCCATCGATGTGGATAGGGGGGTGTTCCCTCTGCTGTTTCCTGAAGTCCACAATCATCTCCTTAGTTTTGTTGACGTTGAGTGTGAGGTTATTTTCCTGACACCACACTCCGAGGGCCCTCACCTTCTCCCTGTAGGCCGTCTCGTCGTTGTTGGTAATCAAGCCTACCACTGTTGTGTCGTCCGCAAACTTAATGATTGAATTGGAGGCGTGCGTGGCCACGCAGTCGTGGGTGAACAGGGAGTACAGGAGAGGGCTCAGAACGCACCCTTGTGGGGCCCCAGTGTTGAGGATCAGCGGGGAGGAGATGTTGTTGCCTACCCTCACCACCTGGGGGCGGCCCGTCAGGAAGTCCAGTACCCAGTTGCACAGGGCGGGGTTGAGACCCAGGGTCTCGAGCTTGATGACGAGCTTGGAGGGTACTATGGTGTTGAATGCCGAGCTGTAGTCGATGAACAGCATTCTCACATAGGTATTCCTCTTGTCCAGATGGGTTAGGGCAGTGTGCAGTGTGGTTGAGATTGCATCGTCTGTGGACCTATTTGGGCGGTAAGCAAATTGGAGTGGGTCTAGGGTGTCAGGTAGGGTGGAGGTGATATGGTCCTTGACTAGTCTCTCAAAGCACTTCATGATGACGGAAGTGAGTGCTACGGGGCGGTAGTCGTTTAGCTCAGTTACCTTAGCTTTCTTGGGAACAGGAACAATGGTGGCCCTCTTGAAGCATGTGGGAACAGCAGACTGGTATAGGGATTGATTGAATATGTCCGTAAACACACCGGCCAGCTGGTCTGCGCATGCTCTGAGGGCGCGGCTGGGGATGCCGTCTGGGCCTGCAGCCTTGCGAGGGTTAACACGTTTAAATGTCTTACTCACCTCGGCTGCAGTGAAGGAGAGACCGCATGATTTCGTTGCAGGCCGTGTCAGTGGCACTGTATTGTCCTCAAAGCGGGCAAAAAAGTTATTTAGTCTGCCTGGGAGCAGGACATCCTGGTCCGTGACTGGGCTGGATTTCTTCCTGTAGTCCGTGATTGACTGTAGACCCTGCCACATGCCTCTTGTGTCTGAGCCGTTGAATTGAGATTCTACTTTGTCTCTGTACTGACGCTTAGCTTGTTTGATAGCCTTGCGGAGGGAATAGCTGCACTGTTTGTATTCGGTCATGTTACCAGACACCTTGCCCTGATTAAAAGCAGTGGTTCGCGCTTTCAGTTTCACGCGAATGCTGCCATCAATCCATGGTTTCTGGTTAGGGAATGTTTTAATCGTTGCTATGGGAACGACATCTTCAACGCACGTTCTAATGAACTCGCACACCGAATCAGCGTATTCGTCAATGTTGTTGTCTGACGCAATACGAAACATGTCCCAGTCCACGTGATGGAAGCAGTCTTGGAGTGTGGAGTCAGCTTGGTCGGACCAGCGTTGGACAGACCTCAGCGTGGGAGCCTCTTGTTTTAGTTTCTGTCTGTAGGCAGGGATCAACAAAATGGAGTCGTGGTCAGCTTTTCCGAAAGGGGGGCGGGGCAGGGCATATGGGGCATATGCGCCGCGGAAGTTAGAGTAACAATGATCCAAGGTCTTTCCACCCCTGGTTGCGCAATCGATATGCTGATAAAATTTAGAGAGTCTTGTTTTCAGATTAGCCTTGTTAAAATCCCCAGCTACAATGAATGCAGCCTCCAGATAAATAGTTTCCAGTTTGCAAAGAGTCAAATAAAGTTCATTCAGAGCCATCGATGTGTCTGCTTGGGGGGGATATATACGGCTGTGATTATAATCGAAGAGAATTCTCTTGGTAGATAATGCGGTCTACATTTGATTGTGAGGAATTCTAAATCAGGTGAACAGAAGGATTTGAGTTCCTGTATGTTTCTTTCATCACACCATGTCACGTTAGCCATAAGGCATACGCCCCCGCCCCTCTTCTTACCAGAAAGATGTTTGTTTCTGTCTGCGCGATGCGTGGAGAAACCCGTTGGCTGCACCGCCTCGGATAGCGTCTCTCCAGTGAGCCACGTTTCCGTGAAGCAAAGAACGTTACAGTCTCTAATGTCCCTCTGGAATGCTACCCTTGCTCGGATTTCATCAACCTTGTTGTCAAGAGACTGGACATTGGCAAGAAGAATGCTAGGGAGTGGTGCACGGTGTGCCCGTCTCCGGAGTCTGACCAGAAGACCGCCTCGTTTCCCTCTTTTTCGGAGTCGTTTTTTTGGGTCGCTGCATGGGATCCGCTCCGTTGTCCTGTTTGTAAGGCAGAACACAGGATCCGCGTCGCGAAAGACATATTCTTGGTCGTACTGATGGTGAGTTGACGCTGATCTTATATTCAGTAGTTCTTCTCGACTGTATGTAATGAAACCTAAGATGACCTGGGGTACTAATGTAAGAAATAACACGTAAAAAAACAAAAAACTGCATAGTTTCCTAGGAACGCGAAGCGAGGCGGCCATCTCTGTCGGCGCCGGAAGTTCATATATATATATATATAGTTTATATATATATGGAAGGGAGGGCCCCTCTCTCATCAATGTCTATTCCATAGGATAGTAGAGGCTACTATATTGGCTTAAAATAGCAAGGATTGAAGTCACCGGAGGGCCAGAGGGCTCATTCCACCAGAGATTTGGCTCCCGCTTGGGAGCAGTTCAAAGACATCTCCTTACAAAGAGATTTGTGATGCTACGTGTTGGGCTACCCCTCATACTATGATGTTTTTACCAACTGAATGTCATTGCACTTTCATGGTACTGTTGGAAGACTACCCTGGCTTTGGAGAGCATATCTGCGATACGGGAGTTGGCCATATCCCATATGTGATACAGTACATCGAAACAAGTATTTTAAAGAGAACTCAAGGTTACTTTCGTAACCCAGGTTCTCTGATAATATGAGTGAGACATATCACAGCTTCTTCCTCCTCGCAGAGCGCAAGGAAGAGAGACATACTTGAGAATGACCAGTGTCTCCAATAGACGCTGTGTGATTGGTTACTTCCTGTAGTGAATCCGCAAGGAGACTTCCCATATGTGATACATCTCACTCATATTATCAGAGCCCTCAGGTCTTCATGGGACCTCAGATCCTCAAAAGATTCTACAGTTGCACCATTAAGAGCATCTTGACTAGCTGTCTCACCGCTTGGTATGGCAACTACTCTGCAGCTGATCGCAAGATGCTACAGAGGGTAGTGCTTACGGCCCAGTACATCACTGGGGCCAAGCTTCCTGCCTTCCAGATCCTCTATACTAGGCGGTGTCAGAGGAAGGCCCTAAAAATTGTCAAAGACTCCAGCCACCCAAGTCAGTCTGTTTTCCCTGCTACGGTACGGCAAGCGGTACCGGAGCGCCAAGTCTGGGACCAAAAGGCTCCTGAACAGCTTCTACCCCAAAGCCATAAGACTGCTACATGTACATATTACCTCAATCAATCACCCCAACTATAGTACCATGTACCCCACTGACTCGGTTTCGGTTCTCCTTGTATATAGCCTGTATATATATAACCTCGTTATTGTTATTTTATTGTGTTACTATTTTATTTGTATCTGTTTGTTAATTTCCATACTTTTTAAAACCTCTAGTGACTCCCCATGCGGGAGCGTAATCATCGCCTGACACTAATTAGCATAACGCAACGGACATAAATATCCCTAGAAAATATTCCTATTCATGAAAAAACACAGCTTAGCCTTTTGTTAATCACCCTGTCATCTCAGATTTTCAAAATATGCTTTACAGCCAAAGCTAGACAAGCATTTGTGTAAGTTTATCGATAGCCTAGCATAGCATTTTGTCCAGCTAGCAGCAGGTAACTTGGTCACGGAAATCAGAAAAGCAATCAAATTAAATCGTTTACCTTTGATGAGCTTCGGATGTTTTCACTCACGAGACTCCCAGTTAGATAGCAAATGTTCCTTTTTTCCAAAAATATTATTTTTGTAGGCGAAATAGCTTCGTTTGTTCTTGACGTTTGGCTGAGAAATCGCCCGGAAATTGCAGTCACGAAAACAGCAAAAAACATTCCAAATTAGCTCCATAATATCGACAGAAACATGGCAAACGTTGTTTATAATCAATCCTCAAGGTGTTTTTCAAATATCTATTCGATAATATATCCATCGGGACAATGAGTTTTTCAGTAGGACCGATTGGAGTAATGGCTACCTCTGTATTTTACGCGAGAATCTCTCTGGGAGCATCAGGTGACCACTTGCGCAATGTAGCCGTTTACGGGTATTCTTCAACATAAATGCGTAAAACTACGTCACAATGCTGTAGACACCTTCTTGAATACGGAGAAAGAGTCATCTAGTTGATAGCCCATTCACTGCTCAATAGGGACTCATTGGAACGCAGCGCTTTCAAAACAGGAGGCACTTCCGGATTGGATTTTTCTCAGACTTTCGCCTGCAACATCAGTTCTGTTATACTCACAGACAATATTTTTACAGTTTTTGAAACTTCAGAGTGTTTTCTATCCTACACTGTCAATTATATGCATATTCTAGCATCTTGTCCTGACAAAATATCCCGTTTACTACGGGAACGTTTTTATCCCAAAAATGAAAATACTGCCCCCTAGTCACAACAGGTTTTAACTGCATTGTTGGGAAAGGGCTCGTAAGTCTACACTTTTTGTATTCGGCGCATGTGACAACCAGGGTTACGAAAGTAACCTTGAGTTTCCTCACCCCTTCTCCATTCATTTCGTAAACTGCTTCCGATTTTAGTCTTGCAGGCATTTGTCACTGCTGGTGCTCTCTTCCAACAACTCTGCACCACCATGGCTCACACAACCATGCCAGTTTCATAACCAGAGCTGTTTGTCCCCTCTAATAGGCCCTGTGACAACCACTGAAGACTTTAATGTGTTGGTGTCATATCATCTTTGGCTTACTATGGCGAGGGGACTGGAAATCTTCCAGCGACAATAATTCTCCTTTGCCGGGGCAGGCACAGAGAGACAGAGACAGTCTGGGCACAGGCGCTGAGGAGGCGGGTGGCTGGTGGTGACACGGGTGGTGCCAATGTTAGCAGACAGGACATGGGCACAGGGGGCAATGGGATGGCAGCAGCGCCCAGGATAGACGCATGTCACTAACTCGCTGGGTGACGCGTGAGGACACCCAAGTGGAGGGAGACGCTAAGGCTTTGTGAAGGTGGAGGAGGCGAAGGGATAGAAGGACAGAGGGATAGAGAGGGGCTTCAGTCTGATACCAGTAGACATGCCCAGCTTCTCTCTCCTACTGGTGGCCTGGTGAATCAGTCAGCCAGGCATGAGTCAGGCAGCCCATGATAGCAGCAGAGCTGTGAAGCTGTACCGGATATATAACCCTGCTCAGCCAGACGCCCACATGCAGGTACCCAGAGCAAACACCCACCAGCACACCGCACTGGCGCCTGACCTTCTCAGCAACCCACTTATCTCTCTCTTGCTCTCTCTCTCTCTCTCTCTCTCTGTCTGTCTGTCTGTCTGTCTGTCTGTCTGTCTGTCTGTCGGTCTCTCTGTCTCTCTGTCTCTCTGTTTCTCTCTCTGTCTCTCTCTGTCTCTCTCTCACTCTCACTCACTATCACTATTTAACCCTCTCTCCCAGTCTGTCTTTTCTTACTCAACCAAGCCGTCAATAACAAAATAACATGAATGCCTTAGTACAGAGTAATACACAAATCACTATATTTTATTGTTTCATTTTACTCATGTCACATGATCCACTATGTCTACTTAGGCACCATGGATGCTGTTGACAGAAGCTGGCATAGTGGTGTGCATGGTGCAGTGTAGTGAGGATAGAGTGTGTGCATGTGGGGTGAGGGGTGAGAGGGTGCTGTGCAGGGAGCCAGAGTCATGTCAAAAAGGGGGGCAGGCATCACCCAGGGTGTGAGAAACAGGACTGGGACCACATGGCTGACATTAGCTGTGTCAAAACGACATGCACTCCCCAAATCAGATCCTTCGGTCACACAGAAGTTGCTACATGCAGCAGCATTTTAGCAATGCCGAGAAAATGAATATAAAATGTAAAATAACTACACACTACACACAGGAACATTTTGAAATGTTTTGCATTGTTTTGAAGAGAGACGGAGTGACCGAAAGAAAGAAATAACTGGAAAATGACGGGCGTGATAAAAAGAGAGCGGAAACATTGAACGAAAGTGAGAAAAGTAAGAAATCAGCCAAAGCAAGTGATACTATAGCTGGCAGTGCTTGTGAGGATGGCGCGTGTGTCTCTACATGTCTACAAGGACAGCTCCAACAGCCCCTCTCTGTTTGCCAGCCAGTGTTCTCAATATAAAGTGCTCTAATTGCTCAGAAAATGACAGCTAACGATGATTACACATGACATCGGCTGACATTACGGTGACACTGTGACGCCTCATGTGTCCCCTCCCATCCTCCTCTTCCCCCAAATCCGTCCCCTCCCCTTCCCCCCTGTGTTCCTGTGTTGTGCCATCCCCCGTTGACCGAAGCCATGCCCCTCGTGACCGCCGGGTGCCCTCTGCTTGTTGAAGCTGTCGAGAGCAGAGATGTCCCAAAGTTCAATCTTGTCATGCTCTGGCATTGCTTCCTGCCACCCCCCATCCATCAGCCAAGCTGTTTTCGAACCGTGTGTGTGCCGGCCCCCCTGCCCTCCACTGTGCTCTTTCCCCAGCTGTGAGTCGAGCAATAGATTTTGGTTTGCATACGCATTGGTATTTTCTTTTAGAGCTTTTTATGTGTGTGTGTGTGTGTATGTGTGTATTTGTTTCTGTGCACGAGAATATTTTATATCATTTTGTGTGTATACTGTCTTGAGTGTGTTTTGTGTATGAGTGTATGCCTGTATGGGTGTTTGTATGCGGTGCATGTGTGTGTATGCATGTGTGGGTGTATCTGCCGCTGCGGGCTGGGATGTGTCACCCCTTTGTCTCGTCAATGTTAATAGGAGCGTGGCCAGCCAGGCGTGGAGCTGTGACAGATCAGCAGACAACCCCTGCCACCCCCCCCCCCCCTCCCCATGCTCCCAGCATACAGCTCTAATATCCCTGCCTGCCCGGGCATCACCCCTGGCACACGTAAATCTTAATTTAATTTCAGGTCAGAACCTGCCGGGCTGTGTCCCTGGCACTGGGCTAGGATGCAGCACCATGTAACGCGGTGCCCGGCGGGTACTGCCAGGGTGGCAGGTAGGAGCAGCGATGATGTCTGGGATAACGAGGCACCTTTCGGCAGTATTACTCACCGCTAGGAGCCATAGTGTCACAACGAGCCGCTTCAGATTTTTGGGGGGATAAACTCTCATACAGTAGCGTGCAAATCTATGTGATTGAGAGTGAGCTTGTTAAAGAATGCTTTAATAGATATAAACTAAGCAAAAAAAGAAACATCCTCTCACTGTCAACTGCATTTATTTTCAGCAAACTTAACATTTGTAAATATTTGTATAAACATAACAAGATTCAACAACTGAGATATTAACTGAACAAGTTCCACAGACATGTGACTAACAGAAATTGAATAATGTGTCCCTGAACAAAGGGGGGTCAAAATCAAAAGTAACAGTCAGTATCTGGTGTGGCCACCAGCTGCATTAAGTACTGCAGTGCATCTCCTCCTCATGGACTGCACCAGATTTGCCAGTTCTTGCTGTGAGATGTTACCCCACTTTTCCACCAAGGCACCTGCAAGTTCCCGGACATTTCTGGGGGGAATGGCCCTAGCCCTCACCCTCCAATCCAACAGGTCCCAGATGTGCTCAATGGGATTGAGATCCGGGCTCTTCGATGGCCATGGCAGAACACTGACATTCCTGTCTTGCTGGAAATCACTCACAGAATGAGCAGTATGGCTGGTGGCATTGTCATGCTGGAGGGTCATGTCAGGATGAGCCTGCAGGAAGGGTACCACATGAGGGAGGAGGATGTCTTCCTTGTAACGCACAGCGTTGAGATTGCCTGCAATGACAACAAGCTCAGTCCGATGATGCTGTGACACACAGTCCAGCCTCTCTGAGCCTATTGCAGACAGTCTGAGCACTGATGGAGGGATTGTGTGTTCCTGGTGTAACATGGACAGTTGTTGTTGCCATCCTGTACCTGTCCCGCAGGTTTGATGTTCGGATGTACCGATCCTGTGCAGGTGTTGTTACACGTGGTCTGCCACTGAGTGGACGATCAACGGTCTGTCCTGTCTCCCTGTAGCACTGTCTTAGGTGCCTCACAGTACAGACATTGCAATTTATTGCCCTGGCCACATCTGCAGTCCTCATGCCTCCTTGCAGCATGCTTACGGCATGTTCACGCAGATGAGCAGGGACCCTGGGCATCTTTCTTTTGGTGTTTTTCAGAGTCAGTAGAAAGGCCTCTTTAGTGTCCTAAGTTTTCATAACTGTGACCTTAATTGCCTACCGTCTGTAAGCTGTTAGTGTCTTAACGACCATTCCACAGGTGCATGTTCATTAATTGTTTATGGTTCATTGAACAAGCATGGGAAACAGTGTTTAAACCCTTGACAATGAAGTCTTGGAAGTTATTTGGATTTTTACGAATTATCTTTGAAAGACAGGGTCCTGAAAAAGGGACGTTTATTTTTTTGCTGAGTTTATGTGTTAGGTACTTATTGGCCTTTAACGAGCAGGTAGGGCAGCCTCAACAGATGTTGTCAGAATGTTTAAGTAACATTCCTCTAGCTCCACCTTTCCAATGCCTCTCTGTACGATCCTTATGCCCACATTCAAGAGTGTTATTTTGCAGCAATTGGATTCAAAACTGTATAATTCTTGTTGTGCATGTTAAGTTTTCCATGCAAGCCAAGTGTGAGTATAATCATATTCAGATGCAGTATTTCACACAAAACACCACTTAGATATAATTGAGGTCAAGTGGGAACAGTGCAATCCAGGCAGAAATATTACCCTTTTCACATGCAAGTCGTTCCTAAATGCTGATGGTAAAGTATGATCTCATACGAAAGTGTAACACCAGCTTGCCGTTAGAAGGGAAATCCTTGTCATGGAAAGTATCAAAGTGACGCCATTTTAGTCTCCTACAAGAATGAAACGCTGTGGTTCTTTTCACACGTACATTTGTTGTTTGTAAAAAATAAATTACCCACAAAGATGACTGAGTCAGTGGAAGTCGAGATATTATGCTGTCTTTCCTGCATGAGTAGAGACCTCACCGACATCCATTGCATCTCTCTCAACACACTATGGACTTTCAGAGACACTCTCAGCCTTCCATTTTTAGGTTTTGTTCGGACGAACCTGTCTGTGTGCATTCTACACTATCCTCCTGTTGAGGCTGTTCATGTTCATAGCAGTTGTTCACCCAAGATGTGAACTTCAGCCCACCTTGACAGTCTGCTCTGCTCTACCCAGTGTCCCCTGATGCTGGTGTCCGAATGTATGCAGTGGGGCCCCTGCCATAGTGCTACAGTACACTGTCTGAGCTGTGGTAGCAGTGACAGTGTTGGTGGGGGATGTGTGATATATTGTGACAGCGGGAGCCAGAGCTGGCGGGCGGTGACCGTGCGGCACCATATTGCAAGGCTCCCTGGGGACGGGGGATCAGCGTGCCAGCCTTACCAGGAAGTGCTAATAGGCACAACACGTCTTGCTTTCGCACATTAGGGCGAGCGAAGGGTGACAGATCGGAGCTGTGATACTGCCGTGTGGGAAAAAAAGGGCCTACACCACCCGTTTGCCATGCGGCGCCGCCTAATGATGAAAAGGAACGGCCCTAGTCGATCAACATGCCCACGCGGCAATCACTGGGCTGATGTGTTCTCAGGACATTTCCCTATCTCTCTGTTGTCATCACACGTCAGCGGACATGACCCTACTTTTCCGCAAGTGACAGTCACTGACTGTACATACTGTATCTGAGAATAAAGTTACGAGTGTGAGGATAGGCCTATACTCCTGAAAAGTGCCAGGCTTGAGGGTACAACACAATTATGATATCTCTTATTTGATACCCAAATAACAGGATTGTTGACGTGTCTTTAAACCGCTAAACCGTGTTTTTCACAATAGAGAAAGAATGGCACTCCTGGATACAGTATGGAGCTAGTTGTTCGTTTTGGTAGATCCCACTTCTTACACCAATTGTGCTTAGCATTTTCACTCCCTCCACTTATTTGGCAATTGTTTTTGATATTAGGAATCTCATAGAGAACTGGGTCTAAGATCTTTAGGTAGCTACAGTACCATACCTGAATGTTCCTGACACAAAAAAGATCAGGGCCAATACTAACCTTCCTCATAATTACTATTGGCCGGCAGTGTGCTGTACATATGGGGTTGCTGGTGTGTAAATGTGTCATTGATATTGTGTCATTGAGGATACAGCGTTTCCCGGACTCTCTGTCTGTTTAATATTTCAGATAGAACTCTCGAGAATGACAAACATTGCAGCCAGCGCCTAATGCAAAATTTGAAAATGTACATGGAAATGAAATTAATGATTCATAGAGAGAGAGAAAGGAGCTCACCTCTCTGTCAACTGTGCTTGTGTAGAGAAGAATCCCTGCGAGTCTATGGCTCTGAGTGTCTCAGACAGGCTAGCAGCAGAACCGACTGCAACAGGCACACACTACATTTACACACACACACACACACACACACACACACACACACACACACACACACACACACACACACACACACACACACACACACACACACACACACACACTACAATTACACACACACACACGCACGCACGCACGCACACACACACCACACACACACTACATTTACACACACACACACACACACACACACACACACACACACACACACACACACACACACACACACACACACACACACACACACACACACACACACACACACACACACACACACGCACACACACACACACGCACGCACACACACACACAACTTGTGATCAACCACACTTTTGTCTGATCATCCTAAGGCTATATTTGTTATCTTTGTGCTTGCTTTGCCTTTCAAACTTCCTACAGTGCCTTCAGAAGTATTCATACCCATTTACTTTTTCCCCATTTTGTTTTGTTATAGGCTGAATTTTATGTAATTACATTTAGATTTTTTGCCAGTGAACTACACACAATACCCCATAGTGTCAAAGTGGAATTATGTTTTTCAAAATGTTTACAAATTAATTAAAAATGAAAAGCTGAAACGTCTTCAGTCAATAAGTGTTCAACCCCTTTGTTATTGCAAGCCAAAAATAACTTCAGGAGTAAAATTTTGCTTAACAAGTCACATAATAAGTTGCATGGACTCACTCTGTGTGGGATAATAGTGTTCAATATTTTTGAATGACTACCTCATCTCTATACCCCACACATCACTTATCTGTTAAGGTTCCTCAGTCGAGAAGTGAATTTCCCACAGATTCAACCACAAAGACCAGGGAGGTTTTCCAATGTCTCACTAAGAAGGGCACCTATTGGTAGATGTGTAATGTAAACAGAAAAGAAGCAGATATTGAATATCCCTTTGAGCATGGTGAAGTTATTAATTACACTTTGGATGGTGCATCAATACACCCAGTGACTACAAAGAGAAAGGAAACTGCTCAGGGATTTCACCATGAGGCCAATGGTGACTTTAAAACAGTTACATAGTTGAATGGCTGTGACAGGAGAAAACTGAGGATTGATCAACGACATTGTAGATACTCCCAAATACTAACCTAATTGACAGAGTGAAAAGAAGGAAGCCTGTACATAATAAAAATATTCCAAAACATGCATCCTGTTTGCAACAAGGCACTAAAATAATACTGATAAACATTTTGGCAATGCAATTCACTTTTTTTCCTGAATACAAAGCATTATGTTTTGGGAAAATCCAATGCAACACATTATTGAGTACCACTCTCAATATTTTCAAGCATGGCTGCAGCATGTTATGAGAATGCTTGTAATCGACAGGAGTTTTTCAGGATAAAAAAAATACAAGGAAGGGTGCTAAGCTCAGGCAAAATCCTAGAGGAAAATCTGGTTCAGTCTGCTTTTCAGTCTGCTTTCCAAAGCCAAATCCTGCTTACTAAGAAGACCGTTACAGTACATTGAATGTTACTGAATGGCCGAGTTACAGTTTTGACTTAAATCTACTTGAAAATCTATGACAAGACCTGAAAATGGTTGTCTATCAATGATCAAGAACCAATTTGACAAAGCTTGAAGAATTTTGAAAATAATTAATGAGCAAATGTTGCAAAATCCAGGTGTGGAAAGCTCTTAGAGACTTACCTAGAAAGAGACTTACCCAGAAATTCATAGTTCATATTTCATTTTCAATTTGCAAAAAATTCTAAAAACATGTTTTCATTTGGTTTTTATGGGGTGGGGTATTGTGTGTTGATGGGTGAGGCAAAAATGTAACAGAATGTGGAATAAATCAAGGGGTGTGAATACTTTCTGAAGACACTGTATGTTCATCCTCTGCTGCAGTATGTATTTCTGCCTAACTCCTCCTCTCTACCCCTGCACCATAGACCTGTTTCCTAGCTTTCATTTTGCATTTTCAACTGGGGACAGAAAGGCAGGGCATGAGTTTAAACTGTAGCATTATCCAGTTAACTTTCACTAACCCTGCCTGGGGGGCACATTGTGTGCTCATCGTTCCCTCTCTCTCTTTCTCTGCATCTTTTCTCTTTGCCTCAGTAATTATTGCAGTGTAAAAACTCAACATATCAACCCAACTCTCCTCCGCTGGCAGACTAGCACTCCTGCCTCTGTTTGTTTTTGACTCGGGCTCATCTCTCTCTCTCTCTTTCTCTCTCTCTCTTTCTCTCTCTCTCCATCCCTTCCCCACACGTCTCACTCCCTCTCCACTCTGACACCCATTGCCCCTTGGGCCATGCTGTGCCTGCTGAAGCGCAATGCTGTGAGTGAGCGAGAGCGTGGCCCGCCATCAATAGGGGTGGGTTACACAGGTCGGCGGTTCAAACGCAGGTCACAGCGTCACGGCGACGCTCGACATCTCTACCCAAGAGCTTCTGTGTGTGTGTGTGTGTGTGTGTGTGTGCAGCTCATAATTTATGCCAACGTGTGTTAACTGACTGAGTCTCAGCATCCAGGGTTCGATCCCTTCACTGGGCTAGTTTCCAATTAACATGCAATGAACATGTGACGGGGGCACATCAGAGGCAGTGATTCTCCGATGCTGTGTTGTATATTTGCTGTTCATCAGAGATCTTAGACTGTAAAATAAATAGTAGGCTAACTTTTATAAGAACATACTGGGGGGCGGCAGGTAGATTAGTGGTTAGAGTGTTGTGCCAGCAACCGAAAGATTGCTAGATCAAATCCCTGAGCTGACAAGGTAAAAATCTGTCATTCTGCCCCTGAACATGGCATTTAACCCACTGTTCCTAAGCCATCATTGTAAATACAAATTGGTTCTTAACTGATTTGCCTAGTTAAAAAAAAAAAAATACTGACTGATAAAAGAGCAATGGTCATAATGTGAATAATGATGGACAGAATAACCATAATCACATCTTTCTCATCCTTATTACCATGATCAATATATTTGTGTCCTTTTGCAAATGTAACTGTAACACTTTTGGGAAACCCTATTTTCTGATTTGTATAATTACTTTCTCATTATCATTGAAATAATACTGTTTTATAACCTGCTTGAAATCAAATGCTATTTGAACGTGCAAATGCTCCACGATGTACATGTTGTACGGGTTATGTTTGACATTCAATAGGTTATGATGACAGTGGAGTTGGAGGTTGCCCTGTGTAAGGTGGTTGTTGTGGTCTGGATGGCCACCTAGTGGGCTGGGTGGAATGTTCTGGCCATGGATACAGGACAAGACAGGGATGCATTGGAACAACATCACACTCTTGGAAAAAAAAGGTGCTATATAGAACCTAAAAGGGTTCTTCAGTTGTCCGCATAGGAGAAGCCTTTGAAAAACCCCTTCTGGTTCCAGGTAAAAACCACTTTGGGTTCCATGTAAAACCCTTTCCACAGAGGGTTCTACATAGAGCCCAAAAGGGTTATACCTGCAACCAAAAAGGGCTCACTCTGGAAACAAAAAGGTTTCTCCTATGGGAACAGGCAAAGAAGCCTTTTGGAATCCATAATGCTGAATATAGCTTAGCATTGAGTACATTTCCAGGAGTGTAGTGTACAGCAATCATTTTGCAACTAACTACTCATCTTACAAAACATTTCACCCAGTGTTGATCCCGCAGTGGTTTCTGTTTGAAGGTAGAGCCCAATGTGGCAGAACAGTCATGTCAGAAGTGAAAGAAGGAGCATTAGAGAGCAGAGACAGGGCAGAAACCGCTCACATTCTGCAGTGATAGAAAGTAACACTTTACAGTCCCTTAATTATCTGGAAATTACTTACAAATCAGTGCATTCGGAAAGTACTCAGACGCCTTGACTTTTGCCACATTTTGTAACATTACAGCCTTATTCTAATTTTTTCAGAATCAATATACACACCATGCCTCATAATGACAGAGCAAAAACGGGTTTTCTTACAAATAAAATACGGAAATATCACATTTACAAAGTATTCAGACCCTTTACTCAGTACTTTGTTGAAGCACCTTTGGCAGCAATTACAGCCTCGAGTCTTCTTGGGTATGATGGTACAAGTTGGTACACCTGCATTTGGGGATTTATCCTATTATTCTCCGCATATCCTCTCAAGCTCTGTCAGGTTGGATGGGGAGCGTCACTGCACAGCTATTTTCAGGTCTCTCCAGAGATGTCCGGGCTCTGGCTGGGCCACTCAAGGACATTCCGAGACTTGTCTCGCAGCCACTCCTGCATTGTCTTGGCTGTGTGCTTAGGGTCATTGTCCTGTTTGAAGGTGAACCTTCACCCCATTCTGAGGTCCTGAGCGCTCTGGAGCAGGTTTTCATCAAGAATCTCTCTGTACTTTGCTCCATTCATCTTTCCATCGATCCTGACTAGTCTCCCAGTCCCTGCCACTGAAAAACATCCACACCGCATGATGCTGCCACCACCATGCTTCACCTTAGGGATGGTGCCATGTTTCCTCCAGACGTGACGCTTGGCATTCAGGCCAAATAGTTCAATCTTGGTTTCATCACACCATATAATCTCTTTCTCATGGTCTGAGAGTCTTTAGGTGCCTTTTGAAAAACTCCAAGTGGGCTTTCATCTGCTTTTTACTGAGGAGTAGCTTCCGTCTGGCCACTCTACCATAAAGGCCTGATTGGTGAAGTGCTACAGAGATGGTTCTGGAAGGTTCTCCCAACCTCTGGAGCTCTGTCAGAGTGACCATTGGGTTCTTGGTCACCTCTGACCAAGGCCCTTCTCCCCCGATTGCTCAGTCTATTAGAATACATAGAGAATATGGATGTAACGTAACGAAATGTGGAAAAAGTCATGGTGTCTGAATACTTTCTGAATGCATTGTATACTGAACAAAAATATAAACGCAACATGCAAAAAATTAAACAATTTTACTGAGTTACAGTTCATTTAAGGAAATCAATTGAAATAAATTAATTGTGCCCTAATTTATGGATTTCACATGACTGGGCAGGGGCACAGCCATGGGGGGGCTTGGAAGGGGAAAGGTCCACCCACTTGCGAGCCAGGCCCACCCACTGGGGAGCCAGGCCCAGCCAATCAGAATTGGTTTTCCCCCACAAAGGGCTTTTTTACCGACAGAAATGCTCAGTTTCATCAGCTGTCCGGGTGGCTGGTGTCAGACGATCCTGCAAGTGAAGAAACCGCATGCGGCGGTCCTGGGCTGGCGTGGTTAGATGTCGTGTGCCGGTTGGACATACTGCCAAATTCTCTAAAATGACATTGGAGGGGGCTTTAGTAGAAAAATGAACATCCAATTCTCTGGCAACAGCTCTGGTGGATATTCCTGCAGTCAGCATGCCAATTGCATGCTCTCTCTGTGGCATTGTGTTGTGTGACAAAACTGCACATTTTAGAGTGGCCTTTTATTGTTCCCAGCACAAAGTGCACCTGTATAATGATCATGCAGTTTAATCAGCTTTTTGATATGCCACACCTCTCAGGTGGATGGATTATCTTGGCAAAGGAGAAATGCTCACTAACAGGGATGTAAACACATTTGTGCACAACATTTTTGAGAAATAAGCTTTTTGTCCTTATAGAACATTTCTGGGATCTTTTATTTCAGCTCATGAAAACATGAGACCAACAGTATACATTATGATTGTCGTATGGAGTAGACCAAAGCGCAGCGTGAATCCATTATTTTATTGAATGACGAAAAAACATGAAGAACACTTAAACAAAAACAACGTGGCGCTATGCCACCGAGTGCAACCACAGGCAACTACACATAGACAATAACCCACGAACCACAATACAAAACAGGCTACCTAAATATGGTTCCCAATCAGAGACAACGACAAACACCTGCCACTGATTGAGAACCATATCAGGCCAAAACACATAGAAACAGACTAACTAGACATGAAACATAGAATGCCCACTCATATCACACCCTGACCAAACAAAACATAGAAACAAACAACTCAAATAATGGTCAGAGTGTGACAATGATTTGTCAATAATTAATAGTTATTCACTAACAATTACTTCTAGGGACTTTTTGTTGAATAATTTCAAGTAATTGTTAATACCAAATGAGTGTAAAATAAAACAAAATCGTTTTTTTGCTGTACAGCTAAAAGCTAGGGCCCAACAGAGGAGAGATGATTACTCATTTTTTTGTTAGGCTGCATAGCTCTAAATTAAAACAGTGGCTGAATAAAATTCATATGTTATTGGCTAAGGTGAAATGTCATAAAAAATGTGTCGAACAGCACAGCTTCTCTTTACTCAGTTCCTGTTTCCTTTTCAAGAGACATAAAAACATGTTTTCCTCCTCTTCTTTCTTTGCCATTTCAAAATGTTAAAATGTGTAATTCATGCTACAATATGAATTTATTTAAAAACAAGTTTACACGACACATTTTATTTAATATATTTGTAATACTTGTGTGTTTCGACCAAATGTATATTTTGGAGCTGTGATCAATTTGGGCCCACATAAAAGTCGAACACTTGAGAAATGGCAATTGTTGTGCTTAGGCCCACTCTGTATTCTTAAAAAATGTGAAGGATCACACTTTTAGATATTTTTCGCACTTTAGGGTGCAAAGCTGACACACCACAACACAGTATTATACTTTTACCGGTGTTAACCTCACTACGAGGTCTTCTTTAGTTGTTTTTTAAAGGAAATTGTGTAGTTTTAAAGCAACTAACCACAACACACTTCAAATACAGCATTTTAAAAATGTTTTACAGATTCATTGATGTACTTGTCATACAGACTATTATGAAGGTGTACAAGTAGATAACATGTGTGTATATATTTATATACATACATACATACACACACACACACACACACACACGTATGTGTATGTATATACAGTAGTGTGAAAAAGTATTTGCCCCCTTCCTGATTTCTTATTTTTTGCACATTTGTCACACTTAAATGTTTCAGATCAAACAAATTGAAACATTACACAAAGATCACCCAAGTAAACACAAAATGCAGTTTAAGTGATGATTTTATTTATTAAGGGGGAAAAAAGATATCTGAACCTTCATGGCCCTATGTGAAAAAGTAATTGCCCCCTAAACCTAATAACTGGTTGTGCCACCCTCAGCAGCAACAACTGCAAATGAGCGTTTGTGATAACCGGCAATGAGTCTTTCACATCGCTGTGGAGGAATTTTGGCCCACTCTTCTTTGCAGAATTGTTTTAATTCCGCCACATTGGAGGGTTTGAGCATCAACCGCCTTTTTAAGGTCACGCCACAGCATCTCAATCGGATTCAAGTCCGGACTTTGACGAGACTCATTTTGTTGTTTTTAAAGCCATTCAGAGGTGGACTTGCTGGTGTGTTTTGGATCATTGTCCTGCTGCAGAACCCAAGTGCGCATCAGCTTGAGGTCACGAACTGATGGCCAGACATTCTCCTTCAGGATTATTAGGTAGAGAGCAGAATTCATGGTTCCATCAATCACAGCAAGTTGTCCAGGTCCTGAAGCAGCAAAGCAGCCCCAGACCATCACACTACCACCACCATATTTGACTGTTGGTATGATGTTTTTTTTCTGAAATGCTGTGTTACTTTTACGCCAGATGTAACAGGACGCACACCTTCCAAAAAGTTAAACTTTTGTCTCGTCAGTCCACAGAATATTTTCCCAAAAAAAGTTTTCCCAAAAATGTTTTTTGACAAAAGTGAGAAGAGACTTTATGTTATTTTTGGTTAGCAGTGGTTTTCGCCTTGGAACTCTGCCATGGATGGCATTTTTGCCCAGTCTCTTTCTTATGGTTGAGTCATGAACACTGACCTTAACTGAGGCAAGTGAGGCCTGCAGTTCTTTAGATGTTGTTGGTTCTTTTGTGACCTTTTGAATGAGTCGTTACTGCGCTCTTGGGGTAATTCTGGTAGGCTGGGAAGGTTCACCACTGTTCTCCATTTGTGGATAATGGCTCTCACCGTGGTTCGCTGGAGTCCCAAAGCTTTAGAAATGGCTTCGTAATCCTTTCCAGACAGATAAATGTCAATTACTTTGTTTCTCATCTGTTCCTGAATTTCTTTGGATCGCGGCATGATGTCTTGCTTTTTGAGATCTTTTGGCCTACTTCACTTACAGACAGGTTCTATTTAAGTGATTTCTTGATTCATCAGGTCTGGCAGTAATCAGGCCTGGGTGTGGCTAGTGAAATTGAACTCAGCTTTCCAAAAAATGTGATTAACCACAGTAAATTCATGATTTAACAAGGGGGGGGCAATTACTTTGTCACCATAGGGCCATGCTTTTCCCCCTTTGCTTTTTTCCCTTAATAAATCAAATGATCACTTAAAAACTGCATTTTGTGTTTACTTGGGTTATCTTTGTGTAATATTAAAATTGGTTTGATGATCTGAAACATTTAAGTGTGACAAATGTGCAAAATAATAAGGAAGGGGACAAATACTTTTTCACAGCACTGTATATTTTTCACTGGTACTAATATATATATATATATATAATATATATATATATAATATAATATATATATATTAGTACCAGTAAAAGGTTTACACACACCCACTCATTCAAGGGATGTTCTTTATTTTTTACTATTTTCTACATTGTAGAATAATAGTGAAGACATCAAACTATGAAATAACATATATAGAATCATGTAGTAAAAAAGTGTAAAACAAATCAAAATAAACCATTTTAATAAACCAGCTTAATCTCAACCAGCTTAATGAGATAGTCACCTGCAATGCATTTCAATTAACAGGTGTGCCTTATTAAAAGTTTATTTGTGGAAATTCTTTCCTTCTTTATGCGTTTGAGCCAATCAGTTGTGTTGTTACAAGCTAGGGGTGGTATACAGAAGATAGCCCTATTTGGTAAAATATATTACGGCAAGAACAGCTCAAATAAGCAAAGAGAAACGACAGTCCATCATTCCTTTAAGACATGAAGGTCAGTCAATACGGAACATTTCAAGAACTTGGAAGTTTCTTCAAGTGCAGTCGCAAAAACCATCAAGCGCTATGATGAAACTGTCTCTCCACTACAGGAAAGGAAGACGCAGAGTTACCTCTGCTGCAGAGGATAAGTTAATTAGAGTTACCAGCCTCAGAAATTGCAGCACAAACAAAAGTAAGACACATCTCAACATCAACTGTTCAGGGGAGACTGCGTGAATCAGGCCTTCATGGTCGAATTGCTGCAAAGAAACCACCAATAGGACACCAATAAGAATAAGAGACTTGATTGGGCCAAGAAACACGCGCAATGGACATTGGACCGGTGGAAATCTGTCCTTTGGTCTGTTCAGTCCAAATTTGAGATTCCAACCGCCGTATCTTTGTGAGACACAAGGTGATCTCCGCATGTATGGTTCCCACCGTGAAGCATGGAGGAGGATGTGTGATAGTGTGGGGTGCTTTGCTGGTGACACTTTCTGTGATTTATTTAGAATTCATGGCACAATTAACCAGCATGGCTACCAAAGCATTCTGCATCGATACGTCATCCCATCTGGTTTGCGCTTAGTGGGACTATCATTTGTTTTTCAACAGGACAATGACCCAAAACACACCTTCAGGATGTGTAAGGGCTATTTGACCAAGGAGAGTGATGGAGTGCTGCATCAGATGACCTGGCATCCACAATCACCTGACCTCAACCCAATTGAGATGATTTGGGATGATCTTTGTGGGATCGCAAAGTGAAGGAAAAGCAGCCAACAAGTGCTCAGCATATGTGGGAACTCCTTCGAGACTATTGGAAAAGCATTACTCATGAAGCTAGTTAAGAGAATGCCAAGAGTGTGCAAAGCTGTCATCAAGGCAAAGGGTGGCAACTTTGAAGAATCTCAAATCTCAAATATATTTTGATTTGTTTAACTTTCTTGGTTACTACATGATTCCATGTGTTATTTCATCATTTTGATGTATTCACTATTATTCTACAATGTAGAAAATAGTAAAAATAAAGAAAATCCCTTGAATGAGTCGGTGTGTCCAAACTTTTGACTGGTACTGTGTGCGTGCGTGCGTGCGTGCGTGTGCGGAGTGTAGGAGTTTTTCTTTCATGAGAGAGGAAGGTATGGCCTGTATCACTATTTGAATAGGTCAATACGTGTGGGATTTTTCTTGGTACTGTAGCTCTTCAGTCCAGACTATACATGGGTATGTGCGCACATCCTGTGCTCAGCTCTGCTAGGGGTTTGTGGTTAGTAAGGACCGGATGGGTGGATGCTTTGAGCATGTGAGTTCCTGAGGTATAGCTCGAGGTTAGCGACAGAGAGCTGAAGCTAGGAAACAGGTCTATGGTGCAGGGGTAGAGAGGAGGAGTTAGGCAGAAATACTTACTGCAGCAGAGGATAAACATACAGTGCCTTCAGAAGTATTCACAGCCTTTGACTTATTCCACATTGTGTTGTGTTACAGCCTGAATTCAAAATGGGTTAAATAGATGTTTTCCTCTCTCTCCCATCTACACACAGCACCGCATAATGACAAAGTAAAAACTGTAAATTTTTTTGCAAATGTATTTCAAATGAAATACAGAAATGTCTCATTTACAAGTATACACATGAGTCAATGCATGTTATATTCACTGTTGGCAGTGAGTACAGCTGTGAGTCTTTCTGGGTAAGTCTCTAAGAGCTTTGCACACTTGGATTGTACAATATTTGCACATTATTCTTCAAGCTCTGACAAGTTGGTTGTTGATTATTGCTAGACAGCTATTTTCAAGTCTTGCCATAGATTTTCAAGCCGATTTAAGTCAAAACTGTAACTAGGCCACTCAGGAACATTCAATGTCATCTTGGTAAGCAACTCCAGTATATAATTGACCTTGTGTTTTAGGTTGTCGTCCTGCTGAAAGGTGAATTTGTCTCCCAGTGTCTGTTGGAAAGCAGACTGAACCAGATTTTGCCTGTGCTTAGTTCTAGTTTCTTTTTACCCTAAAAAACTCCCTTGTCCTTGCCAATGACAAGCATACATATAACATTATGCAGCCACCACCAAACTTTCAAATATTGAAGAGTGGTACTCAGTGATGTGTTCAGTTGGATTTGCCCCAAACACAACACTTTGTATTCAGGACATAAACTTTATTTCTTTGCCACATTTTTAACATTTTTATTTTAGTGCCTTGTTGTAAACAGGATGCATGTTTTGGAATATTTTTATTCTGTACAGGCTTCCTTCTTTTCACTCAGTCATTTAGGATAGTATTGCGGAGCAACTATAATGTTGTTGATCCATCCTCAGTTTTCTGCTATCACAGCCATTCAACTCTGTAACTGTTTTAATGTCACCATTGACCTCATGTTGAAATCCCTGAGCGGTTTCCTTCCTCTTCGGCAACTGAGTTAGGAAGGACGCCTGTATCTTTGTAGTGACTGGGTGTATTGATACACCATCCAAAGTGTAATTAATGCTCATAGGGATATTCACTGTCTGCTTTTTTCTATATTTGTACCCATCCACCAATAGGTGCCCTTCTTTGCGAGGCATTAGAAAACCTCCCTGGTCTTTGTGGTTGAATCTGTACTTGAAATTCACTGCTCGAAAGGTTAGGTAGTCAATTCAAATCAAAATAAAATACAAATAAATGTTATTTCTCACATGCGCCGAATACAACAGTTGTAGACCTTACCGGGAAATGCTTACTTACAAACCCTTAACCAACAACGCAGTTCAAGAAATACCGATGATAAAATATTTACTAAATAAACTAAAGTAAAGAAAATCAAATCAATCAAAAAGTAACACAAGGAATGTACATAACAATAACGAGGCTATACACAGGGGGTACTGGTACCGAGTCAATGTGCGTGGGTGCAGGTTAGTCGAGATCATTTGAGAGCTGCTCTAAAGATGTTGGGTAGTCATAAAAAAAAGAGCTGAGATATTTGTGGTGTCTGTATATAAAGTGGTATATGCTGTGGTGGAGTGTAGGCCTATGTGGTCCAGCAAAGCTTTTTGTGTAGATTCACCAAGAACAAACAATCACATCAGATTAAGAGTTGTAAATTGGCAGGCAAATTAGCATAGAAAAAGACACTGGTCCCTAAACCCACTATAAATGCATTGCACTATCAATGCATACTAGTTATCACACAGCCTTACTATAACCATAGAGGAATCATCCGAATTGTTTAGTGGGATACAACAGCAGAGCTCTCCTCAATGTTGATTACTTCTGAAACAGTATGTTTTGGGTGGGGTGAATAACATGTCTTCACAGTCAGCTCAGCTCTCTCTCTCACAGTATATAGTCAGCACTGGGCTCGAATGAATGTGTCTGATTACAGCTGCTGATGACCCACTGCTCGTGACAGCTGCATGCACAGTGCAATACAGCCCACACAATTCACCACACCTTGTGTGTGTGTGCATGTAGTCTTGTTCTTCTATCCTCGTGGGGACCTAAAATCCCACCAAAATCTCCACAAGGATAGTAAAACAAGGAAAATTCTCCCTAGTGGTGACATTTCCCACGTCCCCACGAGGACAAAGGCTATTTTAAGCTTAGGGGTTAGGTTTAGGGTCCAATTAGGGTTAGAATTAGGTTAAGGGGTTAGGGTTTAGGGAGGATAGAAAAACAAGTGTGTGCGTGCGAGAGAGAGAGCGCAATTGGGTTCATGTCTATCTGTAGTTTACGAAATAGACAGTAAAGAGAGTGGATTGTAATTCCCAATGTGATTCCGACTGTCTGCTTCCCTCTTGTGCTCAGATTCCGCTCTGCAGTTTGGAGTGGCTCTGGGAGGGATAGATAGAAATATGGGAAATAGACACTACAGCAGCCTGGTAAAGCTTAGCACTGACTGGCCTGGATAACTGTTAATCTCTGAATATTCATCACAGTGGAGATATAATTTTTTGAATGCACAATAAATGCTATCTTGACTACTAGCAGCTGAGGATGTAGAGGATATTTATCTCTCAGTGCCCTAAACTACTTTTTGAGTTTTAAAAGTTAACGTGCTAGAATTTAATGTATGATTGTTATTGATATCAATTTAAGGTGCTTGTATGTTTGAGTTGACTACTGCTTGACTCTACATATTTATTCTGTATCTCTAATATTTTATCTCCACTGTGGTGAATATTCAGTGATAAACAGTTATCCAGGCCAGTCATTGCTAAGCTTTACCAGGCTGCTGTGAAACCAACCAATTCCAAGAGTAATTTCAGTGCAAGTTACAGTTTATTCATCAGAATATTTACATACTTACAGAAAAAAAGAAGTTCTTATGCATCTCTTGTTCTTATAATTTTTCACACATTGTTGACATTTCTTGAAAGCCAGCAGTGTACTCACAAAATAATGATTATTCTTCCTCGTTAGCGGCCCTTTAGCTTGTTAGACAGATCTGATGAGTTCTTATCAGTCAGTCGTCATGTGGTCCCCAGAGCTACAGAGAGGCCCCAAAGGGGAGCCATATTCACAAAGCTTTGTCCCCGGAGTCTTTCCAGACGAGGGTTTTCTGTTATCATCGGATAGGTCTCAAAGCTAGAAATCACAGGCTGAGGGAATTGAAGATTGTTTTTAGACTGTCAACGCCAGTGCTCGATCTGATTTGATTCTTGATGTAGGATTTGAGGAAAAAGAAAAGCGAAAGAGGAAATCTTTACATACTGTATCTCCCGAGTTAACTCTTTGTGAATAGTGGCTTGAGTGTCGGACTCCTATTCCAACGAAGTGTCTGTGTATATGTGGCCATTGAAATGACAACATACTGTATATACATTTCACTGCTTAACATTGTGAGCTGATAGGCATGTTTGCTATGTACTACAGCTGCTGGTCAACATATTTTGGTCATGAATGTGTTCGTTAGAACAGTATAATCTATCTATTCATGTCTACTGTATGTATCTTCTCTCCATTCATATCTGTGAGCATGATATGATTAGTTGGTACTTAGTCATCATCAAGAGAGATAAGCATGTGTATGCTGTAGACATACTGTACAGAGCCTTCAGAAAATATTCATACATTTTGTTGTGTTGCATCCTGAATTCAAAACGGATTGAATATTTTTTCTCTCTCACCCATCTACACACAATACCCCATAATGACAAAGTGAAAACATGTTAATAATTTCTTCTCTCAAATGTATTAAGAATGAAATACAGAAATCTCATTTACACAAGTATTCACACCCCTGAGTCAATACTTTGTAGAAACACCTTTGGCGGTGATTACAGCTTCGAGTCTTCTTGGGTGTGTCTGTGTCAGCTTTACACATCTGGATTTGGGGATTTTCTCCCATTCTTCCTTGCAGATTTTCTCAAGTTCTGTTAAGTTAGATGGGGAGCGGTGGCGAAGTCTTTCCACAGATTTTCAATGGAATTCAAAACTGGGCTTTGGCTGGGGCCACTCAAGGACGAACATTCTTGTCCTGAAGCCATTACAGTGTTGCTTTGGCTGTATTATGCTTGGGGTCATTGTCCTATTGGAACATAAATCTTCGCCCCAAGTCTAAGGTCGTTGGAACTCTGAAGCAGATGCTCATCAAGGATTTGCCTGTATTCACCGCTATCCTTACCAGTCTCTGCCACTGAAAAGCATCTCCATAGCATGATGCTGCCACCACCATGCTTCATGGTAGGGATGGTGTTAGACGGGTGATGAGCTTCTTGCATTCAGGCCAAATAGTTACATTTCTGTCTCACTAGACCACAGAATCTTTTGCCTTATGCTCTCAGAGTCTTTCATGTGCCTTTTTTGCAAACTCCAAGCGTGTGGTCATGTGCCTTTTTCTCAGGAGTGGCTTCCGTCTGTCCACTCTCTCATATAGCCCAGATTGGTAAAGTGCTGTAGAGACTGTTCCTTCTGGCAGGTTCTCCCATCTCAGCCAAGGAACTCTGTAGTTCTGTCAAAGGTCATTTGGTTCTTGGTCACCTGCCATCCCTGGTCAACTTCCAAGGTCCTTCTTGATCTGCGTCACACAAAACGGCGAGCGTCACAAACACCAGGAATCTTCAACTTAAATTGCTCCAGCTCCATACTTAACGCTACCCCAGGAATCACTCCCTTCAACACTGCCCTGTACCTAAGAGCAAAGCAAGATACAGGTCTTTCCTCAAGTTGATCAACAAAAAAGCCCTGATTCCACCCTCTTCAAAAATCTCACTCGCACTGGACCAAACGTATCTTTGCCATAACCATGTCCATCAATGCAAAGCTCAGACTCCGAGCTCCACACAACACCTTCTACCCCTTCCATTACACCTCCAGACCTCAAACTGACGTCCGGCTCACTCCGTTTGATCTTGACATCAATCTTTCTCGACATACCCTCTCCCTTGTTATTGCTAGCTTCAACAGATTCAAACCTATCCTCTGCCTCCCTCAGTCTTTCAACCTCCTCTCTCTTTCCCTGCAATCTTCCTCCCTAAACTAATTACCTGACTCCTTCTGAAAATATTCAACTTTTCCAAGCCAAAATCTATTTTTAGCCTTCTCGAGAGTCATGCTAAGCCCTGTACTCCCTCCACTTCAAACTCGAGCCATCCCTAGCAACATTTTTTTTTACCTGCACTGTCAACTGTCGGACCTTATATACATTGTTGTGTTTCATTCTAAATCATGTCCAAAACAAGGAATTGGCCACAGGTGGACTCCAATCAAGTTGTAGCGACGATTGGAAATTGGATGCAGCTGAGCTCAATTTGGAGTGTCATAACAAAAGGGTGTGAATACTTGTAAATGAGATATTTCTGTTCTTCATTTTCAATAAAATTGTAAACATTTCTAAAAACATGTTTTCACTTCGTCATAGAGTTTCAAAATACATTTTGAATTCAGGCTGTAGCACATCAAAATGTGGAATAAGTCAGGGTTCTGAAGGCATTGTATCGGTTATAAAAGAGTAGTGACTGTTCCTTCAGTCAAAGTAATCAAAAGGTATACAATCTAACACGGAATTCTGTACACAGTCAATGATAGCCAATGTTGTCTGTGTGGGCATGGAAGTAATTAATACTATTAATCTAACTGCCCAATCACATATTGTGACATCGTTGTTAGTTTCAAATTAGAATATAGATGTAATGTACTACCAGGTGTGGAAGTGGGCGGGAATGTGTGGGAACGGAGTTTCCAAAGTGAAATAATTTTGAGATTTAAAAATGCGTCGTTATTTTGTTTTACATAGAATCATAGGAATATACATCAGTAAATTCTCAAAGGCTGCGTTTACACAGGCAGCCCAAATCTGATATTTTGTCCACTAATTGGTCTTTTGACCAATGACATCAGATCTTTTAACATCAGATCTTTTTCAGAGCTGATTTGATTGGAATTTAATTTTCCCACCCCTTTGTACTAGGTTTTAGGACATATAGTAACCAGAGCCATACACATACATACAGAACCAGTGAAATGTTTGGACACACCTACTCATTCAAGAGTTTTTCTTTATTTTTACTATTTTCTACATTGTAGAATAATAGTGAAGACATTACAACTATGAAATAACACATATGGAATCATGTTGTAACCAAAAAAGTGTTAAACCAATCAAAATATATTTTATATTTGAGATTCTTCAAAGTAGCCATGCCAAGACTGTGCAAAGCTGTCATCAAGGCAAAGGGTGGCTACTTTGAAGAATCTAAAATCTAAAATCTATTTTGATTTGTTTAACACTTTTTTTTTTGGATACTACATGATTCCATGTGTGTTATTCCATACAACACTCACTGATTTTTTGGGGTTATATTTGACATGTATATATATTAGATATAAAATGCAAAGTGTGCCAGCTTCAGACTGTAAGATTGAGAAATCTTATAAATACTTTATCAGATGTGTTTGCAGGTCGGATCTTCAGGAAGACCAAAGAGACTCCCAGTTGAATCATTGTTATCATATACAAATATATTCCATTCCCTCTTCCATATACAAACTCCTGTCCCACTAGCTATATACAGTATTGTGCAAGCTTAGGAGGGGGAAATTTCACCAACATAAGACATGTTCAGCACAAAGATTTTTTTTTACAGATTTTTTTTGCCTCATTACTTACAGATATATCAAATGATACATTATATATCAAATGATACATATTCATTATTTCCAGCACCAAACCAGTGTCTGCATATGTGAAAACAGCGCGTTTCTATGAAATGTGGTTAAAAAGATAAGAGCAAAGGTCCAAGAAATGCTTCTCTGTGACATCACAGGGTAGCATAAAAAAAACAAAAAACATTGATTAGCCAGAGGGCATTTTCTTGCTCCTCACTTCACTGTGCATCTCATAGTGTTTGAGAATCACAGTTTTTTAAATGTTGGAACTTTTGATGATGTCATCTGGGAGAACTTTTAAATGTTATATTTATTTCTACAAAGCATAGAAATGCACCATTTTCACATATGTCGACACTGGTATTGTGCTGGAGATAATGACAATTAGGTTAAAAAGTGGTGGAAATTGCCCTTTAACCCATTACAGTCTAAGCCCTGTCTAAGCCGGGGAGGTGGGGTTGGGTTCTACTAAGCTATATGTAATTGTTTTAAGAAGGTCATACCAAGGATATTTTTGCTATTTTATTTTGAACTTTCAAACCCCTTGATGTATTATCCCCCAAAATATTACAAAATAATTTTGTGCTAAAAAATGTTTGGCCTTACTGTTATTAGCCCATACCAACGCATTGAATAACATATTCACTACATGGAACAACAGATAAAGGAAGTTTGTTCTAAAGTGTCTGTCCTTATATCTGAAAGATATAAGAAAGCTCAGGAAACATTTATTTTTTATTTTTTTAACATGTATTTAACCCCTTATTTTTGGCACTAAACAGTCTCCAGATATACAGTACTTCCCTTTTTTTTCAACTGGTACAGGGAGAACTTCAACCGACATGTTCGTGAGAGTCTCACCTTTCCACAGAGGGGTCATATTAGCGTGTATCCCAAACTGTTTGGACGCTACAGACAGAAGTCGGGCAGATCGGCTGAACCGACTTCAGATCAGTCCCAAGACGCTTGTGGAGGTCGTAGAGCAAAATAGTTCAGATGCTACAGACGATTTTGTGAGAAGACCACTGCTCGAGCTCTGTCACCTTTCACCTCAGATGCAAACGTGTGGCATTGGCTGATGCCGTAGAGACACATCCCATGCAAAAACAGATCTCTAGCTAAAATTGCTAGATTTTTATATGGGGATTTTTGTATTAAGCCAATTAGATATCCGTGGGGCGCAGACATCAACTCTAGGGGGTTAAATAAATAATATAGGGGGGACTATAGGCTTATATAGTGTAGGTTAACTTAACGTGCTCAGATTTATATGGATTTCTGATCAGGCCGCAAGATAATACAGATAATCTGCCTATGCGTTTCACCACAGCAAGGTTGTCATAGCAACTACATGCCCCACCCTGCAGGACAAATTCTTCCCTACATACAATCAGTCACAGTCACAACACTGCCATCCTCTCTTCATAACTCTGACCGCACATTGTCAAGCCCTGAAGAACAAACAAACTGGATTTATCCATCTGGCCCCCCAGATAATTCCAGGAATTAATTGTAGTTGGTCTGTATTTCACAAGCCTTATACTGTACATGGGTAGAGAGTCAAACTAAAGCAGGCCACTTTACAGCAAGTAGTAGTGGTAAGGTGTAAGATATAAAAACAAATGGACTGCAAGTGGCCTGGAACCCTCAGGACATTGTCTGTCATGAACCTCGAAGCCATCCTTGTAATTCCCTAAACCTTTTCCCATACATGGACTACTAAACACACAATAAGCCCTCTTGTCTTGTCAAACAAAAGGCACCCAGCTGTAAAACAAAACCAAACCTAAAATACTCCACAATGTAAGTAAAGAATTGTTGCAACTAAAAAGAGGGTGCAGTGTTGCCGTGGCGATCAGATCTTGCTGTTCTCCAGGTGCGAGTCGATGTGCTTGATTAGGGCGTCGTCAGGGTAACCCATGGGAAAGATCAGCTGGCACAGAGGGCAGCTTCTCATGTCACTCTCTTCTGTCTCCATCCACAGCTGCAACGAAAACACGCACACAGTGTGAGAGTGAGAGAGACTGCAGGAGGAGCTGAGACAGATCCAGAACAACCACATAGGGAGGGTCAGTGAACAACACACACACACACACACACACACACACACACACACAGGTCAACAAGCAGTGTGGGTCTATGGCAACAATCAATGATAATAGTTTGACCATTTAGGTCATGAAGAAAATAAGCTTATATGTAGAGGTGCATCAGAACATATGACATGTTACACAGAGCATTTCCCATGAAATAGCACAGTGCAGGAAGACATTGGCAAGTCAAGGGCAGTTTATTTTCAAAGAGAGAGACTGATTTTGACTGATCGGAATAGCAAGCTAACTGACCCATTTTACAATTGTGTGCGTGTGACTCACATTGATGGAGGGCCAGGACTGGGCGTGATCTGTGTGCAGGTAGCCTGGCGGGTGGCAGGTCAGAGTGTTGGGTCTGGATGGGATGGGGAAGGCCGAGCAGGACGCTGGCCCCTTCATGACCCCATGAGCTGACACATTGTTGGGCACGCCCAGCGTCCGTGGGGGGCTGATGGGGTGCGGACAGGTCCACTCTTCCTCGTCTTCAGAGGACTGCGGAAGCTGGGGGGCAGACGTGGGGGGGGGCAGAGGCTCAAAGTGCAGGTGAGACCTGGGAGAGACCTCGGACAGGGGGAAGGGCAGCTCTCGAGAGTGGCAGGAACTTTCGTGGAGGCCCACCTCACTCCCTGCCCTCTCTAGCCCAGACTGGGAGGCTCGGAGCTGGCCTCCTCTGTGGGGTGACCCTCCATGCTGGGAGCCTCCATGCTCATGCTGCTGATGCTGCTTTGAGTAGCCGGAGTCCCTGTAGGGCCGGGGCTTGGGCAGTGTGGACACGGGGTCCAGGCTGAAGCGCGGTGGCCGCTGGTAGGCCGAGGGGTCGGCCACCTCGGAGTAACTCCGTCGGCCCTGGAAGCTGGCCCTCAGGTGGTGGCTAGCTGGCCGGCAGGAGTAGGAGGCAGGCCCATCGTTGACGTCCAGCAGGGGCGAGCGGCGGTGCATGTCCGGGGAGAGATGCTGCGGCTGGAGCACCGGGGAGCGGCACTGGGCAATGGGGGAGTGGTGCTGAGGAGGGACGGGGGAGTGGCGTTGGGGGATGGGGGAGTGTCGCTGGGGCACAGGGGAGTGGCGTTGGTGAGGGATGGGAGAAGGGGGGTGGGAGTGGCGTTGGACTGAGGAGACAGGAGAGACACGGGGAGTCAGAGAGCAGCACACGAGACAAGACTGCCTGTGGCTGTCTCTGGAAGAGCAAAATGATAGATTCTCACCAAAATAGGACTAGAGCCTACATATGCGAAGTAACTAGGGTCATGAGGAGTTTTGGTCTGGTAAAATCTCTAGCAATATCAGATAGTGTAATATATTTTTGATAATGATGAAGAAAAAGTGTATAATCTTTCATATCTATTTTCTTGAATAACATTCCTGTACTTATCTCTACTGTGTGTCAGACATGCTGTGTTGCTCTGGATTTTCAGTACAAATGTTTGTCTGATCAAAAGACATAACTCAATTCGCAAACAAGCGGCACACTCGACAAGATATGCAAAAAAGAAACACCCTTGAATAGATTTATTTTCCGCTTACCTAAGACATAGATCTAAGATGATGTAGACAATTTTTACAGTACATTATGTTGTGCTTCCTGTAATCATAAGATAACTATCAGCCATCTAGCTAAAACAAGACTTGGCATTGGTGAATCAGAAGCATCTCAAAGGGGAAACGTATGGTTCTGTGGTTGAGTGAAAAAAAGTATTTAAAAAAGGAGGGGGGTTGCTGTGCTCTCAAACTATCCACAGAGACTTGAAATACAGAGAAATCAGACTTAAGGAAGAGGATTTCTCTGTTTTGCAGAGTTACTGTATTTGTAACTCTGCAACCCCAGGAGAGTAAAAAGAAAAATAGCTGCAGGCCTACTTTATATCCCAATATAGTCTAGTTCATTCTTCTATTTTTTTTATTATCTTGAAACAGGGCTGAGTATGAGCTGAGTATGTAGTTAGAGAGGCAGGCCAGTAACCGGAGGGTTGCTGGTTCAAATCCCTGAGCTGACTGGGGGGAAAACTGCAGGGAGTGAGCTGAAAGCCATAGTATACTGTAACTTTTTGAAAGAAAAGCAAAAATGTTTTGTCCATTAAAATAACATCAAATTGATCAGAAATACAGTGTAAATTGCTTCTTTAATCAGAACAACAGTTTTCAGCTGTGCTAAAATAAATGCAAAATGGTTTTCTAATGATCAATCAGCCTTATAAAATGATAGCTAGCTAACACAACGTGCCATTGGAACACAGGAGTGACGGTTGCGGATAATGGGCCTCTGTACGCCTATGTAGATATTCTATTAAAAATCAGCCGTTTCCAGCTACAATAGTCATTTACAATATTAACAATGTCTACACTGTATTTCTGATCAATTTGCTGTCATTTTAAAATGTGCTTATCTTTCAAAAACAAGGACATTTCTAAGTGACCCCAAACTTTTGAATGGTAGTGTATGTCCCATATACTATCTACCTCTGTTTTTCTTTACCCCTCATTTCTCCAGGGGTGTTGCTCTGCAGCAGCCAATGTCCTGCTCCCAGCCTGTGATGTGTGTGTTGTGTGTCAGGTTGAGTACTGTGACAGCACAAAATTAAGAATATCTGTGCAAATGGACCAATAAAGCAAGTATTGTATTGTATTGTAAGGTGAGCATGACAATGCTGATTTCAAGATGTGCGTGTAAAGCTTACTCATTTCCCACCCTGTATTTCAGTAGAAAATGCATTACAATATACTGTACAAAACATTAAGAACACCTTCTCTTACCATGACATAGACTGACCAGGTGAATCCAGGTGAACACTATGATCCCTTATTGATGTCAGTTGTTAAATCCACTTCAATCAGTGTAGATGAAGGGGAGGAGACAGGTTAAAGAATAATTATTTCTAAGCCTTGAGACAATTGAGACATTGTGTATGTGTGCCATTCAGAGGGTGAATGGGAAGACAAGATTTAAGTGCCTTTGAATGGAGTATGGTAGTAGGTGCAAGGTGCACTGATTTGAGCATGTCAAGAACTGCAACGTTGTTGGGTTTTTCACACTCAACAGTTTCCAGTGTTTATCACCACCCAGAGGACATCCAGCCAACTTGACACAACTGGGAAGCATTGTGGTCAACATGGGCCAGCATCACTGTGGAATGCTTTCGAGTCCATGCCCCGACGAATTCAGGCTGTTCTGGGGGGGGGGCTGTGTAACTCAATATTAGGAAAGTGTTCTTATTGTTTTGTACACTCAGAGCATGCATTAGGGATAGGGAGCAACACCTTTTTGGATTGGGGTTTGCGGTAAAGAGATAGGTGAGAGAAACATATGTTGACATGACACAGGAAGAGAAAGGTGTTGCTTGAATGTTTCCAGTGGACAAAACTGGTTGCAACAATGTTATTTTAGCGCCTTTTGTAATGTCATGACAAGGTTGTATAGTGATTGTTGATGTTTCAAATATTCTTTTAGATGTTATTAAGATGTAAACTTCTATAAGGATGCTGCTAACCTGGGCTAGCCTGTTACATGTGGGCCATATATCATTTTCCAGGTTACTAACCTGGGCTATGCTGCTCCTGAGAGACCATCCTCAAGATCTCTTTTTGTTTGGAGCTCAGTGCTTGGAGACGTCCCAACTCCTCAGTTAGCTCTGTGTAGGCTAACGCCAAATTCACCCTGCAGGGGGAAAGAGCAGAGTCAATCAATCAATTGGTTGAAATATGAATTTGTTAAATAAAAAATTGTCTATTTAATCAACTAACATACAGCTCTGACAGACCCCTGTCTTAGTCTCCAGTATCTATGCTTCAATAGTCTATGTGGTGGGGGGCTAGGGTCAGTCTGTCCTGGTGTAATCTGATCTTAAGTATGCTCCCTCTAATTTTCCCATCTCTCTCTCCCCTTCAGGAGGACCTGAGCCCTACGACCATGCCTCAGGACTACCTGGCCTGACGACTCCTGGCTGTCCCCATTCCCAGTCCACCTCGTCGTACTGCTGTTCCAGTTTCTGCTGTTCTAGCCTGTGCTATGGAACCCTGACCTGTTCACCGGAAGTGCTACCTTGTCGTGCTGCTGTTCCAGTTTCAGCTTTTCTAGCCTGTGCTATGGAACCCTGACCTGTTCACCGGAAGTGCTACCTTGTCGTGCTGCTGTTCCAGTTTCAGCTTTTCTAGCCTGTGCTATGGAACCCTGACCTGTTCAGCGGAAGTGCTACCTTGTCCCGGACCTGCTGTTTCGACCCTCTATAACCACCCTGATTATTATTTGACCCTGCAGGTCATCCATGAACGTTTGAACATCTTGAAGAATGAGCTGGCCTTAAAGCCATGGACTACCGGGCACAGCCAGAAGAGGACTGGCCACCCTCAGAGAGCCTGGTCCTCTCTAGGTTTCTTCATAGGTTCCAGCCTTTCTAGAGAGTTTTATATAGCCACTGTGCTTCTACAGGACATCTGCATTTCCTTCTCTTTAGAGTTTTAGGCTGGGTTTCTGTATCACTTTGTGACATCTGCTGATATAAAAAGAGCTGTATACATAAATGTGATTGATTGATTGATTAATACCCAACAAGACATTCAAGTTTCAAGTTTTAGTGCCACATGCACAAGTACAGTGAAATGCCTTTCTTGCAAACTCAAAACCCAACAATGCAATAATCAATAACAATGTAATACTAGAAAAAAAACACACAAGAAATAAGAAGAAATAGGAAGAACACAATAAGTAAGTAAATAAGCATACTATATACAGGGTCTGTTCCAATTCCATATTTAAAATGTGCAGGGATACTGGCGTGATGTAGGTAGATTCTGTATGTATAAGGGGTAAGGTGACTAGCCAACAGGATATAAGATAAACAGAGTAGCAGCAGCTTGTATGTGAGTGGGTGTGCGTGTGTCAGTGTAAATGTATGCGGATATTACAGTGCATTCGGGAAGTATTCAGACCCCGTCACGTTTCCACATTTTGTTACGTTACAGCCTTATTCAAAAATGGATTAAATACATGGTTTTCCTTGTCAGTCTAAACACAATACCCTACGAGGACAAAGCGAAAAGAGGTTGAGAATTTTTTGAAAATGTATAATTTAAAAAAAAAAGAAACAAATGATTTACAGGGGCAACGGGTGGTTAGAGCATTGGGCCAGTAACCGAAAGGATGCTAGATCGAATCCCTGAGCTGACAAGGTAAAAACTGTCGTCCTGCCCCTGAACAAGACAGTTAACCCACTGTTCCTAGGCCGTCATTGTAAATAAGAATTTGTTCTTAACTGAATTGCCTAGTTAAATAAAGGTAAAAAACAACAACATTTACATAAGTATTCAGACCCTTTGTTATGACACTCGAAATTGAGCTCAGGTGCATCCTGCTTCCATTGATCATCCTTGAGATGTTTTTACAACTTGATTGGAGTCCACCTGTGGTCATTTCAGATTTGTCATGATTTGGAAAGCTGTCTATATAAGGTCCCACAGTTGACAGTGAATGTCAGAGCAAAAACTAAGCCATGAGGTCGAAGGAATTGTCCGTAGAGCTCTGAGACAGGACTGTGTCGGGACACAGGTCTGAGGAAAGGTACCAAAACATTTCTGCATCATTTAAGGTCCCCAAGAACACAGTGGCTTCCATCAATCTTAAATGGAAGAAGTTTGGAGCCACCAAGACACTTCCTTGAGCTGGCCTCCCGGCCAAACTGAGCAATCAGGTGAAAAGGCCCAAGGAGGTGACAAAGAACCTGATGGTCACTCTGACAGAGCTCCAGAGTTCCTCTGTGGAGATGGGAGAACCTTCCAGAAGCACTACCATCTCTGCAGCACTTCACCAACCAGCCCTTTATGGTAGAGTGGCCAGACGGAAACCACTCCTTAGTAAAAGACACATGACAGCCTGGTTGGAGTTTTCAAAAAGGCACCTAAACACAAATATTTTCTGTTCAGATGAAACCAAGATTGAACTCTTTGGCCTGAATGCCAAGCGTCATGTCTGGAGGAAACCTGGCACCATCTCTACGGTGAAGCATGATGGTGGCAGCATCATGCTGTGGGGATGTTTTTCAGAGGCAGATGTTTTTCAGCGGGAGACAGGATTGAGGCAAAGTACAGAGAGATCCTTGATGAAAACCTGCTCCAAAGCACTCAGGACCTCAGACTGGGGCAACGGTTCACCTTCCAACAGGACAACGACCCTAAGCACACAGCCAAGACAATGTAGGAGTGGCTTCAGGACAAGTCTCTGAATGTCCTTGAGTGGCCCAACCAGAGCCCGGACTTGAACCCGATCAAACATCTCTGGAGAGATCTGAAAACAGCTGTGAAGCGACGCTCCCCATCCAACCTGACAGAGCTTGAGAGGATCTGCAGAGAAGAACTCCCCATATACAGGTGTCATACCCAAGAAGACTCGAGTCTGTAATCGCTGCCAAAGGTGCTTAAAGAAAGTACTGAGTAAAGGGTCTGGAAATGTCTAAAAACCTGTTTTTGCTTTGCCAATATGGGGTATTGTGTGTAGATTGATGTGAAAAACAAACAATTTAATAAATGTTAGAATAAGACTGTAACGTAACTAAATGTCTGAATACTTTCCGAATGAGTAGATGATGGAGTCAGTGTGTGTGTGTAGGGCCCTGTGAGTGTGCATAGAGACAGTGCAAAAATACAAATAAAAGATAAATAAAGATATAAGGTTAACTCAGTCTGTGTAGCTATTTTGTCAGCTACAGTATTTATCAGTCTTATTGCTTGGGGATAGAAGTTGTTCAAGAGCCTGTTGGGGCCAGACTTGATGCACTGGTACCGCTTGCCATACGGAAGCAGAGAGAATAGTCTATGGAGTCTTTAACAATTATCCGGGCCTTCCCTCAACACTGCCTGATATAGAGGTCGTGGATGGCTGGGAGCTCGGCCCCAGTGATGTACTGGGCTGTCCACATCACCCTCTGTAGCGCCATGCAATTGATGGCGGTGCTATTTCCATACCAGGCAGTGATGCAGCGAGTCAAGATACTCTCAGTTGTACAGCTGTAGAATGTTTAGAGGATTTGAGGGCCCATGCAAAACTTTTTCAACCTCCTGAGGGGGAGGAGGCGCTGCTACGCCCTCTTCACGAGTGATTTGGCCACCGAGGAACTTGAAGCTCTCCACCTGCTCCACAGCAGCTCCGTCGATGTGGATGAGGGCATGCTAACCCCCCCCCCCCCCCCTCCCCATTTCCAGTAGTCCACGATCAGCTCCTTTGTCTTACTGACGTTGAGGGAGAGGTTGTTGTTCTGGCACCACACTGCCAGGTCAATGACCTCCTCCCTGTAGGCTGACTCATTGTTGCCGCTGATCAGGCCTACCACCATAGTGTCATCAGCAAACTTGATGATGATGTTGGAGTTGTGCGTGGCCACGCAGTCGTGGGTGAACAGGGAGTACAGGAAGGGACTACGCAAACACCCCTGTGGGGCCCGCGCGTTGAGGGTCAGCGTGGCAGAGGGGATGTTGCCTACCCTCACCACATGGGGTCGGCCCGTCAGGAAGTCCAGCCTCCAGTTGCAGAGGGAGGTATTTAGACCCAGATTCCTAAGCTTAGTAACGGATTTAGAGGGGACAGTGTTGTTGAAAGCTGAGCTGTAGTCAATGAACAGCATTCTCACATAGGTATTCCTCTTATCTAGGTGGGTGAGGGCAGTGTGGAAAGCAATTGAGATTGCGTCATCTATGGATCTGTTGTGCCGGTATGCAAATTGGAGTGGGTCTAGGGCAGGGGTGTCAAAGTCAAATGGACGGAGGGCCAAATAAAAAAATCAGCTACAAGACGAGGGCCGGACTGTTCGAATGTTCATTGAAAATTTTTTAAATGACGCATATAGTCTAGTGAACCTAATTGAACCTACTGAAAACCTAACAAATATATTACAATATGATCAGATAAATAAAGCAATATTTTCTTATGGCTCTGTCAGTAATCTTTAATTTTCAACAGACACAAAAGACAAATTTCCTTTATATAAATATCCCCATAACATGAACATTAAATGAAAGAAACCGGTATTCAAGGCACCATCAGTAGACTATATTTTCTATTTTAGCAAAAGTGGGCTAAATTTACTTCAAAGAAAAAACAATAATAGCAATTTTCTATCATCCACTCAACTGAAATATTTTTAAAATATAATTGGATTGAAATACAAAAAAATAAAGTGCAAAAATCTATTAATCAAAAACAACACTTTGTTTAAGGAGAAGTAACATGCAGTGAAAACAAATATTAAATTTTAACTTTTAAACTTGAACTGAGTAAAAACTCTAAATATGTGATTGCACAGTAATGTTCACTTGTTTGAGGTTGAGGGTGATACTTGGTGGTGTCCCATCTTTTCCACAAGTTCATCAATGTTCGGGGTAAGGCTCTGAGCTGAAGAAATCCTCAGAATTGAGTGGAGGTGTTCAGCAGTAAGTCGACTTCTGTGTGATGTTTTGTTCAGGTTCATCAAAGAAAACAGTTGTTCACACAGGTATGTGCTGCCAAACATAGACAACGTTTGAGCAGCCTGGATGCGCAGCTGGGGCATTGTGCCGGGGAGGAAACGGGCGAACTCCGCAGCACCCACTGCCGCATATTTTGCCCTCAGTGCATCATTGCATTGGAGGTCAATCAACTCCATTTGGAGGTTTGGTGGTGAGCTTTCCACGTCAACAGCAAATGGGTTACCGAGCAGTTCCAACCTGCTTTTTTGTGCTTCAAAGTCAGCAAATCGGCGTCGAAAGTCAGCGGCAAGCATACCTATTTTATCAGCCAACTGTGTGCTCGGGAACGCACTGGTAGAGAGCTTCTCTTTCATGGTCTGGCAGCTGGGAAAGTGGCTCAAATTTTCTTTCCGCATCTGCGTCTCCCACAGAGTCAGTTTGGTTTTAAATGCCTTCACTGTACTGTACATATCAGAGATGACACGATCCCGACCCTGCAGCTGCAAGTTTATTGCATTCAGATGACTCGTAATGTCACACAGAAAAGCCATTTCACACAGAAACATTTCGTCTCGGAGTTGTGTTGTGTCTTTCCCTTTGCTGTCCAAGAACAGACAAATCTCCTCACGAAGCTCGAAACATCTTTGAAGCACCTTTCCCTGGCTTAGCCATCGCACCTCTGTGTGATAAGGCAAATCACCATGCTCCGTTTCTAACTCCGTCAGAAATGCCTTGAACTGGCGGTGATTCAAACCTTTGGCTCTGATAAAGTTAACTGTGCGCGTGATGATGCTCATTACATGCTCCATTTTCAAGGCTTTACCGCACAACGCTTCCTGGTGTATGATACAATGATAAGCTGTCAGCTCACCTGTCGCGTTTTCCTCTTGCATCTTTTCCCGTATCTTCGCCACCAGTCCGCTCCTGTGTCCACACATCGCAGGTGCTCCGTCGGTTGTCAAACCCACGAGTTTTTCCCAAGGCAGCTCCATCTCATTTACACATCTTGACACCTCTTCATACAAATCATGCCCCGTAGTTGTGCCATGCATAGGACGTAAAGCCAAAAACTCCTCTGTCACGCTTAGGTTGGAGTCCACTCCGCGGATGAAAATTGACAACTGGGCAATGTCAGAAATGTCGGTGCTCTCATCCACAGCCAAGGAATATGCAATAAAATCTTTTCCCTTTTTCACAAGCTGCTCTTTTAGATTGATGGACAACTGGTCTACTCTCTCGGCAATGGTGTTTCTGCTCAGACTCACATTTAAAAAGAGTTGCCTTTTTTCTGGGCAAACTTCGTCACAAACTTTAATCATGCAGTTTTTGATGAAATCCCCCTCCGTAAATGGCCGGGCTGATTTAGCGATCTCTTCTGCCAAAATAAAACTGGCCTTGACAGCAGCCTGGCCTTGTGATTTGGCTTTTTTGAACAGAGCCTGTCGAGATTTGAGGCCTCGTTTTAATTCCTCTGCCTTTTGTAGCCTTTGTTCCATGTCCATATTCTTGTTTTTGTCCGCGTGTTTCGTTTCATAATGTCGTCTCAGATTATACTCTTTCAGTACCGCCACACTTTCTCCACACAGAAGACACACAGGTTTTCCAGCTACCTTCGTGAACATATACTCCGACTCCCACCTTGTTTGAAACCCCCGGTTCTCAGTATCCACCTTCCGTTTTGCCATTTTTGATGGGTATCTGAAAGTTAATTTTACTGTGATGCTGACGACTGCTGTGCCAATAAATATTGAAATGAAGCAGCCTACTGCTCGGTGCGTCACCTTTGCATTGTGGGAAATGTAGTATTGGTGCGTGTAAAAGATCTGCGGGCTGCCGGCTTGCTGCGGGCCGGTTCTAATAATAAATCAAGATCATCCCAGGGGCCGTAAAAAACCTTCTTGCGGGCCGGATGTGGCCCGCGGGCCTTGACTCTGACATATGTGGTCTAGGGTGTCTGGGATGGTGGAGTTAATGCGTGCCATAACCAGCCTCTCAAAGCACTTCATGATTACAGAAGTGAGTGCTACAGGGCGGTAGTCATTGTGGCATGAAGCCTAAGAGTTCTAGGGGACAGGAATGATGGTGGTCATCTTAAAACATGGGGGGATTACAGACTGGGACAAGGAGAGATTGACAATTACAGTGAATATGCCTTCCAACTGCTCTGCACTGTGAGAACACTCCTTGGAATAACGTTGGGCCCAGTGGCTTTGCGGGTGTTGACCTGATGAAAGACCTTTCTCACGTCGGCCTAGGAGAGGGAGATCACCCAGTCCTCTGGGTCGGTGCAGGCCCTCACACACGGTGTTGTTATTGTCGAAGGGTGCATAAAATGCATTGAGTTCGTCTGGAAGATCACTGCTGGGCCTTTCTTTGTAATCCGTAATGGACTGTAGCCCCTGCCACATGCAGCAGGCGTCGGAGCCTGTGTAGTATGATTCCACCTTATTCCTATATTGTCCTTCTGCTCGTTTGATGACTCTGCGGAGGTCATAGCGGGACATCTTGTACTTATTCCTGTCCTCGGCCGTAGCCTCAGAGTTGTCTATGATAGCTCTGTGTGTGGTAACCATGTCCATTAGTTCAGCTACAACCTCCGTGTTAAGCCAGGGCTTTTGATGAGGGAAGCAGCAAACCCTCACCGTGGGGACCACGTCACTGATACTTTTCTATATTCTCCCAGGGGTCTCTTCATAGACCCCAAGTCCAAAACAAATTCAGGGCAACGCACAGTATTATATAGAGCCATGATTGCATGGAACTCCCTGCCATCTCAAATCACTCAAGCAAACAGCAGAATGTGAATTAAAAACACATTAAATAGCACCTCACATCGCAACTCCTCTCCCGTTTCTGACCTAAATAACTTGTAGACCTACAGCATGTACACTGAGTATACTTGTTAAATCCACTTCCATCAGTGTAGATGAAGGGGAGGAGACAGGTTAAAGAATAATGTTTAAGTCTTGAGACAATTGAGACATGGATTGTGTATGTGTGCCATTCAGAAGGTAAATGGGCAAGACAAACGATTTAAGTGCCTTTGAATGGGGTATGGTAGTAGGTGGGTGCTGGGTTTTTCCCTCTCAACAGTTTCCCGTGTATATCAACAATGGTTCACCACCCAAAGGACATCTAGCCAACTTGACACAACCGTGGGAAGCGTTGGAGTCAACATGGGCCAGCATCCCGGTGGAACGCGTTTGACACCTTGTAGTGTCCATGCCCAATGCATTGAGGCTGCTCTGAGGGCAAAAGGGGGCAATGCAACTCAATATTTAAAAGGTGTTCCTAATGTTTGGTATATGCAGTGTACTGTACAGTATATGTACATACTGTATTTACGCGTGTATTCTTATTTTACATCCATGTAGTTCGGTCCTTGAGCTGTTCTGGTCTATTAATGTTCTGTATTATGTTTTGTGTGGACCCCAGGAAGAGTAGCTGCTGCTTTGAAATCATGCTACTACATTGCTTCAAATGTGTACACACTAATGCGTGAGGTTACCTGACTTAATGCATTCCAGTTTTCAAATGTCTACAGTTATTCACACTTGACGTCTATCCAAGCAGTTCCTAGATGCATTTCTTCCTCATCTCCAGATTGACTGAATATCATTACGTAATATAAAGAGTATTTCTAGAATACCAATCATACAAATCACACATGAATCACATTATTGTGTAGCAGTTAGCCGCACAGTAACTCTCGCAGGGTATATATTGACAGAGCAACTCTATTTCCAGCTGCCTAAATATTACACACAGGAATTTGCTTCACCATGGCAACGAGGCAGCTATTTCAAAACAGCTCTGTTACAATGCAACACTGGTGGTAAATGAAAACATAGAGAGAAAGGGAGGTGGTTGTGTCAGATAAATGCCAGCAGTGTGTATCTGCTATCCAGACTAAGATCTGACAAAAGCATAGCCTATCTGAACTTACAAACCAACTTCCCAAAGCGTTTTGTTATTTATTTTGACTTGAACACTATCATTTCACACATTGATGATGGTGGTAGATAAAGATGGTAAAAGGACTGGTAAAGAACGGACACCTTATTGAATAAGGTGCTACAGTAGTAATGGAAAATGTGATGCTTGGAGAAAGAAATGAAAGTCTCACATTCTATGGCTGTGTTTACATGGGCAGCCCAATTCTGTATGTTTTTTTTCTCATTAATTGGTCTTCTGACCAATCAGATCCGCTCTGAAAAAGAGCTGATGTGAAAAGATCTGATGTGATTGGTCAAAATACCAATAAGTGGAAAAAAGTTCAGAATTGGGTTGCCTGTGTAAATGCAGCCTATTGGTCTTTGCTGTGTGATGTATTTGATTGTTTAACTTCAGCAGCGTTTTAGTAATATTTTACAGACAATAGTTAAATAAAGCGGTGTGATAAATGTGACTGCAGTGAAAATGTTCGTCTCCTTTTCAGAAATACAAGATGGCAAAGAATAGTTTGTTTGGACTGGACCTGTAGAAAGATCTACATCTTTCTTTGCTCTTTATCCAGAAGAGAAGCAATGATTTAGACAAATGACAAAGGTCATGACCTATACTGTACAAACCATGTACTGTATCATAATTTCTAGTAGAAATATTGCCCCAAACCATATGTAATATTATAAAATTGGTTGACTTCTGACATTTGTGTAAGCAAAACCCCATTTGGGGATGAAAAGAGGGAACTAGGGAGGAACTAGAATAGATTCAGTGCCTATCATAAGTATTCACCCCCTTTGATTTCTTCACATTTTAGTATGTTACAAAGTGGGATTAAATTGTCATTTTTGTAAACAATCTGCACAAAATACTCTAATGTCAAAGTGGAAGATTTGTTTAATTCTGGGGCGGGGGTGGGGGGATTAATGATAAATAAAACACTAATATACTTTGATTAGATATGTATTCACCCTGCTAAGTCAAAACATATTAGAACACCTTCTTGAGCTTTGCACACCTGGAATGCGCAGTATTTGCCATTATTATTTTCAAAATTCTTCAAGCTCTGTCAAGGTGTTGGGGATCATGGCTAGACAGCAATTTCAAGTCTTTCCATAGCTTTTCAAGCAGATTTAGGTCAGAACTTTGCCACTCAGGAACATTCAGAAACAGTCTTCTTGGTAAGCAACTCCATTATAGGCTTGGCCTTATGTGGTAGGTTATTGTTCTGCTGAAAGGTGAATTCCTCTCCTAGTGTCTGGTGTAAAGCAGACAAGCAGGTTTTTCTCTAGGATTTTGCCTGTGCTTAGCACCATCCAGTTTATTTTTATCCTGAAAAACTCCCCAGTCTTTGCCGATGTCAAGCATACCCATACCATGATGCAGCCACACCCATTCTTGAACATTTGGAGGCAGTTACTCTGTGATGTGTTGTTGGATTTGCCTCAAACTTAAGGCTTTACATTAAAGCCAAAACGTGTATTCCTATGCCTTGTTTTTTGTTGTTGCAGTATTACTTTAGTGCCCTGTTGCATACAGGATGCATTTTTTGGGAATATTCTTGTTGATCCATCCTTAGTTTTCTCCGATCAAAGCCATTGAACTCGGTAATGGCCTCATGGTAACATCCCGAGCAGTTTATTTCCTGTCCTGCAGCTCAGTTCAGAAGGACCACTGTATCTTTTGATGTGTCTGGGTGGTTTAATACATCATCCACAGCAGAATTATTAACTTAGCCATGCTTAAACAGATGTTCAATGTCTGATTTGTTATTGTTACCCATCTACAAATCACTGCCCTTCTTGATGAGGCTTTTTTTTAAAGCTCCCTGGTCTTGGTAGTTGACTCTATGCTTGAAATTCAATATTTGACTGAGGGACTTCTGAACTAATTTAGGCTTGCTTAAAACAGAGGTGATCAATACTTATGCAACTATATTTTAGTCATATAATTTGTTTTAATTTGATTTAAAAAAATAATATTTTCACTTTGACATTATGGAGTATTTTGGGTAGATCAATGAACAAATTATACATTTTAAAATCTATTTCAAGACCACTTTGTAAATCCATAGGGGGTGAATAAGTATGATACCTTCTGTATGTACTGTAGATATGCTGTGGTAGATAGGTGCCAGTCTGTATCCAGACAAAGCTTATCTGAGCTCTCGAACCAATATCCATAAAAATCTGACTCAGCTAACTCTACATAGTGATAGCAACAGATATAGAGAAAGATTTTCAACGGATAAACAACAACTTCTTCTTCATACTTCAACTGTACAACGGCGAATCTGGAAACATCTCAATTAATTTATATGGTCATGCCAATTAGAGAGCCAACACGAGAAGTCTCACATTGTCATAGGAAAATGATGAGTACTCTCCACAACCCACTGAATAACTTCATTGAGTCTTAATGTGTTAGGTTTTTTGTGTGTAGGAGGGAGAGGGAGGCAGTAGAAAACATACCCCATTTTGCCTGGAGGTTTTTGACCAGTAAACACTGAACCATTAGATAAAGGAAATGGCAGTCATCATGAGTCATTATTGTTGAATCTTTTCCATGAACACATAACTGTCATCACAATATATTTCAGCCAGGAGAATGGTGTTGACACCAGAAATGAATTACAGCTAGATCTGTTTATCTAAGAAACATGTCATCACATTTCCATTTTAGGGTCTCGATAGAACCTCTATTTTAGGAAAATTGAGAATTCAACAAAATAATTTCGACCACAGACAACGCATTCAAACATTCCATCACTTAGTTAGTCTTTCAGACAGGCCTACCAAGTCCTCCCACTATGTTTCTGTATGACTCAGACAGGGCTATTGAGTGGGCTATTGAAGCCCCTTTAACACCTTCACAACAGCCTGAAAATAGAAGAGACCATACATAACTTACAGGAACCGTGGAAGCCATTGACGACAGTGAAAGCCCTTATTCCCTCCTTCCTAACTGCCTCTATCGAAAGCTTTCATGAATATGGAAGTACCGGTATTCTATGTGAGAGCTGAAATCTCCTATCCTTCTTTTACAGTCCAAGGGGGATGTCTGAGTGACTATCTACACCTCGGTTACAGTCTCAAGTCTCTTGGATTTTCTGAGCACCAAACTGTATTTATTGACTATTTTGACATCCGCGACTTCCTTTTCACACTTCTGCTCACACAATTCTCAACTTCGCCTGCGCCTCTCGACAATCTTTAAAAAGCACGGCTTGGAATGCAACACATTTCACTCACGCGTGTGTGATCTCTTATGTTTGGTATCAAAGCTACCAAGACTTCAATTGCACTGCAGCCCCCTTTGCTTTGGAAAAGCTATTTGGAGGTGTGTGTGTGTGTGTGGGAGGAGAGATGATGAGTGTGTATCTAGCGAGAGGAGATTCATGACAGCCAATCTATATGCTGGTATGTGTGGGAAAGGAATTGTGTGTGGGCCGTATGAGCTGGAGCTGACCTCTGAATACACATTAGAGAGTACGGACTGGACTGTAGGCTTGCTGTTTCTGTAACTGCTACACAGCTTTTTGTTTGTGTGCTCTAACATCTATTTTGCCATACTACTATTGAGTACAGCCTGTCTGCTGTCACTCAACTGTAAGAAATGCAGATCCTAAACATAACTCAACATATCCACTACCGTTCAAAAGTTTGGGGTCACGTAGAAATGTCATTGTTTTCCATGAAAACCTACATGAAATTAGTTGCAAAATGAATAGGAAATATATTCAAGACGTTGACAAGGTTCTAAATAATGATTTTTAATTGAAATAATAATTGTGTCCTTCAAACTTTGCTTTCCTCAAAGAGTCCTCCATTTGCAGCAATTACAGCCTTGCTGATGTAACAGGTGTAAAATATACTTGATGTATTTTCACCGAAATTGTAATTTTAAAAATATATATATATTTTTTTATTATTTTAAGGTTATTTTTAGATGTATTTCATTACTTCCAAGAGTGAATTATTTTATGTATTTATTTTCTAAATTGTGTTAATGCTGTGATGTCATCAACGGGAGCCATGCTCTTACTCCTCAGTTAGCTCAGAGCGTGATGAGGAGAGGCAAATATACTTGTATGGAGTCCAGATTACAGCAGTAATTTTTGCCTTGTATTTGTTTCCATTCCATGCGGTCATTAAAAGAGAGACAACCGGCTGAATTGTGTCCAGAGCCTTATCTTCCACCTACAACTTACCAGAACACAACGCAGAAAGGTACCGGTGCAGAAAAAGTTACATTGGTGCCGTGACCCGGATCAACATGGGTCATTGTGAATCACCATTTATCAACACCAACTTGGTCGCTGGGAGTTGCTATGCTATAAACAGGTTGGAAGTGACATCTCTTACACACGCAAGGGGAAAAAACAAATGTTTTGTTAGGTATATCTCTTAGATTAACTGATTCATTTGAAATTGTTGATACATATATTTAATTTTAGTTGTGTATATTGATAGTGAATATGACTTATATTGTTGGAAAAGGAGACAGTGTTTTCAGTGATGAGCTTGAACTGGGTCTTGGGAGAGGGAGGTTTTTCAGGGAGTTGCCTCAGACCCCAGATAGAACTATAGATGTTGTAGATTCACCAAAGTTTTGCTCTACTCGGGTGCCTAACAACACACCCTCAGCTCCTGTAATTATGCCAAGTGACACTCACTCAGATAGTTCAGAGGTGGCCAGTCCTAACTTGGGAAATCTTATCACACAACTCGCCCATCAGATAGGACAGTCTATATCAGCTCAAATTAGGAAGAAAGGTGAGGGGAAGGAGGATAGTGGTGCACATGCTCAGAGCTCCAGTGCAGGCCAGACATTCACTGACACACCCTCCCTTAATTTATCTGGTATGAAGTTGGTCATGCAGTCTAAAGTTCAAAACAGCTGATAGGTGGACAGCAACTGAGATACAAGAACGTCTAGACGAGAATCAGTCTGAAATAAAAGCCCAAATGTTGACCAAGTCACAGCGCCCTGCTGCTGTGAGACAGGTAGTCACACATGTCCAGACGCCTACACTTGAAGATGAAGTGACATCTTGTCCAGTGTCTCCTAACCAGAGTGAGGTAATTGTCACACCCTCTAATCAAACTGAAGGAAACTGCATGCAACCATGATAAGCTTACTTGATCGTGTGCTAACGCAGAACACTCAGACAACAGTAAGACCGCAAACAAGTGTACTCTTACAGAAAATATTGCAAGGTGTGTAACGATTCAAACCACTCTACACTTGCACACTGTAGAAGGGAGGGTCTGTGTTTGTCATGCTTTGAGTCAGTTCACTGGAAGAAAAACTGTCCAAAGGCTGGGCCTAGATACAGTGAGGAGCACACACGAGCAACCAATGGAGCAGAGACGTTAAACTAGCGGACCCGCATTTGGAGGGGGGATATGCAGATCAAGAGAAACAAGCCCTCGAGTGTGATGAAGACTTAGAACAACGATATGTGAACGCATGTAGTACAGCACCAGAAGGGGTTCGGGGCATAGCGCAGAACATACAAAGAGTAACGCCATTTGATGAACTGTTTTATGCCCCAGTCACTGTAAATAACCAGTTCCAATTGAAAGGGATGCTTGACACTGGCTCCATGGCCTGTACTTTAAGTGAAGCAGCAGATCAAAGAATGCTTGCGGAAAATATTAGTCTAGAGAAGAAGCCACGATCAGAGCCAGTCATTCTCGTTGGTGTCGGGGGGGAAAACGGCACAACCAAAATGCATGTATGAAATTGACCTTAACGTGTACGGGATTAGTTTTTTAGTCCCTGTGCTCATAGTCCCAGGTCAGCACGATGATCTCATTCTCGGTACAAACTTGATAAAACACCTTATGCATCAAATGAAGGGTACTGACGAGTACTGGAGACTCATATCAGAATGTACTTCGCAGCCATCACCTGCAGGTGAGTACTTCTTGAACATGATGACTAACCTGACATGTTGGCAGAGTGAAGAAATGCCCAGAAAAATAGGGACAGTCAAACTCAACCAGGCTGTCACACTCCTCGCTAAACAAGAGCATCTGGTATGGGGGAGGCTTCCCAACAGCGTGCCAATGTCTCCAGGGAGCACTATTGTGGTCGAACCCACTTCATCCAAGACCATGCCACAAAATACCATGGTGGGTCGAGTCATCACACCCATGTGGGGCGACAGGTGGGGGCCCATGAAAGTCACGAACCTATCGGACAAACCTTTCACTCTAAAGAGAAACTGCAAGCTGGCTGATGTGTCTCCCTGTCTGGCTGTGGAGGACTTCACCGTTTTCCAAGGCTCCTGAAAGATGGAAGGGGGAACTCTAGGAAAGCAGCCCATCACAACCGACTCCGTGGATTTGAAGCAGAGACTGCTAGATGTAGGGTTGGGAGAGATTGACATCGAACAATCAGTCAAGCATCAAGAGAGAAATTAGTTCAGTTACTTATTAACTACAACGGTGTGTTCTCCAAGAGCGCTCTGGATTGTGGCGAAGCCAAGGGCTTTGAGCATCGCATTTGACTCACAGATGACATACCATTTCACCTACCATATCTGAGGGTTCCGCCTGCCCATTACCAGAAACTACGACAAGTGTTGACAGAAATGGAGGAACAGGAAATAATCAGGAAATTCGTTAGCGAAAATGCTTCCCCTCTAGTAATGGTGTGGAAGAAAGACGGTGGTGGTCTTCGTATATGTACAGATTTCAGATGGCTAAATGCAAGGACATTCAAAGATGCACGTCACTTCCACACCAATCTGACTGTCATGCAGCCCTAGGGAGAAACACCTACTTCAGTACCATGGACTTGACGTCAGGCTTTTACAACATACCTACAATTGAAGTCGGAAGTTTACATACACTTAGGTTGGAGTCATTAAAACTTGTTTTTCAACCACTCTTGATAACAAACTATAGCTTTGGTAAGTCGGTTAGGACATCTACTTTGTGCATGACACAAGAATCTTTCCAACAATTGCTTACAGACAAATTATTTAACTTATAATTCACTGTATCACAATTCCAGTGGGTCAGAAGTTTACATACACTAAGATGACTGTGCCTTTAAACAGTGTGGAAAATTTCAGAAAATTATGTCATAGCTTTAGAAGCTTTTGATAGGCTAACTGACATCATTTGAGTCAATTGGAGGTGTACCTGTGGATATATTTCAAGGCCTACCTTCAAACGCAGTGCCTCTTTGCTTAACATCACAGGAAAATCAAAAGAAATCAGCCAAGACCTCCACAAAGATTGTAGACCTCCACCAGTGTGGTTTATCATTGGGAGCAATTTCCAAACGCCTGAAGGTACCACGTTCATCTGTACAAACAATAGTACGCAAGTATAAACACAATGGGACCACGTAATCGTCATACCGCTCGGGAAGGAGAAGTGTTCTGTCTCCTAGAGATGAACGTACTTTGGTGCGAAAAGTGCAAATCAATCCCAGAACAACAGCAAAGGACCTTGTGAAGATGCTGGAGGAAACAGATACAAAAGTATCTATATCCACAGTAAAACAAGTCCTATATCGACATAACCTGAAAGGCCGCTCAGCAAGGAAGAAGCCACTGCTCCAAATCCGCCATTAAAAAAGCCAGACTACGGTTTTTAACTACACATGGGGACAAAGATTGTACTTTTTGGAGAAATGTCCTCTGGTCTGTTGAAACAAAAATAGAACTGTTTGGCCATTATGACCATCGTTATGTTTGGAGGAAAAAGGGCCGAAGAACACCATCCCAACCGTGAAGCACGGGGGTGGCAGCGTCATGCTGTGGGGGTGCTTTGCTGCAGGAGGTACTGGTGCACTTCGCAAAATAAATGTCATTAAGAGGAAGCAATGATTTTTTGGTTTTTACCCCTTTTTCTCCCCAATTTCATGGTATCCAATTGTTTAGTAGCTACTATCTTGTCTCATCGCTACAACTCCCGTACGGGCTCAGGAGAGACGAAGGTTGAAAGTCATGCCTTCTCTGATACACAACCCAACCAAGCCGCACTGCTTCTTAACAGCGCATCCAACCCGGAAGCCAGCCGCACCAATGTGTCGGAGGAAACACCGTGCACCTGGCAACCTTGGTTAGTGTGCACTGCGCCCGGCCCGCCACAGGAGTCGCTGGTGCGCGATGAGACAAGGATATCCCTACCGGCCAAACCCTCCCTAACCCGGACGACGCTAGGCCAATTGTGCGTCGCCCCACAGACCTCCTGGTCGTGGCCGGTTACGACAGAGCCTGGGCGTGAACCCAGAGTCTCTGGTGGGACAGCTGGCGCTGCAGTAAGGAGCCCTTAACCACTGCGCCACCTGGGAGGCCATGAGGGTGCAAAATTATGTGGATATATTGAAGCAACATCTCAAGACATTAGTCAGGAAGTTAAAGCTTGGTCACAAATGGGTCTTCCAAATGGACAATAACCCCAAGCATACTTCCAAAGTTGTGGCAAAATGGCTTAAGGACAACAAAGTCAAGGTATTGGAGTGGCCATCACAAACCCTAACCTCAATCCTATAGAAAATGTGTGGGCAGAACTGAAAAAGTGTGTGCGATCAAAGAGGCATGCAAACCTGACTCAGCTACACCAGCTCTGTCAGGAGGAATGGGCCAAATTCACCCAACTTATTGTGGGAAGCTTGTGGAAGGCTACCCGAAACATTTGACCCAAGTTAAACAGTTTAAAGGCAATGCTACCAAATACTAATTGAGTGTATGTAAACTTTTGACCCACTGGGAATGTGATGAAAGAAATAAAAGCTGAAATAAATCATTCTCTCTACTATTATTCTGACATTTCACATTCTTAAAATAAAGTGGTGATCATAACTGACCTAAGACAGGGAGTGTTTACTTGGATTAAATGTCTGGAATTGTGAAAAACTAAGTTTAAATGTATTTGGCTAAGGTGTAAACGTCCGACTTCAACTGGAGTAGGGAAAAAATTAAACTTGCCGACAAGTGGGAAGCTAAGGTGTTCACGGTCATTGACAGAAACCTACATACACACATATGGCATCATGAGCTGGTGGATGATAAAGGAAACACCAAGGGGGTACTAACTCTGTTTTAAAAAGGGTTTTCTTTATTTGTTGTTCTGAGGATTATTTATGGATATGTAAAGCCAGTCGTGGCCAAATGTTTTGAGAATGACACAAATATTAATTTCACAAAGTCTGCTGCCTTAGTTTGTATGATGGCTATTTGCATATACTTCAGAATGTTATGAAGAGTGATCAGATGAATTTATTGCAAAGTCCCTCTTTGCCATGCAAATGAACTGAATTCCCCCCCAAAAATTCCACTGCGTTTCAGCCCTGCCACAAAAGGACCAGCTGACATCATGTCGGTGATTCTCTCGTTAATACAGGTGTGAGTGTTGATGAGGACAAGGCTGGAGATCACTCTGTCATGCTGATTGAGTTCAAATAACAGACTGGAAGCTTCAAAAGGATTGTGGTGCTTCGAATCATCGTTCTTCCTCTTTCAATCATGGTTACCTGCAAGGAAACACAATTGCCGTCATCATTGCTTTGCACAAAAATGGCTTCACAGGCAAGGATATTGCTGCCAGTAAGATTGCACCTAAATCAACCATTTATCGGATCACTAAGAACTTCAAGGAGAGTGGTTCAATTGTTGTGAAGAAGGCTTCAGGGCGCCCAAAAAAGTCCAGCAAGCGCCAGGACGTCTCCTAAAGTTGATTCAGCTGCGGGATCGGGGCACCACCAGTACAGAGCTTGCTCAGGAATGGTAGCAGTCGGGCGTGAGTGTATCTGCACATACAGTGAGGCGAAAACTTTTGGAGGATGGCCTGGTGTCAAGAAGGGCAGCAAAGAAGCCACTTCTCTCCATGAGAAACATCAGGGACAGACTAATATTCTGCAAAAGGTACAGGGATTGGACTGCTGAGGACTGGGGTAAAGTCATTTTCTCTGATGAATCCCTTTTGTTTGGGGCATCCGGAAAAAAGTTGATCCGGAGAAGACAAGGTGAGCCCTACCATCAGCCCTGTGTCATGCCAACAGCAAAGCATCCTGAGACCATTCATGTGTGGGGTTGCTTCTCAGCCAAGGGAGTGGGCTTTCCAGCATGATGGAGCACCTTTCCATAAGGCAAAAGTAATAACTAAGGGGCTCGGGGAACAAAACATCGATATTTTGGCCAGGAAACTCCCCAGACCTTAATCCCATTGAGAACTTGTGGTCAATCCTCAAGAGGAGGGTGGACAAACAAAAACCCACAATTTCTGACAAACTCCAAGCACTGATTATGCAAGAATAGGCTGCCGTCAGTCAGGATGTGGCCCAGAAGATAATTGACAGCATGCCAGGGCGGATTGCAGAGGTCTTGGAAAAGAAGGGTCAACACTGCAAATATTGACTCTTTGCATCAACTTCATGTAATTGTCAATTAAAGCCTTTGACACTAAGTAACATCTGACAAAAATATCTAAAGACACTGAAGCAGCAAACTTTGTGAAAATGAATATTTGTGTCATTCTCAAAACTTTTGGCCACGACTGTAAGTGATGTGTAGAATGGTCAAGGGATAATGTGATGTGAGGTCGAGTGCATCATATTTGTCTAGGAGGTTCTCAGGCCTGATCAACCTTAGATTCCTCTGAATCTGCTTGCAGATAGCTTACTGTTTATAGGAATATACATAATGTGAATGGGGATAATGTTCGAGTGCAACTTTTCAAGGCTAGCTCAACTATCTTTAGCTTTGTGGCGGGAGAGGGTCTCTTTCAGGTGCAGACATCGTGAGTTTTTAAAATGATTTTCTCCTTGGTTTTCTGCACTGTCTTTTGTCAGGCAAATATACTTGTATGGAGTCCAGACTGCAGCAGTAACTTTTGCCTTGTATTTGTATCCATTCCATGCAGTCATTAAAAGAGAGACAACCGGCTGAATTGTGTCCAGAGCCTTATGTTCCACCTACACCTTACCAGAACACAACACAGAAAGGTACCGGTGCAGAACCGGTTACACAGACCTTTGGCATTCTAGTTGTCAATTTCTTGAGGTAATCTGAAGAGATTTCACCCACAATTTGGTTTGGCTTGATATGCACAATTTACATACCATATGGTCAATCTGCTCCCACAACAGCTCAATAGGGTTGAGATCTGGTGGCTGTGCTGGCCACTCCATTATAGAGAGCTTCTTCCCTAAATAGTTCTTGCATAGTTTGGAGCTGTGCTTTGGGTCATTGTCCTGGAATTTGGCTCCAATTTAACGCTGTCCACAGGGTATGGCATGGCAGTGCAAAATAGAGTGATAGCCTTCCTTCTTCAAGATCCATTTTACCCTGTACAAATATCTCACTTAACCACCACCAAAGCACCCCCAGACCATCACATTGCCTCCACCATGCTTGACAGATGGCGTCAAGCACCTCTCCAGCATCTTTTAATTTTTTCTGCATCTCATGAATGTTCTTCTTTGTGATCCGAACACCTCAAACTTAGATTTGTCTGTCCATAACAGTTTTTTTCCCCAATCTTACTCTGTTCAGTGTCTGTTATTTTGCCCATCCTAATCTTTTCTTTTTATTGGCAGTCTGAGATATGGCTTTTTCTTTGCAACTCTGCCTAGAAGGCCAGCATCCCAGAGTCACCTCTTCACTGTTGATGTTGAGACTGGTGTTTTACAGGTACTATTTAATGAAGCTGCCAGTTGACAACTTGTGAGGTGTCTGTTTCTCAAACTAGACACTCTAATGTACTTGTCCTCTTGCTCAGTTGTGCACCGGGGCCACCCACTCCTCTTTCTATTCTGGTTCTGTGAAGTGAGAAGTACACAGCGTTGTACCAGATCTTCACTTTCTTGGCAATTTCTCGCATGGAATAGCCTTCATTTCTCAGAACAAGAATAGACTGATGAGTTTCAGAAGAAAGGTCTTTGTTTCTGGCCATTTTGAGCCTGTAATTGAACCCACAAATGCTGATGCTCCAGATATTCAATTAGTCTAAAGGCCAGGTTTATTGATTCTATAAACAGAACAACAGTTTTCAGCTGTGCTAATATAATTGCAAAAGGGTTTTCTAATGATCAATTAGCCTTTTAAAATGATTAACTTGGATTAGCTAACACAACGTGCCATTGGAACACAGGAGTGATGGTTGCTGATAATGGGCCTCTGTATGTCTATGTAGATATTCCATAAAAAATCAGCCGTTTCCAGCTACAATAGTCATTTACAACATTAATCTGTTTTGTGTAGAGGGCAGTATTTTGATGTTTGGATGAAAAACGTACCCAAATGAAACTGCCTATTTCTCAGGCCCAAAATCTAGAATATGCATATATTATAGGATAGAAAACACTCTAAAGTTTCCAAAACTGTCAAAATATTGTCTGTGAGTATAACAGAACTGATATTGCAGGCGAAAACCTGAGGAAATTCCAACCCGGAAGTGCTGTTTTTACTGAAACCTCTCTGTTCCATTGCATGCCTTCCCTCCATTTAAAGGGATATCAACCAGATTCCTTTCCCTATGGCTTTCACATGGTGTGAATAGTCTTTAGACATAGTTTCAGGCTTCTATTCTGAAAGATGAGCGAGAACGATCACATCGCGTCAGTGGATGGCTGGGTGCCAGCAGAGTTTTGCAAGCGCAACAGCTTGGAGCAGACATTTTCTCTCTCAATCCTATTGAAAAAGCTACAGTCCGATTGAAATATTATTGATTATTTATTGTAAAAACAACCTGAGGATTGATTATAAAAAAACGTTTGACATGTTTCTACGAACTTTACGGATACTATTTGGAATTTTTATCTGCCCTGCACCTGACCGCTCGAAGCCTATGGATTTCTGAACAAAACGCACCAACTAAATGGAGGTATTTTGGATATAAAAATAATCTTTGTGAAACAAAAGGAACATTTAGTGTGTAACAGGCAGTCTCGTGAGTGCAAACATCTGAAGATCATCAAAGGTAAGCAATTCATTTTATTGCTTTTCTGACTTTCGTGACCAATCTACTTTGCTGCTAGCTGTTTGTAATGTTTTGTCTGCTGAGAGAGATGCCTTTACATAAACGCTTGGTTTGCTTTCGCAGAAAAGCTTTTTTGAAATCTGACACACCAGGTGGATTAACAACAAGCTAAGCTGTGTTTTGCTATATTGCACTTGTGATTTCATAAAAATTAAATATTTTTAGTAATTTAATTTGAATTTGGTGCGCTGCAATCCAGTGGATGTTGATGAAAATGATCCCGCTAAAGGGATGGGTGCGCCAAGAAGTTAACAATGTCTACACAGTATTTCTGATCAATTTGAGGTTATTTTAATGGACAAAAAATGTTATTTTCCTTCAAAAACAAGGACATTTCTAAGTGACCCCAAACTTTTGAATGGTAGTGTACATACACCGTACAATTTCTCAATAAAAGTTCCATTGGTTAGTGATATTTAATAAAAGGTGATGGATGATTACAGATACCGGTATCTAAAGTCACAGAGCAGTGGAGGCTGCTGAGGGGAGAACGGCTCATAATAATGGCTGGAATAGTTTTCATGTGTTTGATGTATTTGATACCATTTCCAGTGATTCCTCTCCAGCCATTACCACGAGCCCGTCCTCCCAGATGAAGGTGCCACCAACCTCCTGTGTTACAGAGGCAGTAGTAATGAGGCCCCGTAGCCCCTTTAGGTCTCTGATGAAACAAGCACTAAATATGTGCGGGCTTTCGACTCTCATGTCCACAGCCTACACACCGTCAGAAGCCACTGTACAGTAATAACACATTTATAACACAGGAGGTCTATTCTCTGCTGTTCCTTACTGTGTTCCCTTTTACTTTATGAATTTGTTTGAGATTGAAAATGTGATCTCCATACTGTGGAACTGAACAAAGCAATTACAATTGTCAACAAGTATGTCAACCATGTCAAGTTCATTCCAAAATGGTCTACACAATTCAATTATCACATTTAATAATCTCTGCATTTTTCTGCAGGGGAATTACAAAATTTGAAGCCAAACATTATAATTGTCTGTGTCTCCAGAACATGCAATACGCGACCAGTTTCACAAGAATCTAAGAGCCATTTACATTAAACAAGAGCTCTTACAAGAAGTCAGCTCTCATTCAGAAAGAAAATAGGGTGAGTAAGGCAGTGAAACCAAGATGTGACTGAGGTCTGGAAAAGTAGTAGGCTTCCCCTCCCTGGCCTCTGCCCCACTCAATCTCAACCCCTCTACAGTGCAATTTACATCCACTTTCTTATCGAAACAGTATTCATGTTTCACATGTTGGTTTTTCATACAGCTAGTGGGCGAGCTGTATGTGGTGTGACTGATGTGTGTAGGAGGATGGGGAGACTGAATGGGGTAGAGGGGCGCATAGTCCCCACAGAGGTGTCAGTGTAGGTTCCCCTGAGAAACAACATGAAGAACTGCTGTCAGGAAACGCTGTGCTCACACTGCCCTCTACTGTTGTTTTATATATTACCACACAAGACAAAACTGTTCCCCACATTGAAAGACACCGAGGTCCACAAAATGATCCAGTGCAAGGTGTATGGGCACTAATGTACTAGTAAAATCAATGCATGCAAATGCAATGGAAAGGCCATTTTTACTTACAGTTCTACTTTAAGATGGGCCTGGAAAAAAAGATAATTTAGATTCTAATGAGTTCGCTAGAGATGACTCTTTAGACCCTCTAATGTCTAGACCAGAGATGGGACTAATTTAAAGCATAGTAATAAATCAATAAAATAAAAATGTTTGGCGGGAGGGCAAGTCAGTCATGGTCCCAACTTACTGTTGAAAGTTAGAATAATAGAATACACAAGGTGCAATTTCGAAATTTGGTTGTGCATCAGCAGTCACTTAATAGCTGCATCTTATTTTAGAGTGGTAAATGAGTCTAGCTGTCAGCTACACAGCTACACTCTGAATCAGAGAGGTGCGGGGGGCTGCCATAATCGACATGCACGTCTTCGGCGCCCGGGGAACAGTGGGTTATCGGCTAGCTCAATGGCAGAACGACAGATTTTGACCTTGTCAGCTCTGGTATTTGATCCAGCAACCTTTTGGTTACTGGCTCAACGATCTAGCCACTAGGCTACGTGCCACCTCAGGCCCATTGTTCATCAGTTATCATATTAAAAACGGCAAATATTTGCCTCTACCCTGTGGAAAAATGTGTAGAATTGCAGGAAATTAGCTGTAAAATGGACAATGAACACAATTGCCTTTTATCGATGGCAATTTGAATGCACAGAGATACCGTGACAAGATCCTGAGACCCATTGTCGTGCCATTCATCCGCCCCCATCACTTGTTCAGCATGATAATGCACAGTCCCATGTCACAAGGATCTGAACACAATTCCTGAAAGCTGAAAATGTCTTCTTCCATGGCCATCATACTCACTAGACATGTCACCCATTGAGCCTGTTTGGGATGCTCGTGATTTACATGTACGACAGTGTGTTCCAGTTCCCGACAATATCCAGCAACTTTGCACTGCCATGAAAGAGGAGGGACAACATTCCACAGGCCACAATCAACAGCCTGATCAACTCTATGCGAAGGAGATGTGTCGGGCTGCATGAGGCAAATGTGGTCACTTCAGATACTGACTGGATTTCTGATCAATGCCCCTCCCTTTTTTGTAAAGGTATCTGTAACGAACAGATGCATATCTGTATTCCCAGTCATGTGAAATCCATACATTAAGGTATAATGAATTGATTTAAATGAACTGATTTCCTTATATGAACTGCAACTCCGTAAAAAACTGTTTCATATTGCGTTTATATTTTTGTTCAGTGTAAATTATTGCCACCGTGGCCCGCCAGTGTAACTGCTAAACTGCTTACTGACTGTACACTGTACTGCATGATTGTAGCAAGTTTACTAACACGTTACTTCTATCAGACTATGTTGACTATGACATTACTTTAGCTAATATGGTGACAACGATGTAGGCCTTGTGTAGCGGTTATGATGTGAAGGTTTGGCTTGGAAATGTTTTTTTCGCCAGGTCACAGACAGCTGATGTGTTGTGCATTAAAATCCACAAGCAAAGGGAAAAGGTGAGAGGAGGAGAGCACGTAGATGTGAGAAGGAATATGACGAGCTGTTTGTATGTGGCTATGAAAGTGAACTGTTTGCGTGTGTTCAGGGGTGTAATTCAATCCGCTGATTCTGTTGAAAAACTTTTCTTAAATGGAAGCAAACGGGGAAAAACATACCTACATTTGTCCAATAGATACTCTCCTTTGCAACCGTTGGACTACTGATTACAGCCTAGATCAGCTAGATGCAGGCAAGAGTGTGCAAGGCATGACTGTTCTCTTGACCTGTGCGCACCTTAAATTGTAAACTTCCATTCATTGGCTAGGTTGCAGCAATCTCATGATGTAGCAGCCTCAACCTATCGATGTTACGTTGATCTGGGTGAATGGAATATGAATGACAGTCATCCAATATGCTGTAATAGAAATAAGGCCTTGCTCATTAAAAAGCACTGACCTCCACTGGTGTTGTAGGCAGACCCACGAGCCACTGCGGCCCCCGTCCCCATCAAAGTTGCCCATCCCTGGACCTTCAGATATGAGTCAGGTACAGATCCTAGTGAAACATTACTGTCTGCTACTATTCTCTCTCTCTCTCTCTCTTCTCCTCTCTCTCGCCCTCTGTATGTCTCTCTCTCTGCTTCTCTCTCTCTCTGTTTCTCTCTCTCTCTCAAACTATTTATCTCATACCTCTTTCTCTCCTTCTGTCCCTCCCAACCTCTCCCTCTCTCTATCCGACAGCTAAAAAGTTGCAGCTCTTATGGTGTCACAGTAAATGGTTGTTGTCGTCACTTACTGCTCATCTCCCACCTTCTTTATCCACTCCACATCACACTGCTCACACGGCGAAGTCATTTCCTGCCGAAGTAGAGCATAAAATTACATTAGCATGCAGGTGCTCGAAGTGGATTGGACAAAATGTGACAGCAAGAGCCAGGCGAGAACAAGAGTTAGACAGAAGTGCCTAAGACAATGCTTAAGAAAATAGAGGGAGAATATATCAGTTTGTTATACATACCAGTGTGTTAGATATGTGTGTGTGTGTGTGTGTGTGTGTGTGTGTGTGTGTGTGTGTGTGTGTGTGTGTGTGTGGTTCACTGACCCTCCCTATGTGGTTGTTCTGGATCTGTCTCAGCTCCTCCTGCAGTCTCTCACACTCGGCCTTCACTTCCTCTTCCCTCTGACACGCCCGCTCGGCCTCATGCCGCGCCCTCTCTAGCTCCACCTCCAGACGCTGCAGCTTCAGGTCTGACAAAGTGTCTAGACTACGAGAGCTCTGCAGGGTCAGCGCAGGACAGTCCAGCACTGGGGAGGGGGAAACACACACACACACACACACACACTCACAGCGTCAATCTAGAGGGACTTAATTATCCCAGTGTTTATAACATCCATCATTGTACTTTGATGTGAAGGGATAATAAGGGATAGAGAAGTGAACTTAAGGCCAGATAAGAACTCCACGTTTCTTAATTTTACACTTTGGCGGTTGAGCGTGTGTGGGCACAGCCTTGGAGCCAAGCTCATACCGACTCCGTTCTTAAACCAGTATGGATTGTTCAGCAGGAGACGTATTTATTTAATCTCACCCAGCCAGCCAGCCTCCTCACACAACACATAGGCACACGTTGACACTGGAATAAAACACATACAACGCACACCGATACAATACACACATTTGTTTTTGTTTTTCTGTTGTGTTTTTTAGGGGGTAGATCAGCTTTAATATTGCAGATACTGGGTTCTATCAACATAATTGTCTGCATCATTTCCTATCCCCATCTATTTTTTTTCTTCTTTTCAAAAAACAGAAACATTACATTTTTGTTCTGAAGCTTTGGTGGAGCAAATGTGACCCGTTGCACGTCACTACTTCACAGGAGTGGCATTTTAATGTTTTATTTTGATAAAAACATGTTTTTTTGGAACATGTGAACCTTCACGTGCTTTAATAACAAACTTGAATGCCATCTGTAAATATGAATACAATTGTTTAATAACAACCCTAGTTGGTTTAGCCACGGAAGAAATACAGGAACCTTCCTGCTAGCCATGATTGTGTGATAATGGATGGTCTGGAAATGCAGAGAGATGAGTTTGGATTGGTCTGCCATGTAGCATGCTTCTGTCTATAACATAAGCTGCAAAGTATGTGTGGATAATCCTGTCTAGAACGATATCATGAAGAACTATGCAAGTAACCTTTTAACTGTACCATTTACACCTTCTGTATCCTGTGCACGTGACAAATAAACTTAGATTATATTTGATATAGTGTGTGTTTACCAGAGACAGTAAAGTGAAGAACAACATGACCTGCACCAAAATCAGATGATGATATAGGCCAAGGACTAGATATTGCTACTTACTTTCACCACTTTTAGTCTTGAAATCTTTGTTTGTTTACTACACCGTGAATCCTTATAGATATGGGTGGGGCTAAGGCTTAAGAGAGTGTGGACGATGCTGAATGGGTGTAGACAAAGAAGAGCTCTCCAGTAGCTGTACCAAAACATTCAAGGGCCATTTTCTCAAAAGTGGGGTTACAAGTTTATCAACTTTCAAAGCAGAATGACTTTCTCATTGTTCCTCAACTGCAGTGATATATATGATATACAAATTTCTAGCTCGGAGTTTCTACTTTTATCCAATGTAAAAAACACCACTTCAAATTTAGCTACATAGGACTGAATCCAGGTGGTGGGTCACAAATGTTCCCCAATGCTAGAAAGGGGCCTGAGTGAAAACGTTTGGGAACTAGTTTGTGAACATACTATATACATTTTACGAACACGATACATTTTACACCATCTTGTTTTTCTTGCTACCCTCAACCCATCCCATCTATCTTATACTTGCCATTCTACTTTTCAACTGTGCTGTGATGTTTCACAAAAAAGCTTTCTATTCTCATAGTTTCTACAGATTGTAAATGAAATATAAACATTCTTACTAAGAGTATTATTATATCATTGATCAAATGACTATGGCTTTTCAAGTCACCCAGTAGTGCTATATGCAGAATTAGCTTTGGGTAAATGTTCATTCCTGAACCTGCGACCAAAAACAAGGTAGATATGGGCATTACCAAAACAAGTGATGTAAGGATTCTGTCTCTTCGCAGCAAAACCTACAAACCTGGGATGGTTGTATCCCCCATATACATACCATTCTATTGATTGCAAGAGTTTTGTACACTATCGTTCAAAAGTTTGGGGTCACTTAGAAATGTAATTGTTTTCCATGAAAACATACATGAAATGAGTTGCAAAAGGAATAGGAAGACGTTGACAAGGTTATAAATAATTATTTTTACTTGAAATAATAATTGTGTCCTTCAAAATTGCTTTCATCAAAGAATCCTCCATTTGCAGCAATTTCAGCCTTGCAGACCTTTGGCATTCTAGTTGTCAATTTCTTGAGGTAATCTGAAGAGATTTCACCCCATGCTTCCTGAAGCACATCCCACAAATTGGATTGGCTTGATGGGCACATCTTACATACCATACGGTCAAGTTGCTCCCACAACAGCTCAATAGGGTTGAGATCCGGTGACTGTGCTGGCCACTTCATTATAGACAGAATACCAGCTCGCTGCTTCTTCCTTAAATAGTTATTGCATAGTTTGGAGCTGTACTTGGGGTCATTATCCTGTTTTAGGAGGAAATTGGCTCCATTGGCTCCAAACGCTGCCCACAGGGTATTTATTGCATGGCGTCACAAAATGGAGTGATAGCCTTCCTTCTTAAGATCCCTTTTACACTGTACAAATATCCCACTTTACCACCACCAAAGCACCACCAGACCATCACATTGCCTCCATCATGCTTGACAGAAGGCATCAAGCACTCCTCCAGCATCTTTTCATTTTTTCTGCGTCTCACGAATGTTCTTCTTTGTGATCCGAACACCTCAAATTTAGATGAATCTGTCCATAACACTTTTTCCCAATCTTCCACTGGCCAGTGTCTGTGTTCTTTTGCCCATCATAATCTTTCCTTTTTATTGGCCAGTCTGAGATATGGCTTGTTCTTTGCAACTCTGCGTAGAAGGCCAGCATCCTGGAGTCACCTCTTCACTGTTGATGTTGAGACTGGTGTTTTGCGGGTACTATTTAATGAAGCTGCCAGTTGACGACTTGTCTAGACACTCTAATGTACCTGTCCTCTTGCTCAGTTGTGCACCGGGGCCTCCCACTCCTCTTTCTAATCCTTGTTAGAGCCAGTTTGTGCTGTTCTGTGAAGGGAGTAGCACACAGCGTTGTACCTTCATTTCACAGTACAAGAATAGACTGACGAGTTTCAGAAAAATTTCACTTGTTTCTGGCCATTTTGAGCCTGTAATCAAACCCACAAATGCTGACACTCCAGATACTCAACTAGTCTAAAGAAGGCCAGTTTTATTGCTTCTTTAATCAGAACAACAGTTTTCAGCTGTGCTAACATAATTGCAAAATGTTTTTCTAATGATCAATTAGCCTTTTAAAACGATTAACTTGGATTAGCTAACACAAAGTGCCATTGGAACAGAGGAGTGATGGTTGCTGATAATGAGCCTCTGTAGATATTCCATTAAAAATCAGCAGTTTCCAGCTACAATAGTCATTTACAACATTAACAATGTCTACACTGTATTTCTGATCAATTTGATGTTATTTAATGGACAAAAAATGTTATTTTCCTTCAAAAAGAAAGACATTTCTAAGTGACCCCAAACTTTTGAACAGTAGTGTATAATAATTTAAATAGAAAAACACAAAGTTTTGAATCCAGCGTTGTTTTGTATATCAGTTTATAAACCATAAGCCATGGAATTGGCACATCGAAAATCTCACTATTTTGCAACCTTTATTGCGCAGCTGTAATTTTTGGGGTCCTTAAATGGAACTGGTTAAAGATTTTTATTTGTATATATACCGCTGCTCTTTAATTAATTGCGACTTTTATTTATTTTTCTTATCCATTTTTCCTTTAAACTGCATTGTTGTTCAGGGATTCGTAAGCGTTTCACTGTATTCAGCGCATGTGACTAATACAATTTCATTTGATTTGATTTGTAAGGTGCCAGTCAAATGTTTTGGACACACATACTCATTCCAGGGTTTTCTACATTGTAGAATAATAGTGAAGACATCCAAATGATGAAATAACACATTTGGAATCATGTAGTAACCAAAAAAGTGTTAAACAAATCCAAAAATATTTTATATTTGAGATTCTTCAAAGTAGCCACCCTTTGCCTTGATGACAGCTTTGCACACTCTTGGCATTCTCTCAACCAGTTTCATGAGGTATATTTGTTTAACACTTTTTTGGTTCCTACATGATATGTGTCATTTCATAGTTTGTAACATGCTACGCAGCATGCTTTAGCACAGGGGTGTCAAAGTCAAATGGACGGAGGGCCAAATAAAAAAATCAGCTACAAGACGAGGGCCGGACTGTTCGAATGTTCATTGAAAAAATTTTAAATGACGCATATAGTCTAGTGAACCTAATTGAACCTACTGAAAACCTAACAAATATATTACAATATGATCAGATAAATAAAGCAATATTTTCTTATGGCTCTGTCAGTAATCTTTAATTTTCAACAGACACAAAAGACAAATTTCCTTTATATAAATATCCCCATAACATGAACATTAAATGAAAGAAACCGGTATTCAAGGCACCATCAGTAGACTATATTTTCTATTTTAGCAAAAGTGGGCTAAATTTACTTCAAAGAAAAAACAATAATAGCAATTTTCTATCATCCACTCAACTGAAATATTTTTAAAATATAATTGGATTGAAATACAAAAAAATAAAGTGCAAAAATCTATTAATCAAAAACAACACTTTGTTTAAGGAGAAGTAACATGCAGTGAAAACAAATATTAAATTTTAACTTTTAAACTTGAACTGAGTAAAAACTCTAAATATGTGATTGCACAGTAATGTTCACTTGTTTGAGGTTGAGGGTGATACTTGGTGGTGTCCCATCTTTTCCACAAGTTCATCAATGTTCGGGGTAAGGCTCTGAGCTGAAGAAATCCTCAGAATTGAGTGGAGGTGTTCAGCAGTAAGTCGACTTCTGTGTGATGTTTTGTTCAGGTTCATCAAAGAAAACAGTTGTTCACACAGGTATGTGCTGCCAAACATAGACAACGTTTGAGCAGCCTGGATGCGCAGCTGGGGCATTGTGCCGGGGAGGAAACGGGCGAACTCCGCAGCACCCACTGCCGCATATTTTGCCCTCAGTGCATCATTGCATTGGAGGTCAATCAACTCCATTTGGAGGTTTGGTGGTGAGCTTTCCACGTCAACAGCAAATGGGTTACCGAGCAGTTCCAACCTGCTTTTTTGTGCTTCAAAGTCAGCAAATCGGCGTCGAAAGTCAGCGGCAAGCATACCTATTTTATCAGCCAACTGTGTGCTCGGGAACGCACTGGTAGAGAGCTTCTCTTTCATGGTCTGGCAGCTGGGAAAGTGGCTCAAATTTTCTTTCCGCATCTGCGTCTCCCACAGAGTCAGTTTGGTTTTAAATGCCTTCACTGTACTGTACATATCAGAGATGACACGATCCCGACCCTGCAGCTGCAAGTTTATTGCATTCAGATGACTCGTAATGTCACACAGAAAAGCCATTTCACACAGAAACATTTCGTCTCGGAGTTGTGTTGTGTCTTTCCCTTTGCTGTCCAAGAACAGACAAATCTCCTCACGAAGCTCGAAACATCTTTGAAGCACCTTTCCCTGGCTTAGCCATCGCACCTCTGTGTGATAAGGCAAATCACCATGCTCCGTTTCTAACTCCGTCAGAAATGCCTTGAACTGGCGGTGATTCAAACCTTTGGCTCTGATAAAGTTAACTGTGCGCGTGATGATGCTCATTACATGCTCCATTTTCAAGGCTTTACCGCACAACGCTTCCTGGTGTATGATACAATGATAAGCTGTCAGCTCACCTGTCGCGTTTTCCTCTTGCATCTTTTCCCGTATCTTCGCCACCAGTCCGCTCCTGTGTCCACACATCGCAGGTGCTCCGTCGGTTGTCAAACCCACGAGTTTTTCCCAAGGCAGCTCCATCTCATTTACACATCTTGACACCTCTTCATACAAATCATGCCCCGTAGTTGTGCCATGCATAGGACGTAAAGCCAAAAACTCCTCTGTCACGCTTAGGTTGGAGTCCACTCCGCGGATGAAAATTGACAACTGGGCAATGTCAGAAATGTCGGTGCTCTCATCCACAGCCAAGGAATATGCAATAAAATCTTTTCCCTTTTTCACAAGCTGCTCTTTTAGATTGATGGACAACTGGTCTACTCTCTCGGCAATGGTGTTTCTGCTCAGACTCACATTTAAAAAGAGTTGCCTTTTTTCTGGGCAAACTTCGTCACAAACTTTAATCATGCAGTTTTTGATGAAATCCCCCTCCGTAAATGGCCGGGCTGATTTAGCGATCTCTTCTGCCAAAATAAAACTGGCCTTGACAGCAGCCTGGCCTTGTGATTTGGCTTTTTTGAACAGAGCCTGTCGAGATTTGAGGCCTCGTTTTAATTCCTCTGCCTTTTGTAGCCTTTGTTCCATGTCCATATTCTTGTTTTTGTCCGCGTGTTTCGTTTCATAATGTCGTCTCAGATTATACTCTTTCAGTACCGCCACACTTTCTCCACACAGAAGACACACAGGTTTTCCAGCTACCTTCGTGAACATATACTCCGACTCCCACCTTGTTTGAAACCCCCGGTTCTCAGTATCCACCTTCCGTTTTGCCATTTTTGATGGGTATCTGAAAGTTAATTTTACTGTGATGCTGACGACTGCTGTGCCAATAAATATTGAAATGAAGCAGCCTACTGCTCGGTGCGTCACCTTTGCATTGTGGGAAATGTAGTATTGGTGCGTGTAAAAGATCTGCGGGCTGCCGGCTTGCTGCGGGCCGGTTCTAATAATAAATCAAGATCATCCCAGGGGCCGTAAAAAACCTTCTTGCGGGCCGGATGTGGCCCGCGGGCCTTGACTCTGACATATGTGCTTTAGCATATCGCAAGCAGCAGGGCCAGAGAAATATATTTATTTACAGTGCCTTCGGAAAGAATTCAGACCTCTTGACTTTTTCCACATTTTGTTACGTTACAGCATATTCTAAAATTGATTAAATACATTGTTTTCTTCATCAATCTACACACAATACCCCATAATGACAAAGCGAAAACAGGTTTTTACACATTTTTGCAAATGTATAAAAAACACCAAACAGAAATACCTTTTATATACATGTATACACTGGTCAAAAAAATAAAGGGAACACTAAAATAACACATCCTAGATCTGAATGAATTAAATATTCTTATTAAATACTTTTTTCTTTACATAGTTGAATGTGCTGACAACAAAATCACACAAAAATGATCAAGGGAAATCAAATTTATCAACCCATGGAGGTCTGGATTTGGAGTCACACTCAAAATTAAAGTGGAAAACCACACTACAGGCTGATCCAACTTTGATGTAATGTCCTTAAAACAAGGCAAAATGAGGCTCAGTAGTGTGTGTGGCCTCCACGTGCCTGTATGACCTCCCTACAATGCCTGGGCATGCTCCTGATGAGGTGGCGGATGGTCTCCTGAGGGATCTCCTCCCAGACCTGGACTAAAGCATCCGCCAACTCCTGGACAGTCTGTGTTGCAACGTGTCGTTGGTGGATGGAGCGAGACATGATGTCCCAGATGTGCTCAATAGGATTCAGGTCTGGGGAACGGGTGGTCCATAGCATCAATGCCTTCCTCTTGCAGGAACTGCTGACAGACTCCAGCCACATGAGGTCTAGCATTGTCTTGCATTAGGAGGAACCCAGGGCCAACCGCACCAGCATATGGTCTCACAAGGGGTCTGAGGATCTCATCTCGGTACCTAATGGCAGTCAGGCTACCTCTGGCGAGCACATGGAGGGCTGTGCGGCCCCCCAAAGAAATGCCACCCCACACCATGACTGACCCACCGCCAAACCGGTCATGCTGGAGGATGTTTTCATCTGCTTTCATCTGTGAAGAGCACAGGGCGCCAGTGGCGAATTTGCCAATCTTGGTGTTCTCTGGCAAATGCCAAACGTCCTGCACGGTGTTGGGCTGTAAGCACAACCCCCACCTGTGGACGTCGGGCCCTCATACCACCCTCATGGAGTCTCTTTCTGACCGTTTGAGCAGACACATGCACATTTGTGGCCTGCTGGAGGTCATTTTGCAGGGCTCTGGCAGTGCTCCTCCTGCTCCTCCTTGCACAAAGGCGGAGGTAGCGGTCCTGCTGCTGGGTTGTTGCCCTCCTACGGCCTCCTCCACGTCTCCTGATGTACTGGCCTGTCTCCTGGTAGCACCTCCATGCTCTGGACACTACGCTGACAGACACAGCAAACCTTCTTGCCACAGCTCGCATTGATGTGCCATTCTGGATGAGCTGCACTACCTGAGCCACTTGTGTGGGTTGTAGACTCCGTCTCATGCTACCACTAGAGTGAAAGCACTGCCAGCATTCAAAAGTGACCAAAACATCAGCCAGGAAGCATAGGAACTGAGAAGTGGTCTGTGGTCACCACCTGCAGAACCACTCCTTTATTGGGGGTGTCTTTCTAATTGCCTATAAGTTCTACGTGTTGTCTATTCCATTTGCACAACATCATGTGAAATGTATTGTCAATCAGTGTTGCTTCCTAAGTGGACAGTTTGATTTCACAGAAGTGTGATTGACTTGGAGTTACATTGTGTTGTTTAAGCGTTCCCTTTATTTTTTTGAGCAGTGTATATATAAGTATTCAGACCCTTTGCTATGAGACTCAAAGTGAGCTCAGATGCATCCTGTTTCCACTGATCATCCTTGAGATGTTTCTACAACTTGATTGGAGTCCACCTGTGGTAAATTCAATTGATTAGACATGATTTGAAAATGCACACAATTGTCTATGTGAGGCAGAGAAGGTTACCAAAAAATGTCTGCAGCATTGAAGATCCCCAAGAACATAGCGGCCTCCATCATTCATAAATGGAAGAAGACTCTTCCTAGAGCTGACCGCCTGGCCAAACTGAGCAATCTGGGGAGAAGGGTCTTGGTTAGGGAGGTGACCAAGAACCTGATGGTCACTGACAGAGCTCTAGAGTTCCTCTGTGGAAATGGGAGAACCTTCCAGAAGGACAACCATCTCTGCAGCACTCCAGCAATCAGGCCTTTATGGTAGAGTGACCAGACAGAAGCAACTCCTCAGTAAAAGGCACATGACAGCCTGCTTGGAGTTTTCCAAAAGCTACCTAAAGACTCTCAGACCATGAGAAACAAGATTCTCTGGTCTGATGAAACCAAGACTGAACTCTTTGGCCTGAATGCCAAGTGTCACGCCTGGAGGAAACCTGGTACCATACCTAAGGTGAAGCATGGTGGTGGCAGCATCATGCTGTGGGGATGTTTTTCAGCAGCATGAGCTGGGAGACTAGTCAGGATCGAGGCAAAGATGAAGGGAGCAAAGATCATTGATGAAAACCTGCTCCAGAGTGCTCAGGACCTCAGACTAGGGGCAAAGCTTCACCTTCCAACAGGACAACGACCCTAAGCAGACAGCCAAGACAACGCAGGAGTGGCTTTGGGACAAGTCTGAATGTTCTTGAGTGGCCCAGCTAGAGCCCGTACTTGAACCCGATCGAACATCTCTGGAGAGACCTGAAAATAGCTACAGGTGTGCCAAGCTTGTAGCGTCATACCCAAAAAGACTCGAGGCTATAATCACTGCAAAAGGTGCTTCAACAAAGTACTAAGAAAAGGGTCTGAACATTTTATTAATAAAAAATGTTGGCCAGCTCTGGCCAGCGCTGACAATATTTTTTTATGCAGTGGCATATTCATGGATGCCAAGGGAAGCCAGGCTTCCCAAAATATATGACCAATAGAAATATTAAAATGATAAAATAATTGATCTTTCGTCTCTCTATTTTTTCATAATTTGGCTGAATCTCACAAATTAGAGCGAGGAAATCATTTGTCCTCTGTCTCAGTATGAGTAGCCCATGTATCTGTCTGGACCAAAAGAGTATAACATGTTGTCGCTGTAGCATTTGATTGATTGATGCCAGCAAGAATTTGTCCTCCCTTGATAAAAAATGTATACAAAATAATTTGCCAATTAGCGTTGAGCTGAGCTCAACTGTGGGTTGTCCTGGTGCAGCAAAATGCCCCCCAAGGGAGGCTAGTTTGGATTTGGCTTCAGACCAATCAAATCACTCCCTAAGCAAAACATATTTTTCAGAAAAACATCTCTGTTTCTGGTCAGCTTGTATTGATGTCCTGCAGTAGCTAATTTGCTAAATTGTCCCTTTTCTAATCTATGGATGAAGATGGGGATTTGACTTAATTCTCTGTACAGGCCAACGATTATGACGCCAATTCTGATCTAACGATACATTTATATGTTGCGCCACTGGCCTGAGATTATTGAAGTTCAATATGTAGCCTAGATGTAGCCTAGTAGGCTCACGTTAGCTAGCTAGCTAACTTAACTGGATCATTGTTGTCCATGTGAGGAACTTCGGCTAGTAGCAAGCATTTGAGCTAGTTAGCCTATGACAACAAAAACTACAACGTCTACTGTATGACAGAGCCATAGGCCGTTTAGCCATTTACCGTGGACAGCCACAAGATATTTAGCAACATTGATTTGACTAAATTGTTTTTGGTATCTTTAAGTTTGTCTTCACTGTATTAAACTAAGCATGTATAACCTTGTTGATTTGTTTAAATGTTCAAGTTGAAATGGTGCTGGAATAGCGGAGGCAAGGGCTCCTGTTGTCTTTGTGCAGATTTGCGGTAACTCCTTGGTTCTAAATCAATAGCTGTTTAGTAAACTGTTCGAAAACTTGAACTTGCTTGACCATGCTGCAGGGGATATAACTGTTTGTTACATGCATTATTTGCTTCGCGGACTTCACCGGACAGATGCTACTCTCCGGTTTTGTGATGAAACAAACATAGGTGTAGTTGAATTTACTCCTCCACTGTGTGACTGTTGTCTTTTTGTTGTCACGTCCTTATTGTATATCACGGGGGTATGGACGAATGTGTTATAGAGCAAACAACGCAATTATCACAACATAGGTTGTAATATAGCTTTTTTACTCGCTTGGCTTCCTCAGTGATTTTACCCACGCACCACTACTGTTTTTATGAGGACATTGACTAATCCAAATCAGCTCCTGAACTAAAGTGTATTGAAATTAACAATCTAATTCGATCCTGCAAGTGCCGGCTGACAATATAGAGTCTGAGAACAGTATCATCTATCCTACAAGTGCCAGTAGAAAAGAGAGAGTGAGAAGGGTATCTATCCTGCATGCGCCAACATAGAGTGTGTGAGAAGGGTTTCAAGCCTTATGTCACACCAATAGGGACTCACAGTGATTGTCTGGGCTATGTAGCTGCAGGTATTGGATGTCCTTGCTGTGTAGCTGGGTGTTGAGCTTCTGTAGCGAGTTGTCTCTCTGTCTCAGAGCAGACTCCAGATCCACGATATGCTCCGCGTGCTTCTCCACTAGACTGGTCTAGGATCAGATACAGAAACACAAACAGATCTCATTGACAACAATATTCTGAGAATTTGGGTAAAGCAAATACAGATCTGGAATCAGACTAGTGGAAAGGTCCAATAAGACCAAAGGCTTATTAGTGTCCTGGTTAGTGTTTGATATATAGCATACATAATGGCAGGTCTAACATAGTTGAAATCTTAGACAATGTAAAGTAATTTTATAGGATCTCACATTTACTGTAAATTGTTCAGGGCTTGGCAGGCGATCTCTACAACCAACCTCTTTCGGACACTTGATCTAAAATCATTTGGAACACATGCAAAATGCTGAGACTGCAGTGTTGCTTTTCAATTTCAGATAAGATTTTCTTAGATTCGCTTTTTTTAAAGTAATCTTGGGCATCTCTGCTTCATTGGGCTTATAGTTGGCTCATAACCAGGTAGAACACAGGTTGGGGGTAGAACCATGGCCTCAATCATAAGAGACGCCCTACTGATATACTGTAGGGGTTTCTGAACAGCTACTTAAGGTTAAGTAAGGCTCTAGCCACCCTGTCGCCATTGTAGCTTAGAGCTCAATAAATTATAAATGTTCATAGAAAGTTAAGGTGAATATTTAAGATCATGATATGGATGTTAAAAAATCATTTTGGGAACATTTGGGAGCATGTTTCAGATTGAATGGATGGAGGGGGGGATGGAGGGATGGAGGGAGGAAGAACACGGATGGAATATTGGATGGATGGGAGGGTGGAGGGACGCAGGCATGGAGTTATGGGATGTCGGACCATTTTGTCCAGGTCTCTCTGGAGGTTGTTCTTCTCCATGTGGATCTTCTCATAGGCCTGGATCACATCCTCCAGCTGCTCCTGGAGCTCTTTCCTCTTCTGGAGCTGAGAGAGGGAGAGAGGGAAAGAGAGGTCGAGAACGAGAGAGACGGAAAGAGATAGAGAGAAAGATAGAGAGGGAAATGTAGAAACAGGAAAAAAGGTTGTCACCAGGACCATAAATACAAATTCCATCTAGACACAGATGCCCTAGAGCACACAAAAAACGATACATACCTTGGCCTAAACATCAGCGCCACAGGTAACTTCCACAAAGCTGTGAACGAGCTGAGAGACAAGGCAAGAAGGGACTTCTATGCCATCAAAAGGAACATAACATTGGAAATGCCAATTACGATCTGGCTAAAAATACTTTAATCAGTTCTAGAACCCATTGCCCTTTACGGTCTGGGGTCCGCTCACCAACTAAGAACTCACAAAATGGGACAAACACCAAATTGAGACTCTGCATGCAGAATTCGGCAAAAAAAATAATCAGTTTACAACGTAAAACACCAAATAATGCATGCAGAGCCGATACCCGCTAATGATCAAAATCCAGAAAAGAGCCATTAAATTCTACAACCACCTAAAAGGAAGCGATTCCCAAACCTTCCATAACAAAGCCATCACCTACAGAGAGATGAACCTGGAGAAGAGTCCCCAAAGTAATCTGGTCCTGGGGCACTGTTCACAAACACAAACATACCCCACAGAGCCCAAGGACAGCAACACAATTAGACGCAACCAAATAATGAGAAAACAAAAGATAATTACTTAATTGGAAAGAATTAACAAAGAATTAAGGAAATAATTGAGAATTAAAAACAGAGCAAACTAGAATGCTATTTGGCCCTAAACAGAGAGTACACAGTGGCAGAATACCTGACCACTGTGACTGACCCACTGTGACTGACACAAACTTAAGGACAGCTTTGATTATGCACAGACTATTATTTGTATTTCTATGTTTTGGCCGGGTAGGGTTCTCAATCAGGGACAGCTGTCTATCGTTGTCTCTGATTGAGATCCATACTTAGGTAGCCCTTTTTCCCACCTGTCTTTGTGGGAAGTTGACTTTTGTTTATGGTACATAGCCTGTAGCTTCACAATTGTTTTGTTGGCGTCATTTAAAAAAAATAAAAAATAAATGTGCGCTAACCACGCTGCACCTTGGTCCACTTCCTTCAACAACCGTGACACAGGCTATGTGCACACTACCCACAAAATGAGGTGGAAACTGAGCTGCACTTCCTAACCTGCCAAATGTATGACCATCTTAGAGACACACATTTCCCTCAGATTACACAGATCCACAAAGTATTTGAAAACAAACCCAACTTTGATGAACTCCCATATTTACTGTGTGAAATACCACAGTGTGCCATCACAGCAGTAAGATTTGTGACCTGTTGCCACAAGAAAAGGGCAACCAGGGAAGAACAAACACCATTGTAAATACAACCAATATTTAAGTTTATTTATTTTCCTTTTGTACTTTAACTATTTGCACATCGTCACAACACTGTATATGACATTTGAAATGTCTTTATTCTTTTGGCATTTCTGTGAGTGTAATGCTTACTGTTCATTTTTATTGTTTATTTCACTTTTGTTTGTCATCTATTTCACTTGCTTTGGCAATGTTAACATATGTTTCCCATGCCAATAAAGCCCTTGAATTGAATTGACAGAGAAAGAAAGTAAGACAAGGAATTAAATGATCGAAGAGCCAGTCCCAATTTCCTGTTTTCATTAATTTCACTGCTGGAACATCTTTTTAGAAACAAAATAAATAAACTTGTTCTATTATAGTTAGGTTTTTTTTTCATCTAATGCTTCTCTCAGTCTAAAGCCTGAAAAAATACTCCATAGTGATTCTCATGCAGGACACAACTAACTTCAGACAGTGCCTGTGTCTCCCAGACAGTCTAGACAGCCATTACATGTATTTCCATTCCAGCAATTACTTGTAATATTGAGACAAGAAAATTTGCAACAATAGTATCTTGATGACTTTCACACCCACAGATCAAGGCTCGTATTTATAAATCATCTCAGAGTAGAATCAGGCCCCGCTGTCCATATAATCATTTATTATTATTATCTAAAAGGCCAACCTGACACCCATATCAGCACCCCTACTCTGAGACTCTTTATGAACATGGGCCCTGTCTGATATCAAAGTCATGGACACTCAATACTGTAAATTATATCCAGTAATTTAAGTGGGAGACATGGTGGACAAATGGATAGATGACTGAGGAAGAAAACAAATGAATAATATGGAAATGAATGAGGGTTTGGGGGTCACTGGGGGAAACGCTGACAAAGAGAGGGGAACTGAAAGAAAATCAGAGAGAAAGAGGGAGAGAGAATGAGAGGGGATGAGTAGAGGACCAGAGAGAATGAGGGAGTGAGAGAAAGAGAGAGACAAAGTCACAAAAAAAGAGAGGGAAAGAGAGAAAGCAACTTAAGCAACTGAGAGATATGACAGTGCAAGATGCTTGAGCAGTGCAGAATTCAGCAGAAGCGTGTCTATGGTAACACATTGAAATCACGGCGAAGGTGAGCCAGGCAGTCAACATCGTGACTAAGAGCCAGGCAGTCAACATCGTGACAAAGAGGAGTGGAGACAGATTACACGTGAAGCAGACTCACTCGCTACCCTCCTGGCTGTGTGGATAGAAAACGTGGTTTGCTAGGTGGAAGCCACTGTTTCAGGTTGTCAGGGGAAGCAAATATTGCCTTGACTGTGTACGGGGCTTGCTCATTGAGGCGTGACACTAACAATCTTTATAAAGGTCTTTGTCAAAGCGCTCTGACCTTGTGTGTTCAAGGGACAAAGCGCATCCCTTGAAAATGTTCCCATAAACCATTTCCTCCCCCTCGCTCTTTTTTAATCACAGCTTCGTATTCTTCTTTCACACCACTCCCCCTCTCCTCACCTCTCCTGCCTCTCCTTCCTCCCTCTCAACAATACACAAAGTGATATATAAATTGTTCAGGGAAGAATAGAGTAGTTCTTTCATTTTATAGCTAGCTATAGCAATGTTTAGACTGTGTACTTGCTAACAGAGGTACGTTTTTCACAGTACTCATCATCCTATGATTTTACATGCCACGGGAAGGAAATGATAGATACTGCACATTGTGGGTGGGATTAAATGAAGCCCCAGGTGTTTTCTCACTCTCACCTCGTGGGTGAGGGTGCTGACTTTCTGCTGCAGGTTGCCGTTCTCTGACTGCAGTAGAGTTGTCTCCTTGGACTCAAAGCTGCAGTAGGAGTTCCTGTCCTCCCCAAACTCACTGATCATAGGGAACTGGAGAGGGAGAGAGGAGCATAACATTATTTATAATTCGTACGATACAGGTCTTGTCATGTAACTTTTTTCCCCACACATTCTCCATACATAACAGTATACAATAATCTTTCAATCTTGTTAGACATTACTCTTATAACTCCTATATTGTTTGAGAAATACAGAGAAAAACAGCGCACCGAGCAACAGCATAGAGTGAGTTGAGCATCTGTTTACTTGGGGAAACTCATGGTCCAAACACACCAGGACAGTCGTGAAGAGGGCACGACAATGCCTATTCCCCCTCAAGAGACTGAAAAGATTTGACATGGATCCTCAGATCCTCAAAAAGGTATACAGCTGCACCATCGAGAGCATCCTGACTGGTTGCATCACTGCCTGGTATGGCAACTGCTCGGCCTCCGACTGCAAGGCGCTTCAGAGGGTAGTGCGAATGGCCCAGTAGATCACTGAGGCCAAGCTTCCTGCCATCCAGGACCTCAATACCAGGCGGTGTCAGAAGAAGGCCCTAAATATTGTCATAGACTCCAGCCATCCTAGTCTTAGACTGTTCTCTCTGCTACCACAAGTGGTACCAGAGTGCCAAGTCCGGGTCCAAAAGGTTTCTTAACAGCTTCTACCCTCAAGCCATAAGACTGCTGAACAGCTAATCAAATGGCTACCCGGACTATTTGCATTGACCCCCCCTACACACTTTTTTTTCTTCTTCTTATTATTTTTTCTCATTATTATTATAGATTTTTGGGGGTATAAATATTTACGCTGCTGCTACTTGCTGTTTATTATCTATGCAGTCACTTTACCCCTACCTACATTTACATATTACCTAAATTACCTAGACTAACCTGTACCCCTGCACATTGACTTGGTACCGGCCTCGTTATTGTTATTTTATTGTTACTTAAAAAAAAAAATGTACATTCATTTATTTAGTAAATATTTTCTTAACTATATTTTCTTAAAGCTGCATTGTTGGTTAATTAAGGGCTTGTAAAGTAAGCATTTCATGGTAAGTGTAAAAACGGCCAGCTCATCTCCTTTCCAAGACCCCAACTTTCTTTTGGTTTTCCTATTAGCCAATCAGTTCTTCATTGCAGATGCCAGACTGTGCCTTTTATTTTTTTCCGGGACTTAGCATTATGCCCGATCAGACAGGGCCTCAGGCAGTCTGTAGTGTCCATTCTGATAACCAACCTGATTAGCTTGTGTACTCCCGCTAGCATTAGCATTAGCATTGTCATCCAGAATGCATGACTATTTAGCATGCTTATTAGCGATTAGCATTTGTTAGCATTTGTCTGTGGTCCTAGGCTATTTTTGGTTGGAGATAGATCATGCTTATTATGTTTTATAATGTTTAGATATTTCTATATTGCTCTATTGTTCTTTGTGCATCCACCATGTGTTTGGGTTCACATAGCCTATTTAGTTGTTGACATGCAAATAAGCATCTTTTTCCATACTGTGCTATAGCCTAAGTTCTCCACAATTAAAATCGAATCAAATTTTATTTTTTTTCTAATCAAAGTTCAATGTAAATAGTCCGGGTGGCCATTTGTTTAGTTTAGTTGTTCAGCAGTCTTATGGCTTGGGGGTAGAAGCTGTTAAAGAGCCTTTTGTTCCTAGACTTGGCGCTCCTGTACCGCTAGCCGCACGGTAGCAGAGAGAACAGTCTATGACTAGGATGGCTGGAGTCTTTGACAATTTTTTGGACTTTCCTCTGACACCGCCTAACATACGCTAACCCCATTCTGTACTTGTGCGCAACCGCAACATTCAAACAAGTCTGCAAAGAAAACTAATGGGACTGTAGCGACTGTTAAGACATCAAAATCTGAGGTGTGAACTATGTTTCTATTCAAGTGTTGATTGGCATGGTAATGGCTCTATAGTATCGGAGAAAAGTTGAAAAAACTGACCCCTCCGACGCTGTACATTACACCGTGACGTGCCATGGCGTAACTTACAGCACATATAAAGGCACTAATTCTGTCTTACAGCCTCTCTCCACTAGGTGTAGCACTTCTCTCACCGTTTAAAAACAAGAATGGGACAGGGACAGGGTAAGGGGGAATACCTAGTCATTTTTTGCATCATCACTGCAAGCTATCATGACTCTCAAAAGCCGCTGTTTACTTCTGAAGATCACTTTAGCACCGCCCTAAAAATCTGATTCAAATTTGACACAAACCTTCAAATAGGTATTTAATGACACATTATATAAACTCTTTATAGTGTTTTATTTGCATTTTAGAGACGATAAGGTGATAAGTTGGACAGATCGAGTGAAAAAAGCCGTTCCCCCACACGACATCTCTCCTTCTCACTATCACGCAATAGGTTTAGCTTCCCCACCCGCCATTTAAAAAAAGACCCGACGGAGCTCATTGCCTTCTTCAATCATGCAGAGTTGGGCATCATGAAGGACTAGTCATTGATTTTGTTGGAAAGGAGAGAAATTGTGTTTTACAATGGTATTGATATTACAGTTGATCTGGAAGTATTACGTTTTTTGGGCGCTAAAATAAGGTCAATTGTACGGACCAGCACGATGTACAAAAGTGACTTAGTTTACGTTAGTATATAGGTCCTGAATGTCAGGAAGCTTGGATCCAATGATGTACCGGGACGTATGCACTACCCTCTGTCGCGCCTTACAGTCAGATGCCAAGGCGGTGATGCAACCGGTCAGGATGCTCTCGATGGTGCAGCTATAGAAACTTTTGAGGATCTGGGGACCCATGCCAAATCGTTTCAGTCTCATAACAATTGGTAATCTGCATTTTTGGATGCTGATTATGGCCGATTACATTGCATTCCATGAGGAAACTGCGTGGCAGGCTGACTACATGTTACGCGAGTGCAGCAAGCAGCCAAGGCAAGTTGCTAGCTAGCATTAAACTTATCTTATAAAAAACAATCAATCTTCACATAATCACTAGTTAACTACATATACACTGTAGTTGATGATATTACTAGGTTAACTAGCTTGTCCTGCATTGCATATAATCAATGTGGTGCCAGTTACTTTATCATCGAATCACAGCCTACTTCACCAAACGGGTGATGATTTAACAAAGGCACATTCACGAAAAAAGCACAATCGCTGCACGAATGTACCTAACCATAAACAACTTTTACTTTTCTTAATATCAATACACAGAAGTATATATTTTTTAAACCTGCATATTTAGTTAAAATAAATTCAGGGTCAGGGTATATGCAACAGTTTGGGCCGCCCGGCTCGTTGCGAACTAATTTGACAGAACGTTCCATAATTATGACATAACATTGAAAGTTGTGCAATGTAACAGATATATTTAGACTTAGGGTTGCCAACCGTTTGATAAAATACGTAACTGTTCCGTATTTCACTGAAAGAATAAATGTTTTGTTTTCGAAATGATTGTTTCTGGATTTGACCATATTAATGACCAAAGGCTCGTATTTCTGTGTTTGTTGTATTATAATTAAGTCTATGATTTGATATTTGATAGAGCAGTCTGACTGAGCGGTGGTAGGCAGCAGCAGGCTTGTAAGTATTCATTCAAACTTTACTGCATTTGCCAGAAGCTCTTAGCAATGCTTGATCACAGCGCTGTTTATGAATTCAAACCAATCAACTCCTGAGATTAGGCTGGCAATACTAAAGTGCCTTTTAAAACATCCAATAGTTAAAGGTATTTGAAATACAAATGGTATAGAGAGAAATAGTCGACGAGTCATAATTCCTATAATAACTGCAACCTAATATTTATTTACTGGGAATATTGAAGAACTGTGATTATTGAACCACCAGATTTCATATGTTCTGAGTAAGGAACTTAAAAGTTAGCTATTTTACATGGCACATTTTGCACTTTTACTTTCTTCTCCAACACTGTGTTTTTGCATTATTTAAACCAAATTGAGCGTGCTTCATTATTTATTTCAGACTACATAGATTTTATTTATGAATTATATTAAGTTAAAATAAGTGTTCATTTTTGTAATTGTCATTATTTCAAATATATATATGTATATAAAAATCGACCGATTTAATCGGTATCAGCTGTTTTTGGTCATCCAATAATTGGTTTCGGTATCGGCATTGAAAAATCATAATCGGTCGACCTCTAGTTTGGACCATGAGAGTTTGTTGGTGATGTGGACACCAAGGAACTTGAAACTCTCGACCCACTCCACTTCAGTCCCGTCGATGTTAATAGGGGCCTGTTCTGCCCTCCTTTTCCTACAGTCCACGATCAGCTCAATTTGTCTTGCTCACATTTTGAGTGAGAGGTTGTTGTCCTGGCACCACACTGCCAGGACTCTGATCTCCTACCTATAGGCTGTCTCATCGTTGTCGGTGATCAGGCCTACCACTTGTGTCGTCAGCAAACTTAATGATGGTGTTGGAGTCGTGCTTGGCCATGCAGTCGTGGGTGAACAGGGAGTACAAGAGGGGACTAAGCATGTACCCCTGAGAGGCCCCAGTGTTGAGGATCAGCGTGGCAGATGTGTTGCTGCCTACCCTTACCACCTGGGGGCGGCCCTTCAGGAAGTCCAGGATCCAGTTGCAGAGGGAGGTGTTTAGTCCCAGGGTCCTTAGCTTAGTGATGAGCTCTGTGGGTACTGAGGTGTAGAATGCCGAGCTGCAGCCAATGAACAGCACTCTCACATAGGTGTTCCTTTTGTCCCGGTGGGAAAGGGCAGTGTGGAGCAGTGATTTAAAAAAGTACCCAGTAAAATCCTACTTGAGTAAGAGTCCAAAAGTAATTGGTTTTAAATAATTTCAAAAGTAAATGTAATAGCAAAAATGTACTTAAGTATCATAAGTAAATGTATTAATAATTTCAAATTCCTTATATTAAAGCAAGCCAGACAGCACGATTTTCTGGTTTTTTAAATTTATGGATAGCCAGGGGCACACTCCAACACTCAGACATAATTTACAGTCAAAGCATTTGTGTTTAGTGAGTCTGCCAGATCAGATGCAGTAGGGATGACCTATTGAATTATGTGTGTGAATTAGACAATTTTCCTGTCCTACTAAACATTCAAAATGTAACAAGTACTTTCGGGTGTCAGGTAAAATGTATGAGTAGAAATGACATTATGTTGTTTAGTATGTAATGGAGTAAAAGTTAAAATTGTTAAAAATATAAAGCACAGATCCCTCCCAAAACTACTTAATAAGTAGTACTTTAAAGTATTTTTACTTAAGTACTTTACACCACTTACACCACTGGAGTGCGATCCTTGCCAGCCAGTACGATCCACTTGGCCTCATTGTCCCATACACCACACAGGCCAAGGTTGTGGTCCAGAGGCTCTGGACCAAGAAAAGAGTGTAGGATGGCCCAGACTTACCTGAAGATTACATGAATCAATGCACCAATTTCCAGCTCCTTTCCAAAGAACAGAAAGAATCTTGGATCAAGACAAATGAAAGATGTTGGAAGTGTGGACGCGAACACCAAGCAGCTCAGTGTACTCTCAAGGCTGTGCAAGAAGTGCGAGAAGAAGCATCTTGAGATTGTCCATGAGGTCAACACTAGCCCGACTGCTACAACGAACGCTAGCACGAATGCGCCAACAGAGAGCATTTGCCTGGTGAGCTCCACGCAGGCTCTCTACGTTGATCGACCTTCCGGCAGCAACAAGGTGCTGCTAAAGATGATTTGAGTCATCTTGCAGAGCGGCCACAAGTCACTTGACACGTACGCCCTGTTGCACTATACTTCTACACGAAACAGCAGAGCAGCTAGCCCTCCAAGGCAATCAAGAGGACTTGGCACCTTGTACGGTGCGTCAAGATGTCAATCAACCATGGAGCTTCTGTGTCATTCTCTGTGGACCCTGTTACTCAACCAAACAGGTCCTGTGACATCCACAGAGCCTTCACAGCTGAAGAGTTGAGCCTTGCACCGCATACCTTCCCCGTCAAAACCCTTCAGAAAAGATATCGGCACCTCAAAGGCCTACCCCTCCAACCACTGGATCAGGTGCAGCCGTTACTGCTCATCAGATTAGACTATCCCCATCTAATCACTCCGGCAGAGCCAGTGCATTTGGGTCCTCCTGGCGGACCTGCCGCCATCAAGACTCAGCTCGGATGGACACTTCAAGGCCCTTTAAAGGTCCTGCAGCAAAGTCTTGCTCCACAACAGTGCCTTCATACATCCCGTATCTCTCCATCTGCAGAGCTCTTCAGGTATGTAGAGAAGCTCTGACAGTTGGATACGCTGCAGTACAGGAGTGAGAAGCTCGTCACACCGTCTAAACAAGATGGAGAAGACCGTCAGAGTCGAAGTTGACGGGGTTCAAAGGTACTCCACTCCTCTCTTAGAAGCTCCGAAGGAGGTAGTACTGGCTCATCTGCGAGGGACAGAGAAGCGTCTGTCCAAGCATCCAGACAAACCAGCAGTGTACAACGCAGAGGTTCACAAGCTGGTGGAGTCCGGCCACGTTAAGAAAGTATCTCCAGTAGCAGTCGAAGACTACCAAAGATGGTACATTCCTCATCATATGGTCCATCACAATGGGAAAAACAGAGTCATTTTCAACTGTTCCTTCAACTACAGGGGCAAAAGCTTGAACAAACAAATCTTTCCCGGAACTACCTTGGGAGCTACTCTGTTTGGAGTACTTCTCCGTTTCCGGGAACACTCTGTGGCCATCAGCAGTGACATAAAGGGCATGTTCCATCAAGTCCGCCTGCTACCCGAAGACCAACCTCTTCTCCGGTTTTTGTGGCAAGATCTAAACCATGATGATTAACCTGATGTCTGTGAGTGGCAGGTTCTTCCCTTTGGGATGACATGTAGCCCCTGCTGCACCATGTTTGCCCTTCAGAAGCATGTGTAAGACCACAGTGAGCCCGTAGAAGATGTGCGCTTTTCTGTAGAAACTCTGTTTCTATGTAGACAACTGTCTACAAAGCCTCCTCTTTGCAGATGAACCCAAGAAACTGGTGGACAAGCTGAAGCACCTTCTTGCTGGGGGAGGATTCGATCTATGCCAGTGGGCCAGCAACCTTCCAGCAGTCATTGAACACCTACCTCAAGGGTACAGGTCGGAGCAGTGAACTGTGGTTCACCCAGGATGGCGTGGAAGCCCAAGAGCACACCCTTGGATTATGATGGTAATATCTGTCTGACACTCTTGCCTACAAGTAAGGTCACATGGAGAAAGTTGAACCCACCATGCGCAACATTTATCAGATCCTTGCCAGCCAGTACGATCCACTTGGCCTCATTGTCCCATACACCACACAGGCCAAGGTTGTGGTCCAGAGGCTCTGGACCAAGAAAAGAGTGTAGGATGACCCAGACTTACCTGAAGATCTTCTCCAAGCGTGGCTTATTTGTGAGAAAAAACTTCCACAGCTGTCTCAGGTCACACTACCAAGGTGTTACATCAGCACCGACATGGATCTCCCAACGAGCAAAAGAAGTGTTCAAGTCTTCAATGATGCCTCAGAACGTGCATACGGTGCCATCGCGTACCTCTGTACTGAAGACACCAATGGACAGATCCAAGTGGTATTCCTTGCAGTAAGATCAAGAGTGGCCCCGAAATGACAACAGTCGATGCCAAGACTCGAGCGCTGCGCTGCACTCACTGGTGCCCAGCTGGCCGTGGTCATCAGAAAATAACTCACCCTGGATATCCATGAGGTCACGTACTGGTTGGATTCTACAACAGTCTTAACCTGGCTCCAGTCACACTCCTGCAGGTACAAAGTATTTGTAGGCACAAGAGTCACAGAAATACAGGAGCTCACGGACCCCCAGGCCTGGCATTGCGTGGACACAGAGAAATCCGGATGACGATATCACACGCGGCAAGATGCTGTCTCAGCTTTCAGAACACAACCGTTGGAGTCAAGGTCTTCCATTCCTGTGGCAGGTCCAGTCATCCTGCCGAGAAGACCAAGTACTTCCTGACAAAGCAAAGGAGCTGCGGAAGCCTACCTTCTGTGGACTCCTGTCAGCGGACTTCACGTTGTCTCTCTGTGATGTTGCCCAGTTCAACACTTTCCATGAGCTGGTGGAAGCCACAGTGCAGTTGCTACACGGGGTGGCCAGTAGTGGAGACAGCCCTTCAGTCGATGATTTCAAGCAAGCAGAACTTGAAGTACTCAGACATGCTCAGTCTGAGAGTTTCCAAGAAGACCTCTCCCTACTAGTGGCAGGGAAGCCAATCCCTCCGAGCAGCCATCTGGTGAAGCTGGCCCCGGAGTATGACAATGACACCAGACTGATTCCATGTTGGAGATTGCCTTTGGAGGAGGTTCTGGACCCAGGTCATCCACTCACCAGGTTGTAGATCAAGAAATATGATGAGCAGCTGAGGCACCCGGGACCAGAGAGGGTGTTTGCTGAGTTACGTCAAAGGTTCTGGATTCTGAGAGGGATAAATAAACTACAACAGGTGGTCTACCCAGAGTCTGAACTGCTCAGTCGCAAAAAATGGAGACACAGCCAGGTTCTAGCCCACCATTTCTGGCACTGCTTCACACGGAACTACTTACCTGCACTTCAAGGCCGCCATAAGTGGCACAAGGATAAGGAAGACCTTGCAGTTTGGACAGTTATGATGATCGTGGGTGATCAGTCTCCTAGGGCACTCTGGCAAGTTGGAACTGTCAAGGAAGTTATCCCTGGAGCAGATGGTAAAATGAGGACAGCAGAGATCCAAGTCAAGGACAGAAACTACGTCAGGCATGTTGCTCGACTCATCCAGCTACCCACCCTTCCTCAAGAAGCTACTGACCCTTAGCTGGCTTGTCAGTTGAAGCAAATATGTATAACACATTTGCGTGTGGCTGTAAAAACGGCCAGCTCATCTCTTTTCCAAGACCCCAACTTTCTTTTGGTTTTCCTATTGAAATAAGGTCACGCCAATCATTATAATTTTATTAGCCTATCGGCATCTTTTTTTTCCCGGAACTTAGCATAATACCCGACCAGGCAGTCTGTAGTTTCCATTCTGATGACCAACCGGTTTTTCTCTCCTGCTTATTCTACTGCCTTTGAAGAAATTGCTTTTTAAAAATGTTTTTATTGTGCGTGCACCTCAATGTAAGTGCCAAAATCCTGATGTCTTGTTGTTTGGAGCTAAATAGTGTCTGTTTTAAATATGTACTATTTGTGTAAACTTGCTAGCTAGCTAGCTAGCTTGCATACTCCCGCTAGCATTATCATTGTCATCCGGAATGCATGACTATTTAGCATGCTTATTAGCGATTAGCGATTTGGTTGTAGATGTGTTTTATAATGTGTAGATATTTCTACATTGCTCTATTGTTCTTTGTGCATCTAGCATGTGTTTGAGTCCACATAGTCTGTTTAAATGTTGACATGCAAATAGGCAAATTTTCCCATACTATGCTATAGCCTAAGTTCTCCTCTTTTCTTTACAGAACCACAATTAGTATCAGAGAGAGTGGTGTTGTATATGTGTGTGTGGATCTTCTGAACAGAACACAATGTGGTGGTTGCTACCGGCCAAAAATCCAGCACCTAGATTTTTTATTCCTTTTTATTTGTCACGCCCTGACCTTAGAGATCCTTTTTATTCTCTATGTTTGGTTAGGTCAGGGTGTGACTCGGGTGGGAAAGTCTGTTTTCTATTTCTTTGTTTTTGGTGTCATCAATAAAATCACGATGTACGCCTACCACGCTGCGCCTTGGTCTCCTTCTCCCAACGAGAGCCGTTATATTATTGGTCCTTTTGAATTCATAAACAACCCATATTTTTCAGTATTCCTACAACTGTTGTATTCGGCACATGTGACAAATAACATTTGATTTGATTTGACTTCACACAAAGACGGAACAGCACACGTTATACAATATAACCAGAAATCACATGATCGTTTCCATCTTAAAGTGCCTAAATTTGACTGACTTAAATCATCCAATGATATTGATGTGAGGACCAAACAAATATTTTCCATTTAGAGAAACACCTCTTTCTACTTAGACTGAATTAGCAGAGTGTGTTGTAGCTCTGGAAGGAACTCTTCAGGGCCACACAGTCCTCACACTGTGAGACACCAGCCACTCTAAATCCTCTACTTGTCAGCCACCTTGCTCTTAGCCAGTCTTAAAGTTGGAGAACATTTTCCAACATTTTCATATCTGCTACTCAGATTCAGACCATTTATTAAATTTTGGAAAGACCAATCGCATTATCTTGCATGCGAACTGGTCAGCTATTAAATGTAGTATCTTTGTCTGTCACAAGAGACTAATTCAGTACTAACAAAATCAATACATTCATTTTTTGCGTGATTCAAACTGAACATACTGTTCCTTTAATAAATAATTTATAACCATTCCACTGAAATGCAACCTAGTGGCAAAGCTTTGAGTGCCAGCTGCTCTGTTATGGACAGGTGTGTTAGTGAGTGACTGAGCGTACACACATCTGGGGAGGCAGTACAGACAAAACAAGCAATCTGGAGGCCCGAGGGCACTCTCTTCATCACCCTCCCTCTCTCTTCTTCTCTTTCTCTCGCATGCCCTTCTCCCTCCATCCCTCTCTCTCGCAACTGTTTTCTCTCCTCTCTTTCATCTCATCTGTAGCGTTCTCGCCCACATTACAGTCACCCTGCCAGGTGGGACAGCTCAGAGAGTTCATCTGCTGCACCAGCTGTGTCCCTCTACACCACTACTCTGCTACTCCATGCACGTAGAGAGCATGGGTGGCACATCACTGACTCAGCACAATACAACCACTGATGAGATACAGAGACGCTCGTCCCTCACACACAACATGCAACAGTGTTAGTCGTCAATATAGGGAATATGGAAGCTAGATTAGCCAGTAAGTGAGACTTATTCCACTCCTCTAACTCCTATTACAAGAGTTTTTCCTTCCCAGAAAAATCTCAGACCTCTCTCTAACTAGAGTTTAGATTATTTCCTGGTCAAGTCACATGGTCAGGATCAGGAAAAGCTTATATGCCAATCGGCTCTTAGCCCTACCTTGATCTCGTAGATCTTGAGCTTCCTCTTGATGCCACTGTTCTCTCTCTCCAGGCCCGCGAGCCGTGTCTTGATGTCCTGGTAGGCGGTGATGAGGGCGAAGTGGGAGACGGAGTACATATCATCAGGGAGGGTTGAGGAGGACCAGCCCACGTCACCACAGCTGTCCTCCTTCAAGCCCTCGCCACCTTCCAGTAGCCTCAGCTCACCACCGAATAGAGATTCCATTGCTCAGAGCCTCAACCTGTCAGGATAGAACGAGACAGAGAGAGAGATGATTAGTATGAAGATACAGTATGTAGAAACACAGTGTGTGGTGTGGGGCCAAGAGTTTTTTTCCTGACCATATTTCCTGGAAAGGAACAGCTCTGGGCCCTAGTTATAGTCTGTGAAAGGGGTACGTGTCTCAGTCTTAAGGGCAATTGTGCAGCAGGAGACAAAGCAATATTTTTCCCATAATGCCCCTTCATCCTGGCATATGCTTCAAAATATATTAAAGTTAGGGGAGTTAGTGTCCTTGTCTGTTTTTAAGATTCTGATCGACAACACTGTTTGTGAAAGCTGCAGTTGTTTCTAATATTCAATTGTATCCGTAACTTGTGACACTGTCTTTTGTGTGTATTTTTTTTGTAATATTTCTATTTCCCTGTTTTGCCTTCTTGCCAGGTCGCCCTTTTTAACCTCAGTGGGTCCTACCTGGTTATATAAAGGTTAAATAAATACAAACATTTAAAGTTCAAGGTGCAAAATCTGGTGTAGGTTTATTAAATAAAAGGTGCTACAAAATTAAGGTGGCAAAATATTTACAAAAACCCTCACAAAAGTACAAAAACACAACAACAAAAGAAGAAAACACTGAAAGGGTCCATAAAGGACTAGCCCTAAGCAGGCATTTCTGTCTGTACAACTCATTTAGCACAGGTGGGTCTACCAGGATCTGAGCACCCTCCCAATGAGCAATGCTAACACTAGCAAAAACTACAAACGTCACCTAAACATTCCCTACCGTTCAAAAGTTTGAGATCGCTTAAAAATGTCCTTGTTTTTGAAATAAAAGCAAATTGCCAACAAACTGAAGATCTCGTACAACGCTGTGTACTACTCCCTTTACAGAATAGTGTAAACTGGCTCTACCCAGAATAGAAAGAGGAGTGGGACGCCCCTGTGCACAATTGAGCAAGAGGACAAGTACATTGGAGTGTCTAGTTTGAGGATCAGAAGCCTCACAAGTCCTCAACTGGCACCTTCATTAAATAGTCCCCGCAAAACACCAGTCTCAACGTCGACAGTGAAGAGGCGAATCTGGGATGCTGGCCTAGGCAGAGTTCCACTGTCCAGTGTCTGTGTTCTTTTGCCCATCTTAATCTTTTATTTTTATTGGCGAGTCTTAGATATGGCTTTTTCTTTGCAACTCTGCCTAGAAGGCCAGCACACCGGAATTCCTGGCACCACTCCGCCAGGGCCCTTACCTCCTCCCTGTAGGCTGTCTCGTGATTGTTGGCAATGAGGCCTACAGCTGTTGTGTAGTCTGCAAACTTGATGATTGAGTTGGAGGCATGCATGGTCAAGCAGTCATTGGTGAACAGGGAGTACAGGAGGGGGCTGAGCAAGCACACTTGTGGGGCCCCTGTGTTGAAGATCAGCGTAGTGGAGGTGTTGTTTCCTACGTTCAGCACCTGAGGGTAGGCGTCAGGAAGTCCAGGACCCAGTTATACAGAGCAGGGTTCAGACCCAGGGCCCCAAGCTTAATGATGAGCATGGAGGATACTATGGTGTTGAAGACTAATCTATAGTCAATGAACAGCATTCTTCCATAGGTATTCCTCTTGTCCAGATGGGATAGGGCAGTGTGCAGAGCAATGGCGATTGCATTGTCTGTGGATCTATTGGGGTGGTATGCAAATTAAATGGGTCTAGGGTGTCAGGTAAGGTAGAGGTAATAAGATCCTTAACTAGCCTTTCAAAGAACTTTATGGTGACAGAAGTTGCTGTGGGGCGATAGTCATTTAGTTCAGTTACCTTTGCTTTCTTGGGTACAGGAACAAGGGTGAAGATCTTGAAGCAAGTGGGGACAGCAGACTGGGATAGGGAGAGATTGAATATGTCTATAAACACTCCAGCCAGCTGGTCTGCGCATTCTCTGAGGATGCATCTAAGGATGCCGTCTGGAGTGTTAGCATTAAATGTCTTACTTACGTCGGCCACGGAAAACGAGAGCCCGCAGTCCGTGGGAGCAGGCCGCGCCGGTGGAAATGTGTTATCCTCAAAGCGGGCGAAGGAGGTGTTTAGCTTATCTGGGAGCAAGGCGTCGATGTCCGTAACATGGCTGGTTTTCCCTTTGTAATCCGTGATTGTCTGTAGTACCTGCCACATACATCTCATGTCTGAGCCGTTGAATTGTGACTGTTTGGTTGTCTTACGGAGGGAATAACTGCACTGTTTGTATTCAACCATATTCCCAATCACCTTGCCATGGTTAAATGCGGTTGTTTGTGCTTTCAGTTTTGCGTGAATACTGCCATCTATCTATCCACAGTTTCTGATTTGGGTAGGTTTTAATAGTCACAGTGGGAATAACATCCATTATTTACTTCCTGATAAATTCAGTCACAGTGAACATATCCCAGTCCGCGTCATCAAAACAAGCTTGGAGCATGGATCGGTCAGACCAGCGTTGAATAGACCTTAGCACAGGTACTTTCTGTTTGAGTTTCTGCCTATAGGAAGGGATGAGCAAAATGGAGTCACAATCTGATTTGCAGAAGGGAGGGCAGGGGAGGGCCTTGTAGGCATCCCGGAAGTTGGAGTAGCAGTGGTCGAGTGTTTTACCAGCGCAAGTACTACAATCAATGTGTTGGAAGAACTTTGGTACCGTTTTCCTCAAATTTGCTTTGTTAAAATCCCCAGCTACAATAAATGCAGCCTCCAAATATGTGTTTTCCAGTTTGCACAAAGTCCAGTGTAGTTCCTTGAGGGCTGTTTTGGTATCGGCTTGAGGGGGAATATACACGGCTGTGTCTATAACTGAAGAGAATTCTCTTAGGAGGTAATATGGTCGGCATTTGATTGTGAGGTATTCTAGGTCGGGTGAACAAAAAGACTTGAGTTTATGTACGTTATCACAATCACACCATGAGAAGTTAACTTCTTTGGGGTAGGGGGCAGTATTGGGTAGCTTGGAAGAAAAACGTGCCCAAATTAAGCTGTCTGCTACTCAGCCGTAAAAGCTAGAATATGCATATATTTAGTAAATTTGGATAGAAAACACACAGTTTCTAAAACTGTTTGAATGATGTCTGTGAGTATAACAGAACTCATATGGCAGGCAAAAACCTGAGAAAAAATCCAACCAGGAAGTGGGAAATCTGAGATTTGTAGTTTTTCAACTCAGCTCCCATTGAAGATACAGGGTGATATTAGATATGTTTCACTTCCCAAGGCTTCCACTAGATGTCAACAGTATTTAGAACCTGTTTTGAGGATTCTACTCTAAAGGAGGAGCTCTTTGAGATAAGAGCTCTTTGAGTGAGCGGTCTGGCAGAGTGCTACAGCCTCGGCTACAGCTCACGTGAAAGGTAGCTACGTTCCACTTAATTTATACAGACAAAGGAATTCATTAATGAAGTTTTATGTTAAAACATCCTAAAGATTGATTCCATACTTAGTTGGGCATGTTTCTACGGGCTGTAACGGAACTTTTTTAACTTTTCGTCCGACATTCGGCTCGACCTGAACGCGCTTTTGGATTTGTTTATCAAACGCCCTAACAAAAGAAGATATTTGGACATAACTGATGGACATTATCGAACAAATCAAACATTTATGGTGGAACTGGGATTCCTGGGAGTGCATTCTGATGAAGATCATCAAAGGTAAGTGAATATTTAAAATGCTATTTCTGAGTAATGTTGACTACCCAATATGGTGGGTATCTTTTTGGCTGCTTTATTGTCTAAAGGCTGTACTCAGATTATTGCATGTTTTTTTTTTATCTGACACAGCGGTTGCATTTAGGAGAAGTTTATCGAAAGTTCAATGTATAATAGTCGTATATTTACCAATGTTTATTATGACTATTTCTGTAAATTGATGTGGCTCTCTGCAATATCACTGCATGTTTTAGAACTACTGAACGTAACGCGCCAACGTAAACTCAGATTTTTTTTATATGAATATGAACTTTATCAAACAAAACATACATGTATTGTGTAACATGAAGTCCTATGAGTGTCATCTGATGAAGATCATCAAAGGTTAGTGTTAGGTGAGAATCATCTGTTAATTGAATGATTAGAATATTCCGTCCTGAAACATATAATTGTATGGAAGTGATTAGAATGTATAAAATCATAATCAATAAATGTGTAGTCCTCGTCAGAATTAGGGTAAAGACAATATGTCTTTATGGTATAATAAACACAGACTGTCTGAGCTTGGTGCCGACCTGACTAGAGATTGGGAGAGAACAGGGAGTACGTGTCATGAACAAGGTCACTAATCTCTGTCGGCTGGGTAGCAGGACATGTTTGTGTGCACGTGTGTGTAGGTATGGGTGTATGTGCGTCTGTTTGTGTGTGTGTGTGCGTATGGTTGTGTGAATGTGTGGGCGTGAGAAGTCAGTATAAAATGAATTGTTTTGTATTTTTGACTTTAAAATGTAACCGTGAATAAATCTTTTTGACTATTTTAGCTGGGCCTCCGCCTGATTCATTTCAACCAGTTTCCTACAAATTCTGGGTTTCAGGCTGAGAGTAATATAATTAAATTGGGTTTATGTACCTGGAGAACATAATGCTCCTATCAGTTAGTGATTCATTTTATCTATATTTCTGCTTTTTGTGACTCCTCTCTTTGGCTGGAAAAAATGGCTGTGTTTTTCTGTGGCTTGGTGGTGACCTAACAATAATTTGTGGTGCTTTCGCTGTAAATCCTTTTTGATATCAGACACTGTGGCTGGATTAACGAGAATTGTATTATTAAAATGGTGTAAAATACTTGTATGCTGGAGGAATTTTAATTATGAGATTTTTTGTTGTTTTGAATTTGGCGCCCTGCACTCTCACTGGCTGTTGCGGTGGGATCTGCTAGCTCATACACACTGCTTCCACTCAGATGATAAAACAGCAGATGAACAACATGAAATAATGGAAGAAACAAATGTTGACAAATGTTGACCCAGGTTGATGTTTATTGTCATGCATCTTGTTCTGGAGGTAGAACTGAGCGCTATATGCCAGCTGCCAAGTCAAAATTGGCTATATCGTAAAAATTCCTGAAAACTGACATTTGCTTTTGGTCTTAATTTAAGGTTATGGTTAGGCATTAGAGTTAACAGTGTGGTTAAAGTTCGGTTTAAGGTTAGGTTTAAAATCCGATTTTATGACTTTGTGGCTGTGCCAGCTAGTGACCACTCTGCAAAGCTGCCTCCAGGACATGAGTCATCCCAATAAATGCCAACCTGCAACACAAACTGGCAGAAGCTGAATTGACATAGAGAACTTCATGCAGAATGTCTGTGTAACACCTGGTCTAGTATCCACTAATTATACAAAGAATACTCATGTTACAGTAACATTCATAACTGGAGCATTTGGCTGCTCTCAAATCATCGCTCCATGCATTCAGCATCCTGTCGAAGACATTGCTAAAATGTCATTAAGGCTAATGCAACTCCTTGCATGTCTATAAACTATCTCTAACATGCTAGCCACACCGCCTGCGTCGCGTGCGCGAGGGTTGCAAAATGAATTTACACATACGTGTTATTAAATCACTGCTCGCGAATGGTCAACGAGCGTCCGCGTAGCCAAGTGATAAAAAAATAGAACTTCTATTTGTGCTGCTTGACTCGCTGCAAGTCTTGCCTCTCCCATCTCCTCATTGGTTTTTAGGAGCTATGGTAGAAAATGACAAGATGAACTTATAATACTGTTTTTGCATCAAACAGCTTTGAGTACTCTCTTATCTGTGTCTGTGGGACTGAGTTGGGCCTCTGGGGCTTTGGCGCTGGAAATTGATTTATGATGGCTTGGTGATAAAACCTATACCCTGCATTCCATAGAATGAGTTGGAGTTTGTGTACTATGGGGTACCAGGGAGGAGATGTCTCTGGTGTGGATGGCTGATGGGAGGAACCTTGTCTTTGGGGCCAACCCCCTGACTTCTACACAATTAGAACAGTCTTCACATCAAATGTTATCTGGCTGGGGGGGTTACTTCTTTCTCACATACTAAACCTCACCTTTGACCCATTCCACACATCTGTTCTTTGTCACATACTCAGAAGGGTGTGCTTAGTCTATAAAGGTTGCAACCCAACTCTGCTCTTTGTGTTCTCAACAATCACCTCCCGGGGTGGTTGTTGACGGCTCAATTACTGCAGTAAAGTTGTTGTGAAGAAATCTAAAAGTCTCTCTCCTTTGGTTAGAATTATTTCCACAACAGAGCATATACCCATGTGGAGGATTGAAAGATGAACTGGGGTCCACACTCCAGTCCAGTTGTTGGTGG